>NC_073746.1:76009541-76367541 GCF_029784135.1 Toxorhynchites rutilus septentrionalis
GGGTTAAGTTGTTGAGCCATTTGAATTTTATACGGAAACATTTTCAAATCAACACGAATTATGCGTCGGAGAGTGGTTCGAGCGATGCCTAACTCTTGTGAACGATGGCGACCTGATGTCGATGGAGTCTCTGCAACACTGGCTCGAACGGCATCAATATTCTCGTCGAAACGTCTTGGTCGTTGTCTGGACAGATGACTCGCATTACCAACACTACCAGACGATATAAATTTGGCATATAATCGACGTATAGTGTTGTCTCCAGGCGATGTTTTAACTTTATTTTTATTTTTCCACGCACGTTTAGTTAACACAATTGAGAAGTTATTTTGAATGTACAGCTGAACAATTTCAGCGCGTTGTTTAGGTGTGTATTGTTCCATGGTTAAAATTGTATGACATTTGTTAATCTGACATCTCTGTCAAAAGTTATGGGGTTGCCAGATGCTTCCACTTTAAATGGCCCACCCTGTATAAATGAAAATAGCTATTATATCCTACACTGTAAACTTCAACCCAATCGACTTCTTACATGTCTCTGGAAACTCAGAAAAAATGTCTGGTTCTATACTTATGAAACGCAGTGTAGTAACATAGCAACTCTCAGTAGTGTAGTGAAATAGCACTATGCGTGCCCGACCAAAGCAAATTTGTTTCGTTCACTCTGTTGAAAATTAAATCTTATGTGAATGGGTTAATATCCTTTATTCGGTTCCTAAAGAGAAGCGAAAACTGGATCACAACCCTCACACCTTTGTGATTCTTCTGTCAGCTAGCAGAGAGGCCTAGCAACGAGGAGCAGGGAGTCATTTTCTGACCGGGCAGCACTCAACAACACTCAACTATCGGAGTTCTGCCTATTCCTGCCTATAATATTTGATATCCGGCCGGATACCTAGTTCATAGCTATAACTTTTAGGCATGTTAATTCTTTTTTGATTTGTAGTTTATTAAGTGTACCCTCTCTCAGATTATCATCCCTGAAGTTATTAGTTTTTGACGTAGGACTACGTCTTACATTAAGGGTGGCAAATCAGAAAATAGGTCACGTTTTTATGAAATAGAGTTAACTTTAAAAACTATTTATCCTTGGACCAAAATAAATGAATTTAAAAAAAAATTAAAATTCCATTTCTTTTCTTTGCTATTGCAAAAACAAATCCTTCCACTTTAAATGGCCCACCCTGTATGTAAAACCACTAAATTTCTGAGCAGCGAAAAATAATTCACGCAGTTTTCTTTCAAAAAATACTGATCAGCGATTTCCATATCAAAATAAGTGGTGAGAGAGAGTCGCCGTTGTCGTCGAGTCGAGTTGTGGCTTCGAATCACAAAGTGAGTGAGAGTTATCTCTCAAATGCGAAGGGCTTATAAACCACTTCTCAAGAAGAGTCACTGAGAGTCGCGTAGATGAATTGATTCGTTCAAATGAACACTATTACTTCCGAGGGTCAGACGGACCTCCCGCAACACCTCGGTTCCTGGTCTGAGCCTCGGCAACCCTTGAGGTTGGGCTCTCAAGGCTTCTTTTAGGCGGCTCGCACACCGCAGCAATAAGCAACTAGCAAACTGCAGTACACAATATGCAACAGGAAACATATTTTGTTGTTCTTCGCATACCAGAGCAATAAAAACCCCTGACATTATGCAAACAATCGCCTTAATGTACGAAACTTGTCAAAATATGAGCGATAAGTTGCTATTCAACCGACACGCCGTGTTGCTAGCGACATGTGTTGCTCTGTAAAGGCGACAGCGATATCGTATTGCGTCGGTGTGCGAGATCAACAAAGATTAAATGGAAAAATCCATTGGTGATAATATTGCTTATTGCATGTTGACAGTTGCTAGTTGCTCATTGCTCCGGTGTGCGAGCCGCCTTATGTGGACAAGCTCGAGCTTGAGGCCAATCGCTCTCAGGGTCGGCTCTTCGGTGGAAAGCTGATCGAGGCTCGAATTGAGAGTATAATCAAAAGTGCACATATTATTTTTTTCTCTTTATTACCTAACCTGTACAACTCTGTGAGGGTGTGTGTCGGTGTCGTGTATGTTCAGCTGGAAACTTCGCCGGCTACTTAGTACGCTCCTCGCACGCTACTCACTGATTTTTCCGGGGATAATGATGCAACGAGATGATAGGTAAGGTTTTTTTTTCCAATTCATTTATTTGTAAGGCTCAATCGCATAAGCTTTGCGGAGCCGCTAATTCAAGGTTTGTTTATACAAAGTTTCAACTAATTGCTATGTTTAGTAGGATTCGATCGAATACTCGCGGTTTACTAGAGGTTAAAAGGGCAACATTTTTGTTGGACGGGTCAGGTTAGGGATATGGATATGAGGTATCGTTGTCTCAACCGAGAGTTGCCGCACGCACTGTAGCATTGTGCATAATGACCATATATAGCATCTGGTGTTCGACTATTTGTCGAGGGTGGGCGACGGTGAGATGGGGGGACAAGACAAACAAACTAATAACGAAAAAGAAAAACACAAAAGCATTAAATACTTATACTAGACCGTTTCACAAACATATAGATCAACTGCATATAACAGATGTCGCGAGTTCCTAACACGTCTCTAACAGGAACATAGGGTTGTCTTCCTTGGACCTCAAGGGCATTCAAAAGGTACTCTCTGGCTGCGTAATTATCCATACATTGCCAAACTGCGTGATCGATGTCATCGTAACCGTTTCCACACCGACAGACGTTGCTTTGAACAAGATTTATTCTGTGGAGATGCACATCTAGCGAGTAGTGGTTGGACATAAGTCTACTCATTACACGAATGAAGTCACGACTTACGTCCAAACCTTTGAACCACGCTCTCGAAGAAACCTTTGGAATAATTGAATATGACCACCGCCCAAGACTTCCAGTGTCCCAATCGGTTTGCCAACTCAAGAGGGAACTCTGACGCAGTAATTGGAAAAATTCGTCGTATGAAATCTGTCTATCAAACAATTTGCCTTCCTGGGCACCCACCTTTGCGAGAGTGTCCGCCTTCTCATTGCCAGGAATTGAGCAATGAGAGGGGACCCAAACAAAGGTTAACTTATAAGATCTTTCGATCAGTGCATTCATCTGCTGCCTCACTTTTGTTAGGAAATAAGATGGGTGCCTACTAGTTCGAACAGACCGAACAGAAACTATCCGAGAAAATGAAGTAATGGTGTGCAGGCTTGTTGGAGATCATCCCCAATGCGAAGTCGATTGCTGCCAGCTCGGTAACATAAACGGAACAAGGTTCCTGCAGTTTACGGAAGGCGCTCGAATTTTCATTGAAAACACCGAAGCCAGTGGATCAATTGAGGCGAGACCCATCAGTGAAGTATCTTTTCATGCAATTGACTTTTTGGTACTTTCGGTTAAAAATACGGGGAATGAAAGTTGGTCGAAGCTGATCTGAAATCCCAAGTATTGCTTGTTTCATCGACAGATCGTATTCAATTGAGGAACTGCTGATGGTGAAGTGAGCACGGTCTGGAGTAAACGATGGAAGACAAATATCTGATGAAATATAGTGATAATAAATTCTCATAAACCGAGATTGTATATTTAGATGAAGAATTTTCTCAAAGTTTTCAATCACAAGTGTGTTCGTGACACCGCATTTCACAAGTATTCTGAGAGAAAGTTCCCAGAATCGGTTCTGTAGAGGAGTTACTCCTGCCAGAACCTCGAGACTCATGTTATGCGTTGAGTGCATACAGCCGAGAGCTATACGCAGACAATGATATTGAATTCGTTCCAATTTTCACCTTCTAAAATGTAGCTGCTGAGAGAAAGCAGAAAGAGCCATACTCCAGAATAGATAGAATAGTTGTTTTATAAAGCGTTATGAGATTTCCCGGATTAGCTCCCCACCACGTGCCGCAAATCGAGCGGAGAAAGTTGACTCTTTTTTGACACTTTTGCTTCAAATACGTAATGTGGGTATTCCAAGTGCATTTTGAATCAAACCAGACACCAAGGTACTTGAAGGTCAATGATTGGGTAATGTTTCTGCCCAAAAGCATAAGTTGCAATTGGGCTGGGGACCGCTTTCGAGTAAACACTACCAGTTCTGTTTTCTGCGGCGAGAATTCTATCCCTAAGTTCCTTGCCCAAGAAGACAAGTTATCTAGGGAATTTTGCAATGGTCTTTGCAAGTTTTCGGCATGGGGACCTCAGACGGAAACCACACCATCATCTGCAAGTTGTCTTAGCGTGAAGTGAAGTTCATTTGCTTTTCTGACAACAAATTGTACAAGAAGTTATTCAAAATTCCAGGAAGTCCACATCTGTTCAGATTGTCTGACAGAATTTCTATGGAAACTGAATCAAAAGCTCCCTTAATATCCAAGAATACTGAAGCCAGTTGCTCCTTGTGCGCAAAGGCCAGTTGAATATCTGTAGAAAGCAACGCTAGACAATCGTTTGTTCCTTTGCTCTGAGGTTTCACGAGAAAGACCTTCGATGAAATTGCGCCAGTAACCGCGTTTTTTTTTGCTTTAACTAATTGTTTCAGCTGTATTTCAAGCTTTGAATATTCCTCGAAGTGTGTGGATGTTCCATGTCTGCGAAAAGCTTTGAAAGCATCAGATTTTTTTAAATACAATTTTGTGCATTCATCGTCCCAGCCAGGAAATCTTTTCTTTTAAATGAAGCACTTGGAACTTTTCTTTTTTGTGAAAAAGAAATGAAGCAGCCTTACGCCTTCTATCTCCACTTCTCGAGAAGGGATGTAGATGTGATACTCCCTATTAAAAACTTCGTGGTCAACAATCTTGTTGGCCACATCAAAAGTCGGTGCTTCTACACGCAGTTTGTCCGGTCTCTCTTTATGTATCGAGACGCCCTTATAATTACGCAGCAAATCTCTTGAAATATCAAGAGTTCTCAAAGCTTTTTCCTTGGGACGAAAAAATACAACCCATGGTGCCTTCGAGGACTGACGATAATAACGCGTCCGCGCAACATTGGCATCAGCAGATGTCATAACGGTTGCGCAGACGGTGCGCAACCGCCTATGAAAACGAAAAAAAAACTCGCACACACTCGCGCAAAAACTCAACTTAAAACTAACTTAGAATAAAAACTAACTTAAACTAAAAATTAGATCAAATCAAAAATCTTTTTGAAAAAAAACAATAATTTCGTAAAAAAAAATTAATAAATAAAAACTCAAAAAAAAATTTAGTCTGATGAGTTCGAACAACTTGAACAACCCTATTCAGGGAGCTATACAACGCCGCACGCTACGGTATAAGCACAATAGCGAGACGGCAAAAACTATTCTATTCTACTTCTCTGTTTGATGTTTGATGAAGATAGAAATGTGACGCTCAATGGAACCAATTCACAGAACACCGGTCCAGTGTCGCTGGAGAGGTGCTGCTTGTCACCAATGGTCGAAAGAAAAAAAACAACCAAAAATCACTTTGGCGGAGGGGAAAAAAACATTCCAGCTTCGATATTGTAGCGGAGGACGGACAATGTGTGTCCGTCTCTTGCAAATAATCGACGAGGAAAATGATGATAGATGAGATGATGTATTTTTAATCCTAGATTATCGGGTCCTGATCGCACAGAGAGAAAGGAAAAGTCACACTTCGGGCCTTATATTCCCATATAAAGGAATCTTTAAAATAAATACCTAATTCTCATGTAGAATGAACACGATATTGTGTTCTACCGCAATTTTCAATTAGATATAAAAAATATACTTTTAAACTAAGATTTCCGTGCAACGTGAGTTGCTCTTCACGATCGCTCTGGTCAGGAAATGAATACAGGTCGGACTCGATTATATACAGACTCGATTATATATGATTCGATTATATACAATTTTGGACTCGATTATATACAGTTTGGAAAAAAATATTTTGTTTTATATTTCAAACATGACTTATTTCAAGAAGAAATGTAACCTTTCAACGTTAAGATTAAATTTAAGTGGCTATTACATGTACAGTGGGATAAAAATCGTGATTTTTGATGAATCGAAAATCAAATTAAAAAAATACATGCAAAAAAACGAATAAAAAGAAATATTTTTTTGACTCGATTATGTACAGGATTCGATTATATACAGTGAAAAGAAATCAGAAACTGTATATAATCGAGTCCGCCCTGTACTTCTTTTAGTGATCGTTTCCATTGCCCTATATTCTCTCTCTCGCTTTTTCTCTTATTTCTCTCTCTCTCTGTTCCTTCATCTAAGTAGTGCGAGTCCCCACAACAACAGCAGAATGAACCATTCTTCTCATTGTCAGAAGCGGAATGAGCTACTACTCTCTGACACCGACACCGCTTCTAATTCCCTTGTTCGCTTCTCATGGAAATTCACCAGGATCGTGAATGTCAGATCCTTTGTTGAAGCCGCGTGGTCCTCCCATAACTGGAGCGTCTTCATGTCCAATTTGGAACACATCCAGTGCACTATCATTGCACTCCAATGTTCCGTCTTCTCTCCTAGTTGTTTCAGGATCTTTAGCCGCTGTTCGAATTCATCGACCAATGTATGAATTGCCGATGACGACTCCCTCTCTACCTTTGAGTACTCCATTAGCGCTTGAAGATGCCTTTTCTTCAGCAGATACTCTTTAGAGTACCGTTTCGTAATCGTATCCCATGCGATGGGATAGTTATCATTGGTAAGTGCGAGTGACTCGATGTTTAGCTGCTTCCCCCTTCAACGCTGACTTGAGATAATGGAACTCAATGGAGTCGCCGTTGAATTCCGGCAATGATATCTGCGGCAGTCGTACTCCAGTATGTGCTCCTACAGCGTGATCATTCCTCCCGATAGTACTATTTAAATCTGGAACCTCTGTTTCCCTCGGTAATTTTCCTTCAAGACAGCCCGTAGCCCGTAGTACAGCTTCTCGAATTTGGTATAAGCTTTATTGCAATCCTCCTCATAAGCACCCTTTTCATCTAGATTAGCAATATCTTCTTGTATCTCCTCGAATTCTTCGAATTTTGCCTCGATTGTCCAACCTCGATTGGACTTCCACCGTATGAGTATTTGGATCGAAATCCTCGAGAAATTGAGCATGTCGCTTTAAAGAAGCGATAATCCGCTCCCGCTTTTTGACCCTTTCTTTTATTTTTTTCTCAATCATTACCACAACCACTACCAGAACAGCAACTCAAAATACGAACGTTGACGATAGAAAAATAGAAAGGAAACCAACCAAGAAGCACTGCAAGTTACCACGTAAATCGCTGGACAGGTACTCACCTGAGCCCTGTCTCAACAAGGCCTTGTATTCAAATAAATGCAGCAGTAGTGTGCAGTAGTTAAACGTGAAATAATCGTCGTCGCAATCCAAGAAAATATATTGTTTCCGAATAAATGCCAAAAAGTGCAACCAGCAGTGCAGACTGTGTTGCAGCACAGTGCCCTCCAATGTAAAAAATTATGTATCCTTCCGTTGTTGTAGAGCGCGAGATGAATGTCGTCACGCTTTTCCCGCCGTTGATCAAATCCAACTCCAAGTTGTTTGCAGTAAATGCAGTAGATGCAATTGCTGCTGACCGAATTAGCTCTGGATGCGAAGATCCTAGCCAACAATGTACCGAAAAAATGTTCAATGAAGATACCATATAGCGCCACTCGAAGTTTGTAATTGATTAGACAGGCATTCACCTGAGGCCAGTCCACATTAGGCCTTGAATATCCAGAAATGAAATCTTTTTGTAACTCCAAATATCGGGTTTGAAATCTGCAGTCCTTCCAGCGATTTGTAGAATACAGCTTCTAATGCGATTTTTTATCCCCTCTGTTTTATTTTTATTATTAGGCTCATCTAGCAATTCAGCTGTAACAGAGCCGAATTTATCATGTACATATTTCTATTGTTGTATATTTAGTAGTCATTTAGGCGTAAATTATTCCTATTCCAATGATACACATTTTTATCTATTACACATAAGCCGTTTAGGCGCTAGAAAGTATTCCTATTTTTCGATACAAAACACATGTCGCATTTTTTCGAAGTAAGATATTCCTATTGTTCGGATGTTCACAGTTGGACACAGCGGGACTGTTGATATGAGGATTCCATTGTTGTGTTTATAAATAGCACCAATTACAATTGCAGCAGATCGATCGTATGTGGAGTGAGAGGCTGGGATCACCATCACATGATGATTGATGCATGGAAGTAGTAGCTAGAGTAATACACAAAGATGGTCAATTGAGGGTCCTGAGTTCTAAGCTCATGATTGTTCGCTTAGTAGCGGACACGCAACCAATTAGGCTACGAAGACCCCCTAATGCGATGTATGTATACCACCAGTCGATTAATGTTTCATGAACCCCTCCAAGTGAACGACTTATCGAGTGTTGCAATAGGGAGTCGTGCGACGTCACAAGCGGCAATCGTTTCAAGTTTATATGCAACTACAAAAAAACTCAAAAACACCAGAAAGTTTGCGCGAACAGATTGGAAAGCCGCTCACCTGTGGCCTGAGAAATATAGGCCATGTACTATTTCTTCCAACTGCTATCACGATTACTATCCGTTGTTTCGCGACTATTTCGTGTGACAAAAAAGCGACTAGCGTATGATGATGGTATGAGCTTTCCGTTGTTGCAGGAGAAGGTGGAGTCCACAGTCGATTAGCGTTACAACAGCAAATCCGTTGCTCCGTTGTTCTACAGCCTCTATTATTCTTCCGAACAATGTTCCGCCGATTTCAATGGCCATCTCCAGCCGCTGATCCTGGTTACGGCACCATAGAATGTAGACCTTCTCCTTGGTTCGTTGGCTGGAGAAACGTAGAGATCCAAGATCCAATAATAACACGCTCCAATTATATCGCACAACGACCTTTTACTTTTAGTTTTTTTTTCATTCATCTAATACTGAAAACAGCATAGTATCACTAGTTCCACAGTTCTTATAAAACTTCCCTTTTGTACATTAAATAAACTGCGTAATTTGATTAGTAATAGAAATGATATAAATTTTTAATCGTCTATGTTTGTTCAAGTTCGGTTGGCTACTTCTGACCGGTAATTTTATTAAATCTAATGTGCTGTATGTTTCCTTTCTATCTGTCCCTGCATGACTATCTAAACACTTCGATTTTATTCGTGTTATCTGTGTTATCATTATTATCAGTGTAGGTAGTAGTAGTGGTTAGAAATGTCCAAAATGTGATAACGGTATCTGTATAACAGTTTTAATTGTATCTCAATAATCCTAGATTTAAGGTTTAATTCTTTGCATGTATGTGTTGCGTATGAAAGTGGTGTGTTGTACAAATTTCTGTATGTGATTTATGCTAAACGGCTACACTATCCATTACTGTTCACATTTTCATTCATCTCTATTTCCGCGCAGTATTCATTCCCCTTTTCCGGTTTCAATATAGAGTATACTGTTGACCTAACCCTAACTATTGTATTTCGTATTTTATGGCACATTTTTTCACACACTTAATACAAATATTACAAACATGACGAATAAACAAAGTTAATAATACAAACGGTAACAAAACATGGTTCTGAACCACTCACGAAATGAGCCATTTGACCATCTCTAGTTTTTATTAATCGTAAAAAGCCATTGTGAGAGAAAATCCGTTCCTCGATTAAACAAACGAGGAACATAACACGACACTCTCTTTTTTTCGCTTTGATCAATCATTGTAATTAGACCCCGTTGAAACAGGCCAAAAATTCCACCTCCACAAAAACTCGCGAAAATTTAGCAACTAACACCACGGAGTAGGGAGGGTGGAGATGATGGCACCCTCCCTACTCCGTCTACAAAATGCATAAACTTCTCGAACAAAAAGTGAACTTGACAAAGCGCGTATGTTACGACGACAGAACGGTCATTTGCACCCACCCGGGCGTCCGGCTCGGATCGACGGATTAAGCAGATCTCTCCGCTGGGAAATCCCGAAGGACGGGTTGTGCCAAAAAAAAACTCGCTTTCGAATCAATAGAGCAATCACATCGTATGAAACGTAATGGGATGTAATGGTCATTTGTATTCTCTACCCGTATCCTGAATCAACAGGCGTTTGTGTGGAGATGCCCCGCTGGAAAGTGAGGATACTGAAAAAAAATCGGAGGAAGAAGGGAAGCTATAATTGATATATCTTGCCGGATGGTCTCAGCAGGGCGGTTGCTTGTTGAAAGAAGAACGATGAAATTGGTCTTTTTTGTTGAAACTTTTCAAGCTGCTGCTGCTGCTGTCTGGGGTAGGGGAAAGCCTTTAAAGAAGGGTTTGACGTGACTATCATCGGAGAAATAGCAAACGAGCCCCGAGCTGGTGATTTATTGCGAGAAAAAAAACGTATAGAATACAGTTTGGGATGCGGGAGGATGAGTAGCTCTCTGCCGGAAAGCAACAAGCGAATGCAATCTTCGTTTTCGAACCCATGTGCGGGCGTATAGCCGTATAGCTCGGAAGCATCAGTACCGTTCAGTACGACCTCAATTTTGCGAATCCACTAAGCCTTCCCCACATTTTTCTCGCCCGTTCCGAACTGGTGCTGCTGAATGATTCGAATCTACACGGTACATCGATTTTCAGCGAACAAATTGCATGTCGCGCTTATCGGGTTTGGATAGGGTAACATCTGTTTTACTCCTAGGCGAAATCGAATGTAACCAGGTCAATGCTTCGGTGATTATTAATGTACTGACCGATTCGAGGCGTGTATTAGAATCGGGAAATTTGCCTCGTGCGAGGGGCACAGACAGGCGTCCACCGAGGCGGCGGCGAACTGTTTACATTTCGCTTCTACTACGATTGGAGAATTGTTTACACAATTTGTGGCGTTTTTATTTATGGAACCCAAGTTCCAATGTTTGCATTGGATAGGTGGAAAACCACGCTGATGTCTCACCATCGGGAGTGGAAAGCGTTGGATGGTTTTTTTTTGCTTTCGTAAAACAATTGAGGAAATGTACAATTTGCACCGGCAGCGGCACCATTCGTTCGTTCGGGCGATGAGTGAAGTAATTAAAAAAGAATGTTTGTAGAAGAGAAACTATTAAAGTGTGGTCAACTTGTGGCAGCAGCAGGAAGGGACTCATTTCGAGAGGGAGATGATGTGGTCAGGAAGAAAGAGAGAGAATTGTTATGGATATAAAGTTTGCTCAATCAACTTTACTCGTTTTAGATGAATATTCGTTTTAGAATAAATATTCGAAAATGACAATCCAAGACAACATTTATAATGTAGTCAAATATAGCATTGAATTGTCAAATCTAAATCTTGATAAACAATATTGTAAAAATAAAATGCATAAATTGATGAAAATTTCTTCGTGATACGATACGATACCCGTGTCTATTGTTATACAATGCATTTAGTGATATTATGGCTCCCCGGGCAGAACCATATGTGTGCATAGCACTTATGAAATCAAATGTTTCAAATTTCTCAACGATGAATGACATGAATACTTTTTCACTCATCCCCGTGATATACGAATGGGCAATATAACAATCCTTCAGTGAATTATAAAACGCTTGTGATCAAAGGCAGCAAAAAAAATGGATAAAATGGAACGCTCCATCACGCTGTTCACCACGAAACAGCACTAACCGCAGTCACACGCTGTCTGCTGTATGAAATTTTAAACTCAATTTGGTCCAGTTGTAAACCTGGACAAACAAATCCTCCGGTGATTCGCCTCCATGTATAATGTCATACGTAATCAGAAAAACAGGTCAGCCTCTCCACTCGACCCCGAAGCCCAGTGGTGGATAGTGGTGTTAGGGTGGTGGCGCTGGCATTGTTCAAAACACCGTCGATCAACTCCGAGCAGAGCTTGCCCAAACCGATTAGCAGCCATCGGACCATGCTGGCTGCGAAAAGAGCTCCGTGCGGATTTGTACCCATCAAACAAATGAACAAAGGATTCCCTCTGAATTTGTATACACAATTTAATTCCGCCATGGTTTGATGCAGGTCACAACATACAACAGAAACAGCCAAACATAAAAGACAGTTCAACATGTTAATATTTCTCATCTCCTGCTTTGGCTTTCATCCATTCTGACAATTGTAAGCCACGAGCCATGTACTTACACCTGTTTCCTGTCTCCGCCTTCGTTGGAGGGTTCACAACTTGCAGCAATTGTGCTCCCCAGGTGTATGACACGATTATCGCTATCTCACTCTACCTACCGTCACCGCCTATCTCACTATCCCTCTGCTGTAAAAGTTCATCATCGACATCACGATATGTGAGATGGTGGTAAATTGGTAATTCGCGATGACGTCGACGTCTGGTGGCGACTTCAAGTTAGAGCCATAATTTGGGTCCCAAAATCGTTAGTGTAATCTCTACCAGATTAGAAGACACGGAGCCGGTTTTCAAATTTCAAAATTTGAATGAAAATTTTCACATTATGTTATTTAATTATTAGAAACACGTATTTCTGACTTTCATTCATCCATATGGTCATACAATTCCAACATTGTTGCTGATTTTTTTCTCTATAATATAAAGTTGTCTTCATAAACAATTTTCGTATGAGACTTTTTCCCCACCTGCAAACAAAAATGTTCTTAATTTAAACAGAATACTAATTTGATATGGAAAACCTAATTTTCATTCATAATTTTAATTTTGAAAACGTTCACTCCGACTGAAAATCAGCTGTTCTTTGACGCTCCCCTAAACTAGTAAACGAAGCTCACTGCCGTCAACGCGGATCGCTGTTTTGAAGAAAACAAATACTTCTGACGTGTGAGATGTTGGCACCAAAAACATGGCGGGTGCCATACGGCTGATGCTCCCTGTTTCTCTCACTTCACCTGGCGAAGGTGTCCATTCGAAACAACGTCGAGCTGAAAAACATATCGGATATAAATATAGTCTCCCATTGTTCGTTTCAACAAGGACTTAGCGGTTTCTCTCTAGCATGTATTTTTCGTAGCTGATCTTCTCCGTGGGGGTAGGCTCTGTAATTCACATAAGCCCTGTTTAGCCTTAAAACTACCATGCGTTTCCATGGAGCTAGTCCGGTTAGCAGGGTTACCATATCTATAGAATAATCCGTATTTATACAGACTTTCCAGTCTCTTTGAAACCAAGAATCTGTAGGTACAGATTACAGATTTGATTTGAGCTGAGATCCCTTCGTAGATCTATATAATGGTGAGAAATTTTTTTTTTTTTGAAAATTTTAAGGTTTCCATACAGATTTACAGATTTTTAAAAATAACGATCTAATATTAGTTATGGCTTGATCACAATAATATTTTTCCCAGCTCACCAATTTTATTCCTATAGCATTCGAATCAGTCTGAATGAGAATCATTTTGGCATTCATTTGTACCGTGTAATACTGCTTTCTCATATTCAATCCAAGGCGAAAAGATGCCAAAGTCTGCGTCATCAGCTAGCTTTATAATAGATAAATATCACTGTTTATCTTAAGCTACTAAAGCACAGTGATTGCGAATTTTTACATGGATACCATCAACATCGTCAAATTCAAGAGAACGGCTGATCAGATTTGAGTTGTCTATATATTGTTGTGTCTGTCTCCACTCAAATTAGAATGATAGAATGCTTTGAAGAATATAGGGTTGGGGAAAAAAAGTCGTATTTCTGATCTAAATTTGACGCTTTATTTAACATACTTAAAATTATCCAATTTAAGTCAAATATGCGCCGTTTTGTTCGCAAACTTGTTGCCATTTAGAAGGCAACTTCATTTTTTCCTTATTTGAAAAAAACTCAGACAGCCAGTTTTCGCAAGCCTCTTTTGAGGCCAACTTAGTATCACCAAGAGCGTTTTGTATGGACCGGAGGAGATGATAATCACTTGGAGTCAGGTCCGGACTATACGGTGGGTGCAATATAATATCACATCTGAGCTCCCGTAGCTTCTGGCGGGTAATCAAAGATGTGTGAGGCCGAGCGTTGTCCTGGTGGAAAACAACATCATTCCTATTGATCATTTCGGGCCGCTTCTGGTCAATCGCCTGCTTCAAACGGCCAAGCTGCTCACAGTAGAGAGCCGAGTTGAGGGTCTGGCCATAGTTGAGCAGCTCATAGTGGATGATTCCCTTCCAATCCCACCAAACACACAGCAAAACCTTGCTGGTCGTCAATCCGGGCTTGGCGATGGTTTGGGCCGGCTCACCGCGCTTCGACCACGACTTTTTTCGCTTTAGGTTGTCGTACGTGATTCACTTTTCATCACCAGTCACCATCTTCTTCAAAAATGGGTCGAGTTCGTTCCGTTTCAGCAGTGCATCGCAGGCATTGATTCGGTCTAAAAGATTTTTTTGCGTCAACTCGTGTGGCACCCATACATCAAGCTTTTTTGGAATCCAATCTTCTGCAAATGGTTCCAAACGGTTTTATGGTCTATACCCAGTTCCTGGCCAATCGATTGGCCTACCAGTACGGGGTCTATCTTCGACAGCCACTACACCAGAACGAAATCGATCAAACCAACGCTGTACTGTGCGAATCGTTGCAGTATCGGGTCCATAAACTACACGAATTTTTTCGGCCGCCTTCTGTGCAGTTTTACCTCGCAGGTAGTAAAAACGTAAAATATGGCGAATTTTTTGCTTGGTGGACTCCATCTTTGACACGCTATAACTTGAGACTGAAAAGGACAATCACAACACTGTCAAAACGACACTTGTAGCACAGATTGTCGTCTTTAAATAGCCGTATAGTATGGCTCGATGCGATAAATACAACACAAGATATGTTTAAGTGTTGTCATATATTGACAATATACGACTTTTTTTCCCAACCCAATATTATGTGTCATTTAATATAATGAATCGGGATGAAAAACCATGAGTTAAAAATCAATTTCGGATGTACTTAAGTAAGATTTTTATGCCATATAGTACGCCTTTATTGAATTCTAAGTGGTCATTCGAGTGATCATTCAGACTGGTTTCGAATCAGTAGACGAAACCAACGCGAAACTTTTTCCGATCTAACAATTTCATCAGACCGCTTAGTAATGACTTGATGTATGAAAGATGCTAAATATTGTTCTTAAGCTAATTGACAATCACATAATCAAGTTTTTTTATTCTTCTCGTTTTGTTCTGCAGAGAATGTTTCCATAGCAATGGGAAAAGCCGCGCGACGGTCAGTTGCGTCAGATCCGTCGTCGCCGACCTTATCCTTTTCGCATTCGTCTACCACGTCATCAACTGGCGCAGCATCTTCCTCAGGATCAGCTATAGCAGTACCCTCATTTGCGGACTCATCATTTATCGACAGAAGCCGCAGCAATTCATCCCCGTTTCGTGCATATCTACCTGATAACCCACCAAAAACCGCAACACTCCAATCAGCACCATCATTGATAGCAAGCAGCAGCAGCAGCAGCAGTAGCACTGTCGATCTACCGTTGGCCGCGGTGGGATCTTTTCATACATCGACCGCATCGCCGAGGCACACAACACCCGCATTTAGGTATGGCAAATCAAACATCGCTAGCATCACAGCCTCATAAACATAGTCATTATCATCCTTCTCCATTCCATAACCACTAATTTCTGATGCCGCTTTGTTAACCCCTCTCCCGTTCCTCGGGGTCTTCTCTATCAATGCCAAGCCTACCACATAGTATCCGCGTCTCTGTGTATGTTTACCCAGAGCAACAACGAATACATTCATGCATCGATAAACATAACCACAGTGGCGAACCGGAAAACAAACGAGGCAAAAAGGAAAATCGGCCGGTGGTCGGTGGGGTATTTTAAATTCACCCACGTGGTGAACTCACTGAGGTACTATTACACTAAATTGCAACAGAACTACATCCTGAATGAGTAGAAAATCAGTGGTCATGTGGTTGGGCTTTTCGATGGGTGCTAGTCGTCCTTTGGAACATTACAGTTCCAACACCCATTCGTGTGATTACGATTAGCTAACATTATCAGAGGAATGTTGAAAACGATTTGCCCATGATAATGTCGAATTTCGGTTAGGAATATAAACAAAAATTTCTACATTCGTATAAAGAGGTCATCTCTGCCGATTCCCCCAAAAAACTAAACAAATGACCAAATGAACAAATGAGCAACATTGGTAGTGGCAAATTCAACAGGCTTGTCGGAAATAAATGTTATCAAAGTAATCTACATCACCAGCCAAATTGCAGGCTGGAAATCAACTTCCACCACCTCCTAGACACGCCACCGTGGCAAAATATATAGCGAGCAATATTAACACGGATTTCCTGTGCCTTTTTACTCCGCGTCGGTTCGGTCATCAAGTGGCCGCCGTATCTCAACACTCTTATCTGACAGCTTTAAAAGCCTGTTTGATCTATTACTTGTCACGGCGGAAAAGGTCGTCCTACGCCAGAAGCAGACATTGAAGGTTAGAAAAAAAAGGCCGCCAGCGCTGTTCATCAAACACGCTGAGTCCTTTTTTACAACTGAGCTTAGCTTTTAGTGTAATGGATGCAAATGGTGATAGTAAGCTTCTGACCGGTACCGTTGGCAAACAAATTTCTCTTGGATTAAAGTATACGAATGTTTGAAGGAATGTAAAAAAGAAAAACGAGAATAATTTTCTTATAATCAATCATTTGAGCGAGCTCAGTACTCATGCGGCTAAACATCGTGGTTATGTTTATCGGTTCATCGTTTTCAAACATGCTTGTACTCAGTCTAACGTTTCGTTACTTTTCTTTCTAATTTCATCTTCTTCTCTCTCTGCTGGATCTATTCTAATTTTCATTACCGTATATACTACGATTTCGCTGTTCTTCGGTGTGTCTAAAACCATTTCACACGTTACGGTTCTACATGCTCTTTTGGTAAAAAAAAAAACGTATGCTACAACTACTCACTCTATTCTTCGCGCCTGACTGTATCTGTATCTGCATCTTTTCGGTGTATGTGTGTCATCTCTATTCTCTCGCAATGGTCGCGCAAACAATAGTGCTAGCACTGCCACGGCTACCACTATCCAAACGACAAGCCCGGATAATAGTGGCAATAGTAATGACGGTGCAGCAGCTAGTGCGCCCGGCAATCTAACCGAAAGTGTCGACGTCAGCCCTCACCAAGGCCTCACCACCTCACTCACATTGCCCTCGTCTCGTCTCTGCAGCAATCAAACACAGGCGGAACGGAAGCGGGAGCAGATGCGGATGGAGTTCTACGCGACGTACGACGTCATGACCGGCGTCCGGATAGCGGCCACCCTGGGTGGCTTCTTTGGCCTTATGGTGTTCCTGGTGATCTACAAGAGTCGGAGTCGATCGACGACGAAGGCGCTCAAGGTAAGGCTCGATAACGCGACGGTGTTTATGGCTAGAAACTCAAGTTAATATTGCTTGGAAATGATCAAATATTCATGAACGCGAACATTTACGAACAATAATTTACGTTTCAATAAAAGGCGTAGGATTTGTTTCTCGAAATAAAAAAATCAATTCTTGAGATGTCTTTGAAAAATTGTTTTATGGAGACATAGGGATTAAGTGCGGAACAGAAAATCTTCGAAATGGCGCTGCATCGGTTTTTGTTGCCCTTTCATATTTTTTTTCTAAGCTTTCATTCATTTTTTTCGCTCAAATGGGCCCCGATAAATGACATTAATGTTCCTCCAGAGTTGACAATTTTTAGGGTGGTTGACATAGATTTTATCCTGAAAATAGCACAAAAAAAAACAAACTTGTTGTGTTAATTCGTAGAGTCCAATGTCTCCGAAAGGTGAATCTTCGTGCGCAACAGCTCGGTTGTTTCGCGACTTGTAGGACACGTAGCGATATCTTCCTGGAAGCAAATATTGTTCATCTCCATATTCTCGAATTACGCCATTGTAAAAAGGTTTACCATGTACAATAGAACCTTAATTACCTGTGAGCGGATTATCCGCTGAAGCAAGTTCTATAGTAATTCAATAGACCTTTCCGAAATTTGTCAGTGAGTGGTAGGCTCTTGATCTTTTGTTTTGGTCATGGCTTGCACATTATCGGACCACTGGTATACATGGCCTTACAGATGGATAGTTGAATGATTTCTGTATTAATAAAACATAGTTTTCATGCCGAAATATATTTTGCTCACGTTTGCACTACATTTTTAGTTCTCTGGTGCGCTATTGGCGACATTCGTGACGCTGCCAGACTATTCCGCGGATAATCGGGGTTCTACTGTACATCATTTCCAAAAACGAAGAATCCAATGGCACCGCTGAAAATACATTCTGAACCAGTCAGCGATTCGTTGAAGGCGTATTAGCATCTCCTGTAGACTCCCAGTATTTCCGAAGCTTACAATTTTGCTTGTTAACGTACCGATTAACGTGAGAATGGGCCTCATCCGAAACCCCAATTCTCTTGCAATAAACATACATGCAAATTATGCATAATGAGTAATTCCAAATGGAATCGACAAATGACAAAACATGAGTATTTTTGATTCGAATGAAAGTGTGTATTCCGTTTGGGTTAGAGGAAATATGAGTTTTCCACAGCAATTGGAAATTTTTTGACTCAAGCGCAACTTTTAAAAAGGGCGTATCGATTTGAGTAAGAGAAATCTTTGATAATTTATATCTCAAAAACTATGAGTCGTACCGAAATAGTGTCTTAGAAAGAGTTATAGAGTATTGATGGTTGAATGTGAAAAAAATGTACACTGAGAAAAAAAATTAGTACTCTTTTTTTTATTTACAAAATAAAAATTAAATTTGCAATATCCAAAATACATATTTTTTAATTTTTTTTAATTTTTTCATACAAAATAGAAGTCATGCAGAAAATTAAAAAAATGAGCCCAAGATGGTAAAACTATTTTTGACGAACTTTGTGGAACATCGAATTTTTAGGAATTTCCGAAACTTCGAATTTTGTATGTTAACAATCATTTTTAGCCACAAATTATGAATCCTGATGTGATTTAAAATAAAAAAGGTTATTATCAATCTCCTTCTAAATGTAGCCATTCTCGAAATATTTAAAGAAATATTTCTAATTTATTGTCTTTTTTATAGTAAATAATCCTATTTAATATGTTTGTCGTGTTATACCGTCATGTTCATCAAATTTTATGAATTTGCTTATAATTTCCAACAACTTTTCGAAATACATCATCATGGTTCATTTTTTGACTCAAGCGTAACTTTTGAAAAGGGCGTATCGATTTTAGTAAGAGAAACCTTTGATAATTTATATCTCAAAAAATATGAATCGTACCGAAATAGTGTGTTAGAAAGAGTTATAGAGTATTGTTGACTTATTTGAAAAAAATATACACTGAGAAGAAAAATTAGTACTCTTTTTTTTTATTTACAAAATAAAATTTTAATTTGCGATATCAAAAAATATATATATTTTTTATATTTTATATATTTTTATATTTTTTATAATTTTATCAATTTTTTATTATAAAATAGAAGTCATGTAGAAAATTAAAAAAATGGGCCCAAGATGGTAAAACTATTTTTGACGAACTTTGTGGAACATCGAATTTTTAGGAATTTTCGAAACTTCGAGTTTTTGTATGTTAGCAGTCGATTTTAATCACAAATTATGAATCCTGGTGTTATTTGAAACAAAAAAGATTATTATCAATCTCCTTCTAAATGTAGCCATTCTCGAGATATTTAAAAAAATATTTCTAATTTATAATCTTTTTTATAGTAAATAATCTCTTTTAATATGTTTGTCGTGTTATACCGTCATGTTAATGAAATTTTATGAATTTTCTCATAATTTCCAACAATTTTTTTGATTGATTGTTTTTTGTATTAAGATCAAAAAGATTTTGTTTTAAATAATATCAGGATTCATAATTTGTGATTAAAAATGAATGCTAACATACAAAAACTCGAAGTTTCGAAAATTCCTAAAAATTCGATGTTCCACAAAGTTCGTCAAAAATAGTTTTACCATCTTGGGCCCATTTTCTTAATTTTCTACATGACTTCTATTTTATATGAAAAGATTGAAAAAAATATAAAAAAATATGTATTTTTTGATATCGCAAATTAAAATTTTATTTTGTAAATAAAAAAAAGAGTACTAATTTTTCTTCTCAGTGTATACTTTTTTTCAAATTAAGCCAACAATACTCTATAACTCTTTCTAACACACTATTTCGGTACGACTCATATTTTTTGAGATATAAATTATCAAAGATTTCTCTTACTCAAATTGATACGCCCTTTTCAAAAGTTACGCTTGAGTCAAAAAATGATCCATGATGATGTATTTCGAAAAGTTGTTGGAAATTATAAGCAAATTCCTAAAATTTCATTAACATGACGGTATAACACGACAAACATATTAAAATGGATTATTAACTATAAAAAAGACAATAAATTAGAAATATTTCTTTAAATATTTCGAGAATGGCTACATTTAGAAGGAGATTGATAATAACCTTTTTTGTTTTAAATCACATCAGGATTCATAATTTGTGGCTAAAAATGATTGTTAACATTTTGTATGTTCGAAGTTTTTGTATGTTTCGAAGTTTCGAAAATTCCTAAAAATTCGATGTTCCACAAAGTTCGTCATAAATAATTTTACCATCTTGGGCCCATTTTTCAAATTTTCTGCATGACTTCAATTTTGTATGAAAAAATTAAAAAATATGTATTTTGGATATTGCAAATTTAATTTTTATTTTGTAAATAAAAAAAAGAGTACTAATTTTTTTCTCAGTGTACACTTTTTTCAAATTCAACCATCAATACTCTATAACTCTATATAAATTATCAAAGATTTCTCTTACTAAAATCGATACGCCCTTTTCAGAAGTTGCGCTTGAGTAAAAAAATTCGCAATTGCTGTGAAAAACTCATATTTCCTCCAACCCAAACGGAATACACACTTTCATTGGAATCAAAAATGCAAGTTTTTAAAATCTGCATTTTTAGGACGATTTCATTTGGAATTGCTGTAATCCAAACCGAGATATACAGCGCTGCTGGTGATTGTCTGGCTTCAATTCTTTTGCTAATGGGATCTTTTTGTTATGGATTCCAAAATACTTCTCGCAAAACTTTTGAAAAGATCCTATGTAACATTTACATTAACTCGAGAAAATCGAAGCTGAAGATCGGAGCATTGTTCCGTGAATTGTTTAAAAGGAATCGATCTTTATCACTACTTTAACCACTAACATTCAAAAATTACTCTGAAAAACCAATCGTAACTGTTATTCAGTAATTTAAGTTTACAGTTGATGCCTCAGAGCAAAAAAATGGAACATTGGTCGTTTTGAGTGATCGCGTTTGTGCATTGGACAAATTACGTTGCATGATAAGAATATGAAAATAATTACTGAACAACATTCCAAATACCTGCACTTCGTGCCAAAGGCAGTGTATTATTGTTAACACTCGTTGAATTGCGGTAAAAGTGATAAGAATACCCGAAAGAAAGGAAAACCCTAGATGACCGAAGTACAATTTTGTGTTGTTTTGATTGCTTGTAACTTCGGACATTTCGAGCGCCAAAAGAAAATGGCATCCGAAGTAACAGTCGAATGCTTAAAATCCGAATCTGTACATTGGACATTTTTGCATCGGTGATTGAGAGGTGAAAAAAGGTATATACTTCAACGATTGTTTTTGTAATACATTCAATGACTGATAACTAATAGTGTGCATCCATTAACTCGATTTGTTTACATTTGTTACATAGGATATTTTCAAAAGTTACGCGAGACTTCATCAATTTTCAATGCGATGTATCTGTATAGACGGCAAGTTTGTGGTTTTGGGTTTTCTTTTGTAATTTTCAATTGCTATGCTATATGCTGCTATATTTTCTGTCGAGCGTCCGGGACAAATACATTCAGATATCTCCATATCAAGTACTGAGTCTGTCTCTAGGGATTTTTTGGTTATATTACCACACATCCTAAGAAAGCACATGAAGACAGTCAAAGTTGACACCAATTTTGCATATTGAACGTGGACTTTCGCAACCAAATTGAACCAACCTACTATTCGCTTCTATCTCAAGAAAAAGCTCTTATTTGAAAATATGTTCAACCCATTTATAAAAAAACAGATAAACCATTTAACAGATCGATACAAAACATTCAGGTATGAGGTGAGCGAATAAAGACATGAAAGTCAACGATGTTCCCAGAAAAAAAATATTTCTATATAGTAGAAACCGCCGGAAAAAGGGAAAAATAATCGCATAGTTGACGAAAGATTGTGTTAAGATATTTTATGCATGTTGATTTTCAAAAAGTTCGACAAGACACGCCTTACGGTCTACACAAATGTATGAGGAATGAGAGGCTCTTATATTAACCCTCTTTTAACAATTTTAGCTTTGAAAATATTAAAATTATATATATTGCAATAGATTGTTAGAATGTGCCCATATGGATTGGTGCAAAAATCTGCTAAAGTGCCTAAAATTAAATTCTATAAAGAAGTATTAATTTCTATAAAAAAGTTATTCAAAAAACAATAATATTAAGTACCATTTCAGATTGCAATGAAACTTTGTGTTTTATATAAAGTTTTAAGAAATGTATATGAATAGACCATATAATTATCAATGAATCATCCATGCATCGGAAGAAGGACACTTTGCTTCTTTTTTTTTTCCTAACAAAAACTTTTTCATAATTTTTTAAAAAAAAAACTAGAAGTGGGTTTCATCTATTCCAAACCGCAAGGTAGTAGGACATAAGACTACCGCTGGCACGGTAATCATTTGTTTGAAATTGCATCTGATTCAATTCTCAATCAATGAATTTTTAACGATTGCTGAATATTTTATTGTTAGTGTGTGAGTGGATGAGTAGAAGTATTAACATAAAATTCAACTATTTCGAACTTGTTGGTATTTCAGAAAAGAACCGTTGGGTTTGCGTGGCTTTGTGAAAGCAACTGATGCAGTTTGATACATAATTCATGTTTGCTCTTGGTGCTCTTGGATACGATTGCACCACGGGACCGAATGCGCAAATACTCTTTCGCTCAAGCGCATTTACAAGCGAACAGTCTCTTATATTCATTTCACGTGTAAGCAAAACAGAATCTTAATGGATGGCCGGGCTGGCATCCGCTTATATACAGATTTATGTTGCAAAGAAAATACCACTCCGTTCAGCCAGCAAAGTGGTGTTAGCGTTCAAAACCTTGCACTCCAAGCGTCACGCTCTCGTTTTCGGAACTACACCCATGTCAACATGTCAATCGTGAGAAATTACACACAAAAATGTTACGAGTGAAACATTAATAGTAACGGGTGTTCAATAAAAAATGAGAATTTCTTCAGTGATATAGTAAAAACAAAAAAAAAATATTTCAAGCAATTCAGTATTTTTTTAGCCTTTCTATAAAAAAGTAAAGAGCGTATTTTTTTTCTCACCGAGAGAATTGCTCTCTGGGGCTCCTGGAAACGGGTTGCTCGATTCTTTCCGCTCGGGTGCTGTCAGTTCGATCAAAGATGGCGTCGAAACAACAAGCACACGCCTGCTTCGAAACCAGAGAAAGTTAGCAAAAAAAAGGTTACAGTACATCAATTTCGGGACGAAAATGAACCGGTGAGCACTGTTTACCGGATCCTTGCATCCCGGAACATCGAGCGGAAGACCGGTAGCCGGCCGTCCTGCGAAGATCATGACGAAAAAGAAGAAAGAATCTCTGAAAAAGCTGTTCGACAACAAAGACGGTATGAGTTTGCGTGACGCCGGCCGAAAATTTAGCTGCTCCCATTCTTACATCAACAGAACCCTCAAGCAGGAGGGTATCATCTGTCGGAAGAAGACTAGGTACCCAAAGTACACAGACGAGCAGATAGAAACCGTGAAATCTCAGTGCTGGGGGAGGACGGAGAATTATCGCGGGACGTCATTCGTGCTGGACGACGAGAGTTATTTTCTGCTGTCAAAGTTCCACATTCCCGACAATGACGGGTACCATACCAGGAACGAGGTGTCCACACCCTCCCGGGGTGAAATACAAATTGTTTGGGTGTACATCGCATTGGATATTCTTAAAACTATCGTTGTTTGAGGAGGCGATCTAGCGTAGTGGTATCATCCATGTCTCTCACGCTAAAGGTCACGAGTTCAATTCTCACTCCCGACATTCTTCCAAAAATGGATGTAAAAGTGACGAACCAGCCAAATGAGTTGAAAGTCACTATAATACAGAAAAAAAAACTATCGTTGTTTCTGCATTTTTGAATACTCAAAGCAATAATCATCATATCGCCGAAGGCCAGCGGAACCGACCCCCCACTATACGGGGTCGGTATTCGCTGGCCCAACAACGGCGTGTTCCAGTTCTTCCAGATAGTAGTGGCCCACATACAAAAATTCCACAATGGAAAACACCATTTCAAAAAGCTTGGAACTTTATCGTATTTCAGCTCCGACAAATATTCGACAACACAACTTGGTTGTGCAGTCCACTGATCATTCAACAAGAGCCAACGGTTGTACCGCTCATAACAACTCTACACGAGCTGATGATTGCGCCGGCTAGTGACCATTCTATCCTGGATTCCTCGAGTTGAGAAAGACGCACCGCGCTAGATATGAGGTACAGACTAGGGGGGCGTTGCTGATTAATGGTCAGCTGCATCCCAATAGGAAGTATCCCGTGTCGGGCACACGTACAGAGCATCGAAGACTGCGACATACCAATTATGAGAACACTTGTATTACTAACCTCGAGTCAACCGCGAGTAATCGGTTACATATTACTAACATAGTTGTAAGCAAACATTGTCAAAATATTGAACTCCCGGCCCCGTTAGGCTGACGCCATATGAGCCTTAATAAAATATATATTTTGGATAAAAAAAAAACACAACTTTCCTCAAGGATCACAGCGGAGAAATTAAATTTAAAATTAAGAAATTCAAATACAAGCATAAGTTTGAGAAGAAAGTCATGCTGTATATTGCAATCTCCGACTAAGGGATTTCAAAGTCCTGGTTTAACAAACCGAGCGGACTTGCTATCAACCAGAAGGTGTACCAGGAGGAGTACCTGGAGAAGATTAAGGTTCCGTTCTTAGATGAGAATCATTCTAATGGGAAGTACGTCTTCTGGCCAGACAAGGCATAATGGGAAGACGCCAAAAAGATGTTGGCGTACCGCGAGGAAAAACAGATACCGTACATACCCAAGGAACGGAACCCGACCAGTTTGCCCCAGTGCCGTCCGACCGAGGATTTTTTCGGCTCTCTCAGTGCTCTGATGTACAAGACTAATTGGCGGGCCATGGACACCAAGCAACTGACCACAAGGATCCGGATGTGCATCCGGAAAATGGATGCCAGTGCCGTCCAGCGCTCTTGTGAGAGCATCTACATCAAGTTGCGCCGTTCGACTGAGCACGGCCCCTTTGCCAACATTCGCTGATTTTTTTTTCAAGAACATCCGTTATAATTTTAATACAAAATACTGAATTGCTTGAATTTCTGTTTTTTCCAATATCACTGAAGAAATTCTCATTTTTTTATTAAACACCCGTTATAAGAGAAGGGTGGAAGATACAACATTCAAAAGACGCTTCGCGCTTCGATGCAACATGATTCTCTGAGTGGCGCATAGCAACTACATTCCCATATAGAGAATCATGTTGCTTCGAAGCGCGATGCATATATAAGAGAAAGGTGGAAGATACAAGATTTTTTTTTTTCTAGAGGCGAATGAACTGAAAAGTTTAAACCCTATTAAAGCCAAAAAGAAGAAGAAGATACAAGATTTCTAGAGACGAATGAACTGCAAAAGTTTAAAGTCTCTATAATACAATACCTTACCTTACAAGATTCATTCACGCTCCGACCAGCGTGATGTGTTGACGGTGAGAGTTTATTTGGAAATGTTGTATAACTTTTGAACTACTGGACCGATTTAGATAACAAATTAAAGCCAATGACCTAGTTTTGTTTAAAAAAACATTACACATAAAAAAAAAGATTTTGTTTTCTTAATTATTGATTGTAATTGCTTTCATAACTTACGTGGATTCAGAACTAAGGTTACTATATTTTTAATTTTTTTTCTTGAAAGCTGAGATGTTGAGCTGAGCTGAGATGAGGTGTTTTTTTTTGTTTTCGAGTGATTTTGCAAAGTTAACATTTTTTTCAGTTTTCGTTCAGGAGGCGATCTGGCGTAGTGGTAACATCCGTACCTCTCACGCTCAAGGTCACGAGTTCAATTCTCACTCCCGACATTCTTCCAAAAATGAAAGTTAAAAGTGACGAACCAGCCAAAATGTGTTGAAAATCACTATAATACAAAAAAAAGTTTTCGTTCAATATTCCTATGCGACTAGACAACATCTATGCGACTAGAATCCAATTTTTATGCATATGTGATATTTCATGTGGCTTCAAATTGATATATCGATCATCTGAATCGGCCCGGTAGTTTAAAAGTTATGAATTGGAAAAAAAGGCATTTTTGAAAAAAAAAAAAAGGAAAAATGTTTTTTCGGACCATCGGTTAATTTTTAAAAATCATAACTCAATAACACAAAATAACGCATCTCTGAATTTTGGATATGTTATCTAAAAAAAATCTTAGCTTTCGAGAAAAAATATAAAAAAGTATAACGCCCTTGGTCCCGAGACAACTTAAACTATAAAAAAAAATACAATCAATAATTACCAAACCAGAATACAAAATTTCTGCAAGTATAATATTTTTCGAAAAGAGACTAGCTAGTTGGCTTTAATTTGATATGTCGATCATCTCAATCGGTGCATTAGTTCAAAAGTTATGAGTTTTAAAAAAAGTAATTTTTGGAAAAAATGAAAAAAAAAATATCTTTCGGACCACCCTAAAATGGAAATGGCCACCTATTTAATTTGATATGAATCATCGGTACGGTACAGTAGTTCAATCATCAGAATCGGTACAGTAGTTCAAAAGTTATGAAATTAAAAACAGTAATTTTTGTGAAGAATGGTAAAAAATGATTTTCTCGGCAACCCTAAAATGGAAATGATCACCCTAATGATAAAAAATACAGATTTAATGTTTTTGGATAGAGAACAGAACAATCACTTTTCCCGAAAATCTGAGAACCGCTATATCGGTTTGACATGGAATGGCTGTATATAAACACCAGCTGACCCGGCAAATTTCGTCCCGCCCAAAATTTGTTTTTTGTTATCAATACCTTCAAACATTCACGTTTTTTTACTAAGCGCGAGTTCATGAGTCCAATCGCAGAACTGTTCATTGATTGATATTCTCATCGATCCCGTTGAATTTACCTTCTACTAAAAAATTCCTAGTACTTCTACCAAAACTCATCATTCTAATATCAGATTATTTTCAGACACGCTTCTCGTTCAAGATTTTTCAACCACTTGCAAATGACATGTTTCTCCGTTACATGGAATAAATGTTTGATACAGAAAATATGATAGAATAAAGACAGACCCCTCCCCTCTTCTCCCCTCAGAGAGACGGGAGGAGTGTCTATTCGCCATAGAAACAGAGAAGAGAAGTGGAACATGAGAGAAAAAAGTGGCAACGATTTATGGCAAGAAAATGTAAACAGTGAAAAAATTGACAGATGGTTTACGCTCTAAAAATTGTTAAGATGTCTCTAAAACGGTGGCAGACGTCATATATAAGGTGGGAGGTTCATATATAACGTTAATAATGATAGCATCATCCTAATAAACACGGCGAATGGAATAGAAATTACGAACAGAAAATTGAATAAAATATAGATATAGACGCTGAAAGTGCTGTGGACAAATATTATAATGCATTTTTATCGGTTTATGTATAATGTCGTTAATATTTACATTATCAAAATAAACCCATATGTATTGTAATCACAACTTGCTGTGCTATTCATAACAACATTTATGGTCGTATTCCACCAATGATGACAAATGTGTAATTTACGAATGAAGCTTCGACATAGAAACTGGACATTGAATAAAAAAAATAAAATGTGGTAAGAGCATCAGTTGAAATATTTGAAAGCATTCTCATCGAAATAAAATGAATGATAATATAATTATACGATTAGGTAATGTATGTACGCTTAAAAAACAACATAAAAATATGATTTCTGAGTTAATTTTATTTTTTTCAGTTTCGAACACCATTAAAAAAGCTATTTTTATTTTTCAAAATACCCTCTGTTGGAATCTAGGATTGTTTCTAGAATTAATAAAACGTTAATATCAATTAGTTTCTAGTAATTAGCTTTTTAGTTGCCGGGGAAATTAACATCAAACTATATTTTTTTAGTGTTATATATACATATATATATATTCCATGCCAAACCGATATAGGGCCTGATCACGAACGTCACTTCACGGTGAGAACGAAGTGAAGTGCATACCAATTACTTACAATCCATTTCGTTTTCACCGTGAAGTGACGTTCGTGATCGGGTCCATAGTGGTTCTCAGATTTTCGTGTAAATTGGTAGTTTTGTTTCTTATCGCAAAATATTAGATCCCATTCAATTTTAGGGTGGTTAGAAAAATCTATTTTTTCCCCTTTTTTCCAAAAATAACATTTTTAAAAAATTGATATCTTATGAACTACTAAACCGATTCAGATGATCGACATATCAAATTGACCAGTTAGCTAGTCTTTTTTGAAAAAATACTACACTTGAAAAAAAAATAATTTTGTTTTCTTAATTATTGATCGTATTTGTTCTTTATAGTTTTCATTATAGTCTAGTCGCATAGGATGATCTAAGGACGCTTTAAACATGTTAACTATGAAAAATCATAACTCAAGAACACATCTCAGATTTTTTTATGTGTCAAGTAAAAAAAATTCAAAAAAAAAATATAAAAACTATAGCGCACTTGGTCCCGAAACCATTTAAACTAAAAAAAAAGATACAATTATCAATCACGAAAACAATATTCATTTTTTTTGCAAGTGAAATATTTTTCCAAAAAATTCTAGCTCATTGGCTTTAATTTGATATATCGGTCATCTCGGTTAAAATTATAACTCAAAAAAGAAAAAAGAACACATCTGATTTTGAGTAAAAAATTTAAATGTGTAAAAAATCCTCAGTTTTCAAGAAAAAATATAGCAAATTATAGCGCCGTTGGTCCCGAAACTATGTGAACAATAAAAAATGGATACAATCAATAATTACGCAAAAATTCAAATTTCTTGCAAGTTTGATATTTTCCAAAAAAAAGACTAGCTAATCAACTTCAATTTGATGTGTCGATCATCTGAATCGGCTTAGTGGTTCAAAAGTTATGAGTTTATAAAAGTCATTTTTGAGAAAAGTGAAAAAAATCGAATCACCCAAAAAAATATATAGGTTCAATGTTTTACCATAACGAAAACAAGCTACCAATTTTCACCAAAATCTGAAAACCACTATATCAGTTTGGTATGGAATGGCTGAAGTAATACTACAATAGTTCACAAATTTTTCACATTTCTTTTTTAATTTCTCTTTCAAATTTTAATAAAATTGCACTGTATAGGTAAAAAAGGGCAATAATAATATTTGAATAAACTTATGTAATTATAAACATGTTTATATAAACCTTCCCATCTTATCATTCTTCATTAAAGACCTTACGTCAAGACAGCTAGAAATCCATACACTCTCAAATCAAGAGTGCCTAAAAAAATTATATTCTTCACGTAAACAAGCGATGAAAATGTGGACACTTTTTAGTCAGTGAATTGTATGGAGTTCCACTGCTGTGATAGAAACGTTTCGTGTCCCCTAAAAACTTCACATGCCAAATTTGGCTCCATTTGCTTGATTAGTTTTCGAGTTATGCAGAAATTTGTTTTTCATTTGTATGACAGCCCACCTTAAGAGAGGGGGGAGGAGTGTCAAACCACCATAGAAACATTTATTGCACCTCTAAACCTCCACATGCCAAATTTTGTTTCGTTTGCTGGATTAATTATCGAGTTATGCAGAAATTTGTGTTTCATTTGTATGGAAGTCCCCCAAAAAGAGGAGGAAGGAGTATCTAACCACCGTAAAAGCATTTATTGCACCATAAAACCTCTACATGCCAAATTTGGTTTCGTTTGCTTGATTAATTCTCGAGAAATGCAGAAATTTATGTTTCATTTGTATGGCACTGGCATTTGTATGCATACTTCGTCGAATTCTTGATTTGTCACGTTAATACGTTTTGTTTTAAAAAAGTGATCATTCCAAAGGTCTCGAAAACTCAAAGACCTTGAAAACAAAATTTTACAATGTTTTTAGAATAGCTTCATTTGCAATAGAAAAAAAATAAAAAAAACGGTCAAGTCTATTTAGTAAAATGAGGTTCAACTTCGAAATCAGCATAAAAATTGGAATTCATCAAATATTTGAAAAAAATTAAAACCAGTGTTCCTGAGATTTAATATTTAACAAGACTGAAATTAAAAAAAATTATAGGAGGTTGTGTTCAAGACACGACCGCATTGTTGACGTAGAACTACACTGTAGTTTAATTCAAGTTGTTGTTTATAACTGCGGATATTATTCTATAATGCTACGAACATTTTGAAATAACCATTCTACCAGTTTGATCACCCTGAAATGTTTTTTTATTGTAGAATCATTTGACGATGATTGACGATGATGATTCATTCTTGTGCTCGCAGAACGATACATGCTCGCGATAAGCGCAGCTGTCACCCTTAGTGGAGAAAGTTTTGCTACTAGCAAGTGAAACCAAATCACATACAAAATCCCAGAACGACATTTACTTTCTTGGTGACTAAATAAACGAAAAAAACTCTATCTGCTAATCTCAACAACCTCGAAAAGAGCTGAAAGCAGTTTTGCGACTGGCACGCGAACCCAAATGAATTAATAACTTATTAAAACTTATTGAATAACTTGGTATTCCCCAAATAATTTTTTGGTGCACAACCTTAACACCTGCTTCACCATAGCGTCAGTTCAATGCATTGATGCAATGTCAAATCACCAATGAATCCTTTCTGATGACAAAAAACAAACCATATTAATTGCTTGGAAAAAGGCTGAATATTTGGTTCAGCAGAGATTCATTGCTAATACCCTAGCGCAAATATTTCCCTCACGCTATCTTCCCTCCTTGTTTATATTTATCATTACGGCTGCATAATTTGCAACACCAAACAATCGTCAATCATAGCATAAAAAATTAGGATTGTTTCATCGTTACAGGGCCAATGCACACGGAAGCAGATACAAATAGGGTTTCAGTGTAGCGAAGATGCACTATTTTTACGTACGGGTTATGAAGCACGCACGTACGCACACAAATATCCATATATCGTTGACTTGAAGCTACTAAACATACACACACTTATTTCCGTTTTGCACTATTCTCAACAGAAGCTCTTTCTGTTGATATTGCCAGTCTAGATTAGCTTAACTGTCATCCTTTATGAAGAGAGTTTTCCTACCGTCATGCGAAACCAAATCACTGATAAAATTTCAGAACATTTATTTTCTTGGTGAGCTGTTCATAGCCTAGCTTGATGATTCCCCACACAATTGTGTAGCTCAGAATTTCAATGCAAGCCGCCAGTTTGATGTAATGATTGCAATGCCAGAGACATCAGCAAGTGAGAAATTTGGTCGTGTACACAGCTCAATCCAAAACGAAAACATGAACGAAACTGAAAGTTTGCCTTCTTTCCTTGCTTGTTGAATTAGAGAGACTTTCAACTTCTTCTGTTTATTCGTCTCTAATCTAATCTAAAAATCCCTTGGAAACTTTACTTTATCCATCATATTACTCCTCCACCCCCATTGCCTTGAGAAAGGCATTCGATCCCTCGCCGTCCAGCTCGCCCAGCAACGATTTTGTTCAGTCGATTTCCTCACGAAGAATGAAAGTTTGCCTCAGCGAGATCAACTGTTTATACTCTAGGCAAATATTCCCATTCGTTCTTCTTCTTTTCCTTTGTTCATGGAGATTTTACATCTCACGGTTTCCCCTTCGTTCTTCTTCTTTTCCTTTGTTCACGGATACTTTAAATCTTACGATTCATTCGTCTCCGAGGTCCCCTTCGTTGCTCGTCGATAAGTTGCTCGTTATTGACAGCTCTGTTCGGAACAGAACAAATGTATGAGGAAATGAGAATGCTTCCAATTTTCATCAATTTAAAGCATATACAGACTGTGGGATTGTAATGTATAGTATATCAAACAAGTCTTAGGGAATTTCCAATTCGCTTGGTATGTAAATCGCCAAAATCCGTTCGCAGCAAAAATAGTTATTAACATTAACTTTTTTTCATAAAAACGTTACCTGTTTTCTGATTTGGCACCCTTAATGAAAGACGTAGTTCTATGTCCAAACAGCTAGGGTTTCTTAAGTCTTGACACGTCGAACAACACAATATTTTTTTTTGTTTTAACACATTGACTGTCACGTCAGTCACCGGTGACTGACACCGAGTTTTCGCCCAGGCTGCGTCAGTCACCGGTGACTAACAGTATAACATACGATAATAAAGATAAATAGTATAAGCATATAAGCTTATAAGCATTGCCTTTCGAACAAAAATACCTTCCCCTAAGATAAGAAACAATGGCCCTAATACGTTTAAAAATTTCCTTAGAGTCGATATAAAACCATGGCACTCAACGTGTTAAAAGAGATTTTGCCTATAAATGGGCATTTATGGTGCAGTTCATTATTCATATACATTTCTTAGAAAGTTCAACACAAGTTCGGAAATCAGTCTAGCTAAACTTTCAAGCCAACCTGATTCCGAATTAAACGAATTAAATCATCATAATTCCGAATGATACTCCATAAGGGCGAAATTTAAAATAAAAGTCCTTTTGTATGGAGTTGCTGTATCATTTCATTTTTGGATAACAAATCACAATTTATGCTAGTACTATTTGTGATTAGATTGCACAAGGATTGTGTTTTTTATCAAGAGAGAAAGTACGGTTTGGAACAAATAGATCATAAAGATTTGATCATACACTATTCAAAATTCCAAGTGCAAATTTGAGTCAGCTTTGTAATCATCGTGTTCAATTGGCTTTTTAAGATTTAAGTTTTAACTACATCTGATAATTCAATTGTGAGGAACAGAACAAGTTGCAAAGCTCAATTATTATGAGAAAAAGGGCCTTTCAAATCACCAAAATCACATAAAGTTGTGATCATATTTTTTTTTATTTTGTGCAGTCGCCTTTGCTTTTATAATGTTTTTTACCAGTAACTACTGTTTCATTATTACTTAGTTATTTCGTTACATCAAACAAATGCCAAAAATGAATTTTGTAGTTTTTCGGAAAATCTAAAAAATATTTCTTTGCGACTTCATTAATCAGGAATTTACAGCCTTTTTAAATCACTTCAAAATTTTGATGTTTCAATTCACTCCTCTATTTTTTTATAGAGCGTATTTGGACTATTTCAATAAAGTGACCAAATGGTGCGTTCTGTTGATGGAGACATGAGATACCTAACATTAGAAATTCAATTAACACTTCGTAGGTACCATTGTGGTTGTTATGTTCTGTTTTGAACTTGGAATTTTTATCGGTATTTTTTCCAAATTAATGAAAGATTGTTTCCATCGATATCAAGGATGATCTGAAGAACAGTTTTATCAATATTTCTCGATAACAGCTAAAGGAAAACCGGAACAAAATAACCCACATTTCCATTCCCGCAGGATCCCACAATAGCGGCGGTCGCCGCCGCGGTCGTTCAGGAGGAGGAAGAGCGCGAACTGCAGGAAGCAATCGAAGCGACGGCGTTCTCCCTTCTACAGGAGGAACTGCACATCAACTATCCGGGTCTGAAGCGAGAGCGGCTGATGTCGCTCGGGAACGTCAGTGCGCCACCGATGCTGAATCGCAACCACCGGTTTTCGTCCGTGAGCGGTGGGTACAGCAGCCTGCTGAACCCACCGCGACGATACTCCTACGCTAGCAGCCGAGGTCACCGCAACAGCGTATCGGTCTCCTCGCGTGTACTCAGTGCCTACAACATGGGCGAAAGTTTCGGTCAGGAGGACTATTTTTTAGAGAGTGACGGCGAGGAAGCTGACGACGAGTTCGATCAGTACACCACAACGGCGGATGTGGGCTATCCCACGGGGAATTTTCTCGTGGTTCCTGGGAAGGTAATTCAGTTGCGAAACATTGCATAACGAATCAAAGTTCTAATTCCGGTGTGATTGCAGGGGTCAGAGTCGCGACGAAGCAGTGCGATGACCTGCTGCAGTACGGAGAGTTCATTCCTAGAGCGAAGGTGCTCGGCTATTACGTTAGGGTTATCATCACTTCCACCGATATCTCGGTCCCCATCGCGGCAACATAGCCACGAGGATCGTTCTCATGTTGCCAATGCGTGCGCCATCGGGGCGACATGCGCGGATTGGGATACCTTCTATCCCGGTATCAATATAATCGAAGCAACGCCAAAGTCTTCACCGTGTCCCAGCGAGAGGGTGGCACACAAGTCAACGAGTTTAGCAGCCCGTGAATATTTTACAAGTAAAAAGCATACGCTTTACGACGAAAACTCAATTGATTGTATATCTGAGTATCCTGACACGAATGGTGCTGAATTTAGTCGTAGCCAGAAAGTAACACGGCATAATTATAACAATAGCAGTAGAATAGATGACATTAGTATAGCGAATCATAATGGTAGCAGCAATGTAGTTGTGCGTAGAGCTCCTCTAGCGTCGCTTAGTTCCTTCAAGCTGTCGTCAGCGGACTACCAGGACAGTGATTTGCGTAGCTGTGGGTCGGACTCCGTGTTCAACGAAAGCTGCGCAGATACTGACGAGGATCTGCAACAATTCAGCACTGACAGTGATGAGCTCAGTATTCCGGACGACGGCGAATGCAGTGCTGCTCCGGTTGCTACTGCCATCGCTGGTCCCAGTACGTCAGCAACTATCTCCGGTGGGACAACCGGTACTGTCATAGGCGGTGCAAGCAGTAGCAGTGGTAGCTGTAACCAACCTAGGCAGCAGCGTGACGTTTTTAGTGGTGCCACCAGTGAATACGCCGTGTATATCGATCTTGAGAAACCTAATGATAATAGTTGTTTAAGTAGTCTTTCAAATAGCAATCGACGTGGTAAAACCAAGCTGAAATCCGAGATGGTTAATTTAGTGACTAAAATTGAAACAAAAGCAATCATCGAAAGACAGCAACAAAATGACAACCGGGACCGGTCACCATCTCCTCGACCGAAGGCCAGTGGTAGCAGTTTGCCTAGCATTCGCCCTAGCAGTCAATCAATTAGCCATAACCGTAAGAACAACAATAACACTAGCTCTAGCAAAAGTAATAATAATAATAACGACGATAATAGCAATCAACAAGGCGAGGAGGAGAGTAACAATAAATGCGTTGAAGTTAATGTTATAATCAAAAACCATAGCAGTAATATAAAAAGCCCCTCTGTGATTCTCGAGCTACCTATCCTGACGATAGAGGAGGATAGCTCCCAGCTGCCGCTGTCGCCGGTGGATCCCCGCTGTGCGCCAGGTTCCTCGCGAAAATGGTCCAAGGAAACGCTGTTTTAGTTGCGACAAAACCGGCTGGCAGCTACTGTACTGAAATGAGATGCACCAAAAGTAACCTGACAAAGAGGAGGGTAGTCTATTTCCAGAAGATATTTCCTGTTATCTAGAGATCGGGTACGAACTGTCACACGCAATACCACCACTTTACAGATCTATCGATCCGTCCAGCCTTCTGTGCGTGAAGTTGCATAGCAACTCAAACTGAAGCATCCCAGCCAGCCAGTCTTGAGGTGTTTCAAAAGGTGGTGAAGAATCGTAATATTGAATGCACGATATTCATGCAATCTGCCTCTGCTGCAATTAAAGAGGATTGAGGATCGAGAACGCATTTTTTGTTGCACAATCCTAGCGGTTTTAGTTATATGAGCGATAGAAATAATTTCAGCTTGTGTTTCTAATACTGTAGGGTACTTCCCACAAATTGACTTCTTGAACTAAGGATACTCATTGATCCATGAAGAGGGTGGAGCAAGACTTCGCGGCCGTGCCTAATATCGGCGACAATTGCTCCTTTTTAATCTTAAATTTTCACAGTATGCGAATGAACAATAAAAATGTGCTGAGTCCTCAAGTTTTTAATGCCAAACATGTCAATGTAACTTTAAGACTACTGAGACTAAGCAATGTTACCATTTTGTGCATCACCTCGGAATAAATCCTAGTATAAAATGGTTTGATGATAGAGTAATCGTTAAATTCGTTCAGTTATCGACACATCAAACATTAAACAACCATTTTCAATGTAAATAATATTACGATTCGGTTGTATGGTGTACGAATCAAATATATTCACAAATCAAACTCTCAATATTTTCAACCCTTTGCGGTCGTTTGTCTGTTCTCAGAAGTGTACTAATCTTGTACTTTATGCAACAATATTAACAGTTTTTCTAAAAAAAATGTTAATGTCTAGTGAATTCATTCAATACGACACCCATGTCCAAATTTAACCTAACCGAGCAACTCTCGCGATTTTAAATAAGGTAAATGATTTTGGTTTGTCCAGTCGAAAATATGATCATGGTTTGTCCACTTTTTTGACTGCTCTAATTCAGCACACCTTTGCCAAATCAGGTATTCGAATGTTTCAAAACATATAAATAAAATTGTCTTTTTCATGATTTACAGTAGTTTCAGTTATAGTATTTTTTTATTGAATCACATGTTTTAAAGGATTATAAAATACATAATCTATTGGTGTCAATGAGCCCCTCATTCGAGCTAGCTTTTAATCGATCACCATATGATTATTTCGCACGTATCCATCCCTTTTCTGGATTATAACACTTACAAATATTGTAAACATCATTCTTGCACACAATTTGTATCAGATTTGCATAGCTAAACCATTAAATTAACGCATTTTGATGAACTCAATTCTGATCATGAGTTGTCCAATTCACTAATGTTGTTTTGTCCACATGATTTCTATGGCAACCGCTTGGCGCGCTGCAGTTTGTTTATTGTGTCCCTCGCGCATAGCAGAAATAAAGTTTCTCTATGTTGAGTGTCTTGAGGCGAACACTTTTAAAATGCCCAAGAAAATGCAATATTGTGAAGAAAGTCTAAATTATGAATGGATCAATATGATGACAGTAAACTCAAGCAATGATAAATGCAACATCTACTTGAGAATTCGAATGTTTTCATTCAAAAATGGTCATTTCTAAAGCCGGACAAACCATGATCAGAGGTGGTCAAACCATTATCATAATTCCTATTTGAGGAAAATCGTTGAAAAACATAAAAATTTGAATATTGAGATTTTCATGAAGAAAAATCGATTTGCATTTACTAGATGCGTAAAAACATCCTAAATCGGACAAACCAAGATCATTTACCCTACCTCTTTAGGTTTGCAGCTTCCGAAACACCATGAACCAAACATTCTTAATATGCTTTGAGTCGCATATCTCACCGCAGGAGTAATCGAATGGATTCTTGAATGACATTTAGGTTCATATCCAACTTCCTAGCAGATTGAGCAGGATTGCGACGAAATCGATCCCGTACAATCTTTTTTAACTTAGATGTTCTCACAGTTCTTTTTTTTCCTGAACGTGGTCTGTCCTCGTTAGTTTCGGTCTGTAAATACGTATCTATGGCACGGTAACAAATTTTTCGTTGATCCCGAGTTGTTTGTGGCGTCTAAAGATATCTCCAGATTTAAAACCTAACATTAACTAACGATTCCCCAGCGTACTCGAAATGTTCCGTTTCCAGTTCCGGGTCCCTTGTTTTGAGTTTTTCATCAAGTCATCCAAGTTCTGGAACATTTATAGCAACGAACATTGCATCAAGATTGAATAGATTAAAATGATAAATCTAAAATATCTATGACCTATATAAAACGAGGGTTCTCGTCTGATCCTCCATCCACATTTATTATTATTACTAACTTGATTATTTTTTGATACCGAATAACGTGGAATTTAGGCAGCTTGCACACCTTTTTGAAATCCAGCCCATGAGGGAATGCTTTTAAGGAACAGTGCCTTTTTCGTTTCTTTGTTTTTAAGAGGCTTTAAACTTTGCAGTTCATTCGCCTCCAAAACAGTGCCTTCCTGAACGAACTGTAACGTACCGTTTTGTCCCATATTCCGAACAGTCTCAAATTCCGAACACTTCATTTTTAAATTCAAATTTACTTAACTTTTATGTTATATATAATTGAATAATGAAAACCCAGACATTCTTTGAGGTATAGGCTTCGTTTTGACATCATTCACAGGTATCGATACAGCCTATAATTTATAATATTAGACACTTTCAAAACCAATGATAAAATGTTTGTGTTAGCAAATTCCGTAAAAAACAAGCATCCTTCATTTTTCAGTTTTCGTAGTTGTTTCAACTATTTTGTTTGTTGTTTTCATGCCAAGTGCTAGAGAATGTATAAACCTACAATAAATGGGTGAAAAAAATAATATTTTATGCAGAAATATTCATTAAAATTCATATTGAAGTATTGTTCGGAATTTGAATCAATTTTCTACGCATGATTAAAATTCCGAACACTTTATTTTCAAATGTAAATTTACTGAACTTTAATGTTATAAATAATTGAATAAAAAAAAACCCTGAAATTCGTTGGATTACAGCCTTCATTTTAACATCATTTACAGGTATCGATACGACCTATAATTTATAAAATAAATGCTTAATTTACAAAAAAGTGACAGTCAAAACCAATGATAAAAAGTTTGCGTTAGCAAATTCTGTAAAAAACAAGCACCGTTCATTTTTCAGTTTTTGTAGTTTTTTCAACTATTTGTTTTTTGTTGTTTGTTGTTTTCATTTTAAGTGCTAGAAATGGTAAGAATGTACAATAAATGGATGAAATAAAATGATATGTTATGCAGAAATCTTCATTAAAATTAGTGTTCGGATTATGAATCAAGTTTCTACGCATGATTCAAATTGCGAACACTTTATTTTCAAATGTGCATTTACTGAACTTTAATGTTATAAATAATTTAATATTCAAAACCCTGAAATTCATTGGATTATAGACTTCATTTTTATATTATTTACAGGTATCAATATCGATGCGCCCTTGGTCCCGAAACCACGTAAACTATAAGAAACAAATACAATCAGTAATTACAAAAACAAAATCAATTTTTTTTTGCGAGCATAACATTTTTCCAAAAAAGACTAGCTAATTGACTTTAATTTGATATATCGACCATATGAACCGGTCCAGGAGTTTAAAAGTTATAATTTAAAAAAAAATGCATTTTTGCTGTTCGGAATTTGAGACAAAAGTGATTAAACATATTTTTAGTTTTTCACCATGAATATGTATTCGTGAATCAATTTTATTGTAGTCAAATGAAAAAGGGGCTCTATTGTATCCAAAAAATTAAATTAATTTCGCGAAAGAGTATCATTTTGAGTAATGTGACACTGTCTAATGGCCATCAAAGCTTAAGTGTTCGGAATATGATACAAAACGGTACAGTGAACCACTGTATTGAACTGTTTCAGCACGACCAAGATGCCCAAGCTTCATTCCATGAACTTTTTCGCAACTTTATCCGCGAAAACAAACTTGAATTTGTTTGGAACCTTACCACGAACAGAAACCTTGTAGAATGTGACCCCAGAAGTTGGTTGAAATCGAGCTAAACGTGAAGTTCGTGAGGTCGTGAGGTCGATCAAGACTCATCCATCGTGTTTCGTCAATCATCAGTTGTACTGCTCTAGAGCAGGAATTCTGGCCACTGTTTGTTTCGGTTGTTTCGGCTCCGGTTGGGCTGTTTATTAGATCGGCAATACCTGCGTTTCACAACTATAGAATCTATTTCACAACTATTTTTTTCTGAGTTTCCAGAGATATGTAAGAAGTCGGTTGAATTTATGTATATAGTGTAAGTTATAATAACTATCTTCATTTAAAAGACTGGCCATTTGAACTTTATTGTTGTGTTCAGGCGCGAAACATTCAAAAAACTAAAATTTCAGTGTTTCATAACTATAGAACCAGATGGACAAACTCTCACTGCTTTACTAAATTAACGTCAATTTCATATGAATTACAATAAGTTCCTCATTCGTAGATCATCTTCAGTTCTCAATCAGTTCAAATAACCCTTCCGGGGTGGTTTTGACAAAGTTGCGCCATGTTGTAGTGTGTATCTCGTTCTACACAGAGGATACTGTTCGTTTAAGCTCTTCAAATCACTCATAATGTTTGTAAACTGCATCTACTATTCGTACGATCACTTCTCATAAGTTCTTAGTATGGTTTTGTTATCACCAGTCCAGAATCTGAAGCTCTTATTCATCAAACCATATCATGACTTTCCGGATTTTATGAATTGATGTCAAATTACCCAATTATCACATTGTTTTGATGTAAAAACAGCATTAAATGATCCAGGAGTACTTCCTTGCACACTCAAATACTATACCAGCCTCAAGAGCTTCTGCCTTCATGTAGCAGTTTGAACTATTGCAGGGTCTATTGTTGATTGTCAAGTCTGCCTTCGTGTTTGCTCGGAAATGACACAGATTTCCGATGCGATGTCGAGCTGAAACCTGATTTGCTTTCTGTTTACTTCAATCTTCACAAATGTTCATTCACTTCCGGGCATTCTTCACTGTCTTCACTGTCTATTTATTGTCTAAGATTAGTGCTCCTTACTTGAGGATTTCATCTTCTTAGCGTTAACGCAGTACTTGTCCTTGTGGGCAACCTGATCAAAATCATTGCAACAAATCTTGTGGAAGGGACGGTCCATGTAAAAGTGCATGATAGGGGAAGACGGGGTAAGACCGCCCCCTAAGAAAACCAATTTTCAGTTAAGCGTCCTTAAGAATTTCCCCTATTTTTTGTGCTGCATATCTTTGAGTATATAATAATCTACTACTAAAACATGCGTAACTGCTGATTGTATAACTTTTTCGTCATTTTTTCATTAATTTTTGAAATGAGAGAAAAATACTTTTTATTTTGCTGGCGGGGTAAGAGGGACCACCCGCGGGGTAAGACGGAGCGATGCTATTTTCAAACAGTTTAGTCTAGTAAAAATAACAGGAACAGTGTTGTCTAAGGTACTCTTTGTTAGGGTTCTTCACAAACTATACACAAACTTCTGTAAAGGCCATCCATATTCCACGTGCAGAGTTTTGAAAATATTTTTGAAAAATTTACCAAATTTTCGGAATCTATAAGGACGATTATCTACGTGGGTCTAAAATCTCTCAAAATCTGTTCACGGGAAGTCTGAATGTATCCCAAGTAGGTAATTCTAGTTCCGATTTGATATGTTGTTTCGTTAAGCCAGCTCGAATGCCAGTTCCTTGGCACCTCGCATTGTCATGGAGTAGAATCGTTTCTCCAAATGCAAATGCTCCACCGGTTCGTATTCCTGAGTGGTGGTAAAACTGGATCAGTGGATCCGAGCTTCATTCTCGGTGATTTATTGTCTTTGATTTGTTAGTGGTTCTAGGAATTCTGAAACTGACTGATGCTGTCCTGATGGGCATGCCGCTTTAGCCATATTCAGCTTATCCAACGTCCATTGCATCCGCGACAACTTCTTTATGTTCTTTCGAGGAATTTGTGTGTAAAGAGACGAGCAAAAAGATGGTATTTTATTTGATATGAAAATCATTCAATATCACAAAGTGTGGCGCTTTTACCCCGACGAAAAGTTTGTTTTGTTTACAATTTTGATATTTCGTGCGCTCAAGTGTTGCAAAGTGTTTCGAAATGACAAAAATGTGCTATGAATGCTTCTTGCGGACCATATTTGCCAAAATACTGAGGATTTTTTATGAAATAAGAAGTGGTCCGTCTTACCCCACAGGGCGGTCTTACCCCGTCTTCCCCTACCACAGTTCCGACAAGGCGTCGCCAAACCGTCACCCCGCTAATACAGGGAACTTGAAACTGGCGATCTTCTTACTGAACAGGAATGTTCGAGTTCGACAAACGGTTTGTTTAACCGTCAGGTAAACGTTTTGTAGGCCTCGGAGACTCGCTTCGTGACTTGCAAGTACCGGTACCATTTGCTGGTACTTCATCGTAGAGTCAAAAGGAATTTTTGGCGACTTAATCCTGATAACACACGTACCAAAAACCAAACGTGACGTTATGACCTGGCTCGTACTGAAAGACTCTTAATAATTTCAACTACTGAACGAATTTAACGTGTTTGCTGTATCGCATTTAATGTATCACTACGTATTTCTTGCAATCTCCTCCTCAAAATAATAAATCATCAAATTTAAAGCATCTCCAAACCTCAAATATACTATACCAATCATTATTCCACCCTTCCGAACACAAACCAGTGACAATACTTATCCGACCATTGAAGTTCCCACACTTATAGCTTCACAAAATAAAATGAAAAACTATGAGCTTCTGTTTCAATAAAGCAAGAAGAATGAAAAAACAAATTAAACTCTATGAACAAAAACTCTACTTCCAATTTGAAGCGGTTAGAATATTTCTGCAATTGTAGTACTAGTGAAACTTTTCTTTCTGGACATCACAAAAAAACACAAAAGCATGCCATCGTTAATATGAAAAAACCAAATCTAGGACCTTAGCCAATTAACAGAGGATCAAATGAGGGGAGGAAGAAGAAAAACAGTTATCAGAGTTTTCCCTAATTTTAGAAAGAACACGCATAATCGGATGAGAACAAGGAGAGCGGATATGTAATTGCAAAAATGTGCCTATAAATAGTGTATATTTAGAACGAATGAAAAAGAATGTTGATCATACAATCTACTAGAGCGTTAAGTCTATATCGTTGTTGTGCGACCGTAAGAGATACTTCAAACTATAAGCTGAATGCGAGGGAACAGGCCAACGTTGAGAAGAAAAAACATTCCGGTTAATTAGAAAGATGCGAGTTGATGGAAAGAAACGGAGAAAACTTTCACTTTTGTTTTACATCCTTCCAAAATTGCATGGACATCTTTGAGATTGTGTTACGTGAACGAAGTTCTAGTTTAGGAATCGAAGAATCGTAGATCGTTTAGAAGTGGAAGCTGACAATGAAAATATACTTTGCAGCATTGAGTTTTACCATCAGTTACAGTAATAAGTTGTCATTATCTGGAACCCAAAAATTACATTTGTGTGTCTAATATTTCGCGTTTTGTTACAAATGGGTAGGTTCGTTGCAGTAGTTTAACGAAATATTCGAAAATAACCGTTAGTTTTTGCGAGTTGAGAACGAGTTGCAACTCCAATGATCGTGAAGATTGACCTTCCAACGAAGTTCTACGACTATTTTCTTGTAGTTCGTCCAACAAGTCTGGCTTAACAACCGTTAAAAAACCTTTTTAAGCAAAAACACATTCCTGTCTTCAACAATATTTCCACCGAAATTGTAATAATCCACAGTGAGAAACAATGTCAACACTTACAACCCTCGCCGGGAATCGAACCCGCAACAAGTCGTCCATTGAAAAAGTTCGGAAGATAAGGCGTACACCGATAATTGCTAAGCGAACTGTTAGTGGCTGCTTTCGATCGTTGATTGTAAAATTTCCAACAAACCGGAAGGGAAGAACACAAATATTTGAAAGCTTGACGCTATTTGCATATTCATGAGAGTTTCCCAGTAAGGACGACTTTCGCCTTATAATGACATGCATCGGAGGGAAACTTAAAATTTCATCCGCCATCCCGCTGACCCCAACTAACTTCTCGGAGGGGCCGATTGACAGTCGTCGCTTTTTTTCCTTTTTTTCAATTCCACTCTGCTGTTACGAGGTAAAGCAACATTTCCGGCACGGGTAATTGAAAATTAAATTGTTCTCGCTTGGAAAACAATTATTATCCGACGCTACTCTCAACCGCCAACCCATTTCGAAGCGGAGCGGAGTAAACGCGTCCCTCTCCACTTCGTATTTAATGCCATTTTCACGCTTTCTCCGGATTCTTCAATGAAGGGGATAGGACGATGTCTGTCGTTTGCGGTTTGTTCTATTAATTTAGATTATGTTATTTCAGGACATCCGACCGAGGGAATGGAATTCCTGCCACAACAAAAAAAAAAGAAACGCACAAGAATGTAGACGTGATAAATGCCTTTCAATTTGTTCCCGTCTGGTGAGATGGGAAGAGCGATGGGGTTAACACGAAGTGGGTGGAGAAAACTTATCGGAGCCCTTTTCGACGCCCGACCGCCACCAGTTGCAGTAAAAACCGCTCAAACGTCGTTGCAGCTGTTAGCGGGAGGAAGCATTTTTGCGATGCGCAGAAAGTGTTGAAGGAAGGTATAAAGTGGATGCTTGTTGAATAAGTTTAAATTGATTGCTATAAGTTTGGATGCTTCTGAGAGGGATGGGATAACCAATCCACGATGAAGAAGACGTTGGTACATTTTGTGGAATTTCAATTGTGGTGAATCGGTTATGCAGTATGTGTTTAAGCACGCTTCACGTTTTCCGTTTGCATAGATTCATGCATTTCAATTAATTTGTGACATTGAGGCAAAAAAAAACGCTCTGCACATAAATAAAAAAATAGTTTCTTGATGCATAAAGCTTGTAAATTTCACATACAGTATGCTAGAAGTGACGGCGAGAGCTGATACAAATCAGCTGCCATTTCGCTGACAAACACTCAAAGAAACTAAGAGACTCATTCGGTAATCATAAAGAAGTTTCCTGTTAAAAAAATATCGAGAAAACATATTCATTTAGGTTTTAAATGAATACAACCACACTAACAAAATGATAAGGTTCTCAAACTAACGAAAAATTTCATTCTTCAATGGCTTGCCTTCTTGCCAAAAATGTATCCGAGGTATGACCGCATACTGTAGGAATACGTTACGATATTTGATGCAAATTGTTTTTTATACCTTTGAACACAAAATGAAATTGTCTATATTGCAATATATTGTTTGGGAGTTTGGTGCCGATTGGCCACGCTATGCCATATGACTGAGTAATAATTGAGCACTTATAATTGGTCAATTTCCGTGACGCGAACCCCGAATACCCTCAATCAGGGTAACCATATCTACAGAATAAACTGTATTCATACAGATTTTTCAGACTTTCAGAAACCAAGAATCTGTAGATACAGTTTTTTTTTTTGGATTTCATTCAGATTTACAGATTTTTCAAAATAACCAATCCGATCCAATACTAGTTATGGCCTAATCTCAATCATATTTTCTCCCAACTCACCAATTTTATCCATATAGCATTCGTATCAGTCTGATTAAGAGCCATTGTGGTATTCATATGTAGGTATAGTATTGCTTTCTCATGATCAATATAAGGAGAAAAGATGCAAAAGTCTGCGTTATCGGCTAGCTTTACAATAAATAAATAACACTGTTTATCTTTTTCCTACTATAGCACAGTGAGTACGAATTTTACGTGGATACCATCAACATCGCCAAATTCATAATAACTATGCCAATCAATGATACTAAAGGTAATATTATGCTTCAAGATTGGACTTATAGATTTTACCCTTTGCGTTCGTATTAAATTTCGACATGTGTGTCGTACTGTTCGCAATTTTTTTTACATGATAAAGCAGTGATGTATAACTTTGTAGGATTATGGAAGACGAACAAGGTTCTACTATGTTTTGTAAACTTCTGATAAATGTTCACTAAACAATGTTTTATTGTTTATGTTTAAAAAATATTTGCTATAATTCTTCTTCGTGAGATGTCTTCTACACGTATCACAAAAACATTTAGATTGGTGCCTTCCGCCTTTTATCTTTCCGTTTGAACATACAGAACAATGCTATTCACATCTACACAGTGCCGTAATACGTGGAGTTTTCCATTAAGCCAAATCTCACATGAACCGACAGTGGGGCATGGTATGTTGTGACAAAGAATATTTCCAAAAGAATATATTTTGCTAAAGGGTGTGTCACATCAAATTGCATCACGGAAAAAACGCTGTAGAAATTCGCCCAATAGACCGATCCTTTTGAAAATTTTAGACAGTAAAATAAAAACTATTAAACAACTTTTGGCATTTTCTTTTTATTCATACTTCGAGCCCAAGCCCGTATGCTCGCACCTTCCTCTTTACCCCGTCCATAAGGTTCTGTACAACGTCAGGTTGTAGTTTTTTTTTAACAGAAATCCATTTTCTCTTGAAGTCCGCCTCCGATTTGACAACTTTTGGGTTCTTCCGGAAGGCCTGCTTCATAATCGCCCAATATTTCTCTATTGTTCGAAGCTCCGGTTGGGCGGGTTCATTTCCTTTGACACGAAGGTGACCCCGTACCACTCCAACACGTCCTTTGAATAGTGGCACGAAGCGAGATCCGGCCAGAAGATGGTCGGGCCCTCGTGCTGCTTCAATAGTGGTAGTAAGCGCTTTTGTAGGCACTCCTTAAGGTAAACCTGCCCGTTTACCGTGCCGGTCATCACGAAGGGGGCGTTCCGCTTTCCGCAAGAGCAGATCGGTTGCCACACCATGTACTTTTTGGCAAACTTGGATAGTTTCTGCTTGCGAATCTCCTCCGGAACGCTGAATTTGTCCTCTGCGGAGAAGAAGAACAGGCCCGGCAGCTGACGAAAGTCCGCTTTGACGTAGGTTTCGTCGTCCATTACCAGGCAATGCGGCTTCGTCAGCATTTCGGTGTACAACTTCCGGGCTCGCGTCTTCTCCACCATGTTTTGCCTTTCGTCGCGGTTAGAAGCCTTCTGAACCTTGTATGTACGCAGGCCCTCCCGCTGCTTGGTCCGCTGGACGAATGAACTTGACAAATTCAGCTTATTGGCGACATCCCGGACCGAACTTCTCGGATCACGTCTAAACTGCTTAACTACGCGCTTGTGATCTTTTTCACTGACGGAGCATCCATTTTTGCCGTTCTTCACCTTCCGGTCGATGGTTAGGTTCTCGAAGTATCGTTTTAGTACTCTGCTGACCGTGGATTGGACGATTCCCAGCATCTTACCGATGTCCCGATGTGACAACTCCGGATTCTCGAAATGAGTGCGCAGGATTAATTCACGACGCTCTTTTTCGTTCGACGACATTTTTCCAAATTTATCATAAATTGACAGTGAAGCATGGCCAACGTGATCTATACACTCTTATCTGATTATCTGATTATAAGCTGAAAATATAATTCCTAAAAATTAAATTTCTACAGTGTTTTTTCCGTGATGCAATTTGATGTGACACACCCTTTATATACCATAACGAAGAGTTCAATGTATAGGTTATCTTCACTGACGAAAAACAGTTCAATTAGGATGGTCTTGAAGGTTTCAACGGGTACTGGCGTGATTTACGGAAGAAGGAAAGGTATTTTTCAACCAGGAATTCTGGATCGAGCATGGTTTGGGCGGGATTCTGTGCAACCAGAAAGCTCAAGACAGCTTTCATATCATTCAAGGATTACACACATGTTCTGGAATCCTCTCTCCTACCATTTTTGCGTGTATATCGTCACAAAAAATTCACATTCCAGCAAAACAATTCTTCTATTCATACCAGTAAGAAACTAAAGAATGAGGATCAAAAACTTAATTTGTTGGACTGGTCGGCTTACTCTCCAGAATTGAATCCTGTTGAAAATCTTAGGGGAATCCTTGTACGCAGAATCTACACTGAGGAAAAACGGTACACCAAGATTGAAGAGCTCAAGGTCGCAATTTCGGAAACATGGAAAAATATCGAGTAAATCGTTCAGCAGCATTTGGTAAATAATATTCCAACACGAATTTTGATGAAAGAAATGAGCGCCATTGTGGCAGCCATCTGTGGCTAGCTTCCACCTTCACCTTAAATCTAACAATAAGCTTGCCTAAAACCTATTCTACTCTCGCGATTTCAGTGCTTTTGAGAAAAGCAAATTCACCAAATCTACGTTATGCATATGAGTCAATTGATGATTAAAATTTTATTGAAGAATTTTAACCTTCAAGGAACAGGCTATGGTACCTCTGAACAGATTCAGTGTCATGTCTACCGTGTTCAATATATTCTCATATATCTTTTTTACCTCGCTGTAGTGATGAGCAGCAGCACATACACTATCTTTGTATTGGTGTACACTTGCACAAAACCACTGGCGAATCTGATTGATTATTTTCTTTCAGAATCTACACTTAGAAAAATCTCCGGTCGAAAACTACCAAATACATTTGGTAATGCAAAATTAGTAGAATGTACAAATTTTTTGTACATTTTGTCAACAAACCCGCATCCCTACAAGAGTTTAGTACATTTTACTCGATAACATTTGTAAACCTGAATAATGTCATATCTGAAAACTGGTGAGAAAAACGCGTATTAACCATTTTCATTGTTGCCATAATGCAATACGGAGGTATAATATGGATATAATTCTGATACGTGCATTTTCAGCGGGAAAATGTAGCCGATATTGGGCTTACGATTCATGGTTTTGCTTGACATACGTGTTTATTAGTACGGTCGAAAGTGACTATAGATTGGTATTATTTACCAAAAAATTCGTTATATTTACTAAATATTTCTCTCAGTTTATTGTTTATGAACGATGAAAGGGTTTCGTGTTGTGGTAATAAAAGGTTTTGAGAAGGAGTGCGCCCAGCTCCTATTTTTATAAGTTTTAAAAACCTGGGAGTGAAGCACGATTTTGTTCATCGAATCATTAGGGGTTATGGTGAAACTTCCTCGCAAAGACTAATCGTATGATTAAGATCTTCAGTAGGCGAATTTGACGAAAATCACAACGCTTAGTACGACAATCGACAATCGACAATGTGCTCAAACACGACCATAGATACGATGCTTTTGAGAAACGTAAAATTGATGGAGTTTCGAAAGCAACGATTTGAAATAGTTATTCTCGTACTATCACGGCACGGTGTACAAGACTTTGTTTTTCCGGATGGAAAGTTCTTACCGGACAACAGTATCACAATGTCCAAAACGACAGATTGTGGGCCTACAGTTTGAGGAATATTCCAAATAGTAACAGAAATATTCAATGGATCCAAAGCGATGGGTCCATCATTGTTTGGGGGAGGTAAGCGCAAACGCGGCAAACTACCCCTAGTTTTATTGAGAGAGGAATTCATATAACCGCGTTATATTTCAAAACGGATGCTTTGCAGAATGTCGCAATTCCAAGAAAGCAGAAAGTTTGTACGGAAATCACCATTACGTATGTCAACAGGACGGAACGCCTTCTCATGCTGCGAATTTGGTTCTGAACTTGTGTCGGAAATTTAACCGGCTTTTCTCCTAGTTTCTCCTTGGATCACTTCGTTGGATCATACATGCTGTCGAAGGTAAACGAGCAAAATGTGTCTACCTTGGTTCTTGGGCGGGATCCTCCGAACCCGGTATGAAGCACCGATGGAAGTCATGCGTATTGAATTCGTATGAACGAATATTGGATGAAGATGGAGCTCAGAACGTTTTTATTTATTTACTAGCTGACCCGGCGAACTTCGTCCCGCCAAAAATTGATTTTTTGATATAAATACTTTCAAATATTCACGTTTTCTTACTAAGCGAACTTTCGTAGGTCCAATTGCAGAACACTCCATTGATTGATGTAAAGGGTCAAAACCCTTTAAAATTTCCTTTTACTATAAATTTCCAAGTACTTCTACCAAAATTCGTCATTATAATATAAAACTATTTTCAGACACAATTCTCGTTGTTCAAGATTCTTCAATCACTTGCAAATAACATATTTCTCCGACGCATGGAACACATGTTCGATACAGAGAATATTATAAAATAAAGACAACTCAAATCGGACAATTGTTTTACGCTTATCAACACATTTGGCGATCCCTTTTTATTCATATAAATAGAGTACATAGGAGTTTCGCTTGAAAATTTATTTCCAGGTAACTCTCGTTAGCACAAACATCAAATGGCCTAACAACGCTAATCATGATGTAATAGTAGAGCAAATGAGAATTCAATTTTCCGAATTCTCCGACCTTTTCTCTCCGCCATATTAATCTACGGGAGGAGACGAACACAACAAAATAAAAACGGCTCAAATCGGACCATCCCTTCCTCGGGTTTTCCGCTTAGCCATACATTTGGCCTTCCATTTTTATTTATATAGATCTTGCCTTAACGTCTTTACAACATTTTAGTACTGAGAACCAGGGTTTGGAAATATTGAGCTTGTTAAGTAATATTGAAAATATCTTTTTATCAGTGTAACGCGTTTGTTTTGCCTGTCGATGCCGCTGTCATTCATTCGACGTCAAATAAATTTGTTTGGACGGCGAAGAAGCATTCTGCAGAATCGATTCGAGTAGCGAATGCAAACTTCGTCAGCCAAAGCTGGATGTTGGCAATTTCATCCGCTCATCCTATAGCACAGTTCGATCCGTTTGCAAAAGGAAGCTCGAAATATTCCCATTGCGGTCGTGTCTGGGACACTACATTCTATATTCGTGTGTTCAGAATTTGAGACAAAAATTAAATGTTCGGAATTTCAGTAAAGACGGTTTTTGACGTAGGACTACGTCTTTCATTTCTATACCGGGGTGTAAAATCAAAGTTTCGAAAACGAAAGCGTTACGCCGGAGACCGAGATTTTGAGTGTTAATAGCTCCTAAACAACTGAACGAAATGGTATGATAAACACTTCATTCGAAAGATAAAATGTCTACGCGTTCTATACTTGTTACTTTCTGATCCAAAAACTTGTTTCAATAGTCTTAAATTTGCTTTCAAAATAGGCTATTGAAATCACCAATCGGTATATAAGCGAGCGCCGCTCGGAAATCCACTCAGTTCTAATTGAACAGTGATTGGAGCATGTTGTCGTTGTTGTGGTGAAGCTCTTCATTTATCATGAAAGCGCGGATGAACGGTGTCACCAAGAGCCTGTTTGTGCACCTTAGGCCAGCCGCTACACACACACACATACACGCACGGAATTCTTTCCGTTTGGATCGAGAAGATCCGGAAAATAAGCTGCCAGTTCCTATAGGAATTTAAAAATACATTCATGTGAAAGAATTTATTTGAATGTTTTCTATCCATGTAACACTGTGACCAAATATGTTTCAATCAAGTGCTATTAACAGATGGTTATCGAGTTAGCATTAGCCACTGGTGGGCTTCCAGTATCGAGGAAAATGTGGAAATATCTAATCGTTACTGAAAATAATCTGCCAGCTCCTCTGGGAATTTAAAATTACATTCATATGAAAGAGTTTATTTTAATGTTTTCTATCCATGTAACACTGTGACCAAATACATTAGGTTTTGTGATTTTTCAATCAATCGCAATCAACAGGATAGCTTCTGAAGATTATTCTTCCCCATCAGTAGGATATTTCCGTATCCAATATTGGATGCATAAAACCTTGTGCCTTCAACGTAACGCTCTCCAAATATTCATTCATTCAGAATGAATTCAGATTCAACTTCATACAAATGATCTCTAAATCAACGATAGTCCTACGTCACCCTTGCGGTTATACCATAGATATAACCCCCTTCCTGTTTTTACATCGGATTTGGAGTCTTTTGAAGCATTTCTGACAAGTGGAATAGGAATTGCATATTCACTATATAAAATGAAAGCATTTTAACTGAGACTGAAACCGTGCATGTCTGAACAATTTAATTTCTTGTCACTATTATGAGTATTCTGTACTTCGTTATCTTTCTCAACGCATTTCTCCGTTTCGTCAATGTCCGAGAACGATGCTGATAGTGAATGGACTGGTATATTAATATCAATGAATGACAAAACTAGGGAAAACTATTTTCTTTTGCTCACATTACGTGAACGCAGAGCAGAACGTAAAAGAGAATGAACGAAACTGAATGAATCAACTGTGAGTGGCTTGCTGCGATTGTGAAGTTTGGTGTTAGTTCATTTTCGGTATCCCGAATGCAATGGAACAATGATCAAAGGTGATCGGAAATTCAAATGAAAAGATTGATGGTAAACAGATGTTTCCAAGCACTGCTGAGAACATTTCGCACGATTTATATGTCTATTTAACAATGCACAAGCACAATGTTGAAGAGGTAGTTGTTCTAGTTCTTTACACTCCTCCTTTTCCTGGCGGTCTTCTCCCGGATAATTAATAGAAAATTGCAAAAAAATACTCTTTCAAATATGAATTTAGTGTCCGGGAATATCAGCGAACAAATGTTTCTTCACTTCAATGACGACTGACTATTCAATAAGGAGGCTCACATATTTCTTCCCTGTTGGAGACGTTAGTTAATTGTTTGTTTCAAAGAGGTTCTAAACTTTGCAGTTAATTCGTCTCTATGATTGGGGATGTGATAGATTCTTATTAGCCTTTCGATGCTGGTGGAACGATCAAAACTTGGTTGAAGAAAAATACGCGTTATTTGGTTAGGTTATTTTAACGCCCGCCATTAATTCTGTACAGCGGTTTCGTCAACTTTTTCATCGCAAATCGTCCGTATGCTTTCACTTTCCACCGTTTGTTGCACCTTCTTCAAGTTCTGCTTGACGATGGCAAAATGTTCCTCATAGAGCGGACCATCGCCTTATTCTCGGCACCTTCTTTCCATAGTACCAGGATGCCAAATTCAACCAAAACAGAAAATGTTTGTAATTTTTTTTTTTTGGGAACGGCGGCAACCGTTTCTCTAGGCTTACCTTGACCTATATGTTCTGGTTGTTGGTCCTCGTGACAATCATAATATCGCTTCTCCTGGCGCAGGTCCAGAAACCCTGAAAAACCGGATATTTTTTGGGGAATTCGTATAATTTTATGATCTTGAATAGAGATGGGCAAACCGTTCACGAACGGTACGAAAGAACTAGTTCACCAAAAAGAGTGAACGAACGGTCGTTCTTTTTCAAAGAACGGTAGTTCTCCCCACGAACTCATTCCGAAAGAACAGTTTGCGAGTGAACTGTTTGAGACCGAACTGATTGAGAGTGAACTGTTTGTGTACCAACTGTTTGCGAGTGAACTGTATGGGAAAGAACTGTTTGAGATCGAACTGGTTGAGAGTGAACTGTTTTTGAACGAGCTGCTTGCGAGTGAACTGTATGGGAAAGAACTGTTTAAGAATGAACTGATTGAGAGTGAACTGTTTGTGAACGAGCTGTTTGCGAGTAAACTGTATGGGAAAGAACTGTTTGAGAACGAAGTGTTTGCGGGCGAACTGTTTGCGAACGAACGAGTCCAGCTGAACTGATTTGCGCTGGACGGAATAGATAAATATAACGAGAACGCTTGTAAGAAAAATAAAACGATATTGTCATTTACGTGCAAAAATTCATGTAACGCAGGGTTTATTTTGTTGATGTATACTCGATTTTGGATTAAAAATTAAATCAGATTTTCGTAGTTTAAAAGGCAAAATATTTAAAAATATTTTCAATTTAATATATTTTTCAATTCCGCGTAACATTCATATACTTTTTGATTATCAGAAAAAAACTGGGGGAGCTGGGGCGCTTCATAAATTATGTATATTTTACCTAATAAAATCTTCTAGTGAGGGCAAGTTGAGAAAAAAGTTTTTTACGTTGCTTCCAATCCATTGTTTGGCCTATTGCTTGTACATGGTGATCGTGATTGTTTATATGATTGATTGTTAGTAAAAACTGGAAGAAAATCGCTGCCGGTATTTTTTCTGTGAATGCACCCTTATTAAATGAAATATGATCTTACATGGAACCTGTTTTTTGTGCTGACAGAAAATATGAAAAATTGCACATATTTTGTGCGCATCAAACTATTACAAATACTATTGTCGGTCGATAAACATATTTTCACATACAGTTTACGTCTTTTAAAGAAAAAGCACCTTTTCTTTCCCCACTAAATTTCAAACATAAAAATCCCATACGAATAAAAAAATCTCCTATCCAATCCAACGATATCAAAGAATAACTGTCTCTTGATGTTGGATTCCAGCTGACATTCTTCTTCTTCTTAAATGGCATTAACGTTCCCAGAGGAACTTCGCCGTCTCAACGTAGTGTTACTTGCGTCATTTTTACTGGTTGATCTATGCCAAATAACGCGCCTAGAATGTATTTTTGAGTATCAATCTCTAGAACACGCCTGACCACAATGCAAGTCGGAGGAAATTTCTTGTACTTTGAATTCCCCCGAATCGAACCCGAACCCCCGGCATGTTAGGTGTGACACTATCCATTTGGTCACGGGAGCACTCCAGCTAGCATTCTATGTTGTTTCCAATACTGCGAGAAATAAAGAGCGAAAGAACGGTTCAAAAGAACTGGTTTACTTAGATGAACGGTTAATGACTGAACCGTTCATCAAAATGAACTGTTTTGCCCATCTCTAATCTTGAATACGTCTGTCACCATTCCCCTTTACGCCGGCGTTTAAAACTGCTGTTCCGCTTGCAGTCCGAAATTCGCATGCGAGAAGCTTGGATTTTCACGTTTACGAGCAAAATTTTCAAGCGCCATTTTGAGTACTGAAGTGAAAATGTCAAAATCAAAGTAGAGCATTTCTTCTATACTTATACACAAATAGAGAACAAATAGAGGAACTGCTCTGATTCCATGTACACTCAAAAGAAAAATGGCAAATTGAGGTTGACCAGATTTTGATCGTGATGATGATCTATATAATATGTAGTAAAAAGCCCTTAATTCCTGCATGACATTCCTGTCGATTTTTTAACCCTTGTTGTGTATGAACCATTACGTCCATTGTTTTGAAGTATTGTGGTTTACCCAGTTTTTTACTGCACTTCAAGCTTATGTACTGCCTGTCTAATAGAAAACATCTTCCTTGTTTGCAAAAAAAACTGGTATAGTCGATCTTCACAAGCTCTCTATTATCAAAATTTTCGACAATTGGTGGACCAAAACGTGGTGCGTTTTCGACATAAAATCATCGAAACGGAATACAAATCATATATTTAATGATTTTCCTATTTTGAAGCTGTCAGTACCAGTAATCAACTCTATCCTAATAAAAAGCCCTGTGTCGGTCGCCAGGTACCAACGCGTGGCTGAATATTTTAACTCTAATGTCGTTTACGAACAGGTCCAGGAGCAATTGACCTGGGATCCAGGGATGTTATCGGCTTCAATGTCTCGAAAACCCTCGTTTACATGTGAATGGACTTTATTGTTTGAAGCATCTATGTTATAAACGAAGAAGGTCCTCTTTGACGAGTTTGTGCCTTTCGTAAACTTGTATTTTATGCATAGAAGATTCAATGAATTTGAAGTTTGATCCAGGTTTTAAACTTTTTTAGCCGAACACAAGAAATACGTTGAATTCTATTTAATCGAGTATATTTGAAATGAAAATCTTTTTAGATAAGGAGTATATAAACTGTCGCTACATATGTTCTAATGTTACAAAAGAAGCTTCACCAGAAAAATGTGGAAAATATTGCACGATATCTTATTAAATTGTCACCTCGAATAAAAACGAACCATGGAAGGTTGTAAAACAAATCTAACAATGCACAAAAAAATCAATTATGTACTCTAAAAATTACCACTAGGCAATCAGAGAAAACCCAAGAGAATTTCACTGCAACAGACTGCGCTATCTACCAGGTACGAAAAGAATAAAACGAATTGAAATTCATATTGAATTGTTATTTCCCACTCCCTCTTCCAAAAAAAATGAATGTAAAAGTAGTCTATATATACTTAGCCTTGTAGAGCCCTCCTGATAGCAACAATCAATCATCTACTTTTAAAAAGCAAACATAGACGTAGTTATTCGTGGATCAAAAAAAAATGAAACAGCCAATCAATCAATCAATTGCCTTCGAAGCGAACGGAACGACCAAGGCACGCGTGTGTGTGTGTGTGAGCGTTCACACCGTTGAACCAAGGATAATCAGCAATGTCAATTTTTTTACCAACCAACAAAAAAAACACACTCTTATCTAGCGAAAATCTTGAACCACTCAACCGATATTTTACTATTGAGCAAAGGTAGCGAGAAAGTTGTAGGAAAAATAGTTTTCACTGATCGAAACAATTGAACAATCAAAGTGATGGTGATGGGAATCAAAACAGCAGCGTTTGGACGTCAGCGAAAAAAACGTAGACCGAATCTTTTTTCTTCTACTTTAGAACTGTGCCATCGTAGGGTGAACTCTTTTAGATGATACGATTAAGTAGTAAGCTGGCCAACTTTTAAATGTGCTTAAACGAAATTGTTCACTGGACAAAACGTAAAAAAAAAGTGAAAGAGAAACCAAGACGGTAAAAACGACGTGAGAAACGATTAGTAATAAAACAGCACAATTCGGCGGAAAATACTCGAGAAAGAAGTTTCATTGACTATCGCTGGATCGATTAAAAAAGGGTAGCTTTAAATAGACTTTAGGATGATACGAAATTAGACGGAACAGAACCCGAGGTAACATTAATAACAGAACAATTTAGGTAGTAAGATGAACCTCGACGGAAGAAACCATCCATTAATGCATGAAATTATAAATAAAACCCATGTTGTGAGTTGGAGTTTAATTGACTGCAGAAGAAAACCGGTAACTGATATGTTAACAGCAGGCGGATAGAAAGGTTATGTTTTTTTCTGATGTACGCCTCTGCTGCAGAAAGAAATCGATACGTTATAAAAATAGGGGCATTTACCTAACCAACGCTTATCACAAAATCGGTAGCAGTAAAGCATCGTTAGCAAAGTCGTTAGCAATTAGCGATAACGAAAAAAATGGTGCTCCAAAAGCTAAAGAATGATAAAAGAGACGTATATTCTAATGAGGTAGTTGTATTCACATTTCAACTTTCATTTTTAAACATTGTTCAATGTTATGCTTCTTTTCTAATCTAGTAATTAGTTTTTTTTATAATCTAGATTTTGAAAAGCCTTTCGGCGTTTACCAACAAATGACATTACGAGAAATTCGTGAGTGTAGTGGCACAATAAACAGGAAACAATGTGAACAAACTCTAAATTCAATGCTTATCATTTCATCGAAAGTTGCTAAACTGCACGATTCCATTTAAAAAAAATTCTTAAGGCTGATTTAGACGATGCCAGTCAGCGCTCTAGTTGAAGTATCCAGTGATCAGAGAACAGACACTCTGTTCAAGTTACTTGTACCAGTATCGAACAAGTAATTGGCCTCCAACTTAAACAGAGTGTCTGTTCTCTATTCACTGGATACTTCAACTAGAGCGCTGACTGGCATCGTCTAATCAGCCTTTACTGAAACACCGAATTCTTGTTGAAACCATACTCAGAAATAACATTCAAAGCTAAACTTAGACGCATCTAAAGTAATGAGCTTCACATTTTCGTCGACATGTGTATCTGTCACTAGTGAGTACTAATTCAATGTATTATTTCAATAAAATTATCTGTTCTGGACCATCTGATACAATGCCAGCCTAGAAGTATTATCACTTAAAATATGCGTCTCTAGCAGAAAAGTTCATTATTGCGAGAAATTCGTAGAATGCTTCAATTATTGAACAATAAAAAAACACAAAACCAATTGTTATGGTGAATGACAATTATGCAAAGCAGTAAGTCATTACATGACGGTATTATGTATCACAGTTTTCATTTTTTCTTCCAAACAAACTAATGTACATCTTACACAGAAAGCTTGTTCTTTTAGTTCCATTTTAAGTTAATTAGTAATCAACCGAGTCCATTAAGAGTAACAAGGTTCGGTTCTAACTTAAACCAGTCCAAAATACTCAGTAACACAAACTGATGCAAATATTATTGAAAATCCACTAAATTTGCTTCCAACCCAATATACACACTAAACTTCGGGACATAACTGTAAAAGAAAACAATACCACTGAGCTTATATACACTTCCAGAACATGAAATGGGAAAATCCAAAAATAAAACTCCACATAAAATACCATGTAGCATCTTAACAATCACAAATGTTTACTCCGTGCAGGATGACTTGAAAGGTTTTCAAATGCCACCGAAGCATGAACTTAATTCTATCAAACTTCGTCATCTGAAGAAAATAATTCGCTTTCAACAGAGAATCTGACAACTGATAGCGCAAGACTCGCCACAAAGTTTAGGTAGTGGTAGAAGATCAAAAAAAGGGAAGAGGAATAAAAAAACAATATCAAAGGAAAAACTCTAAATTTTTAGTGACGCTAAATGGTATAGGATTGTAGCCACCATTACGACCATCACCACGATGGAAATGTTGAATCGTGTTTAGAAGTAATTTGAAAATGAAAATAAGAAAAAAAACAACATAAAAAAAGTCAAAACAAACAAGTTATCTAATTGAATGTCGCTAATAAAGAAACAAAAAAAAACAAACAACAACAAGGTGTTAATAATAGTTATTATATAATTGTAGATTATAGCGAGAGGAAGAAAAAATACGAATATTATTGACGATTTGAAAACTGTGTAGATACCGTTCGGTTAGCACACAGCAGAATCAGCAACAGCAGGTGGAATAGTGCGAGTTCTATTAAAAGGGTGAAAACAATTAGAAAACAAAACATAGTGATATATGGTACGCGGACTAAGCGAACAAGAGAAATTTAAGAAAAAAAAGTTGTTTGAATAATTGATAGGGTTGTACAAATTGTATAAAATAAAGAACGTAAAAGAATAAGTAGTAAATAACAAAATTATAGAACAGTTTAAATTATTAAGAAATGTGTTAAATTGATATGTGAAAAATAAAAAGAAATCAGCTGAAAATCAGTAATTATATTAATGAAAACAAGAACAGTTTTGATGAGTGCTCCGGAGAAAAGCCGTTTGAACGAAACCCAGATCTCACAAATCGTTTTGTTTAAAATAGCCGTCTAACCAATATGTTTCAATTACATATTACTCAATAGTTTCCCGTGCGTATGATATATTGAGCTCATTCACAGTACCATACTTCTTTTCCTAAACATAAATTAATGTCTGTATGTCCTGTTTAAATCCGAAAACTAATGAACCAATCAACGAGAAATTTGGTATAAACGGGTTCTCGAGTATGGTGAATATTATCGGTTTTGCATCTCCACACGGGGGAGGGGGACTGGCATGTTTCAGTGCCTCAGAAATCGCGGAAAAATAAAGTTAGGACAAAAAACAAGGCGACTTTCGTAATTTACGTTTTATTTTCTATTTTTCTACGTAATCGCCGTAACGTTCGAGGCATTTTTCATAGCGTGGCACGAGTTTTTCTATTCCGAGCGCGAAGTGCGTAGCGTCCAACTTTTTGAAGTACTTTTGTAACTGCGTCACGAATTTCTTCTGTGTTATCGACTCGTTGACCGCCGAACGCCTGTTTCATCACCGTACTATTGTGAAGTTCAGGAAGTTAAAAACACAAACGAGGAAAGTATTGCATTCGGATCTTTATTCAGAGGTTGAGAAGAGCTACGCTATTTGCGTGTAGTGAACCAATGATTTCGAAGTTAAAAAAAATACGAATTTGTCGATTCTATTGAATTATTAATATTTTTCGATTCTATACATTCTGTCAAACATTTACCGGGAATTTGTAATTTTAAATCTTCCCGCTGAATCTTTTTCATTTTTTTTAAGTTGGTACTACTGTCAGTGGTCTTACTGTCAATTTTGAGCGCAATCTGTCATTTAGTTTGTTTACAGCAGTCGCTGCACGACTAGTGCCAAAAGAGTTCGGTTTGATTCAAAACTTTCATCTCATTCAAGCGGCTGAAGATATACTTGAACGATCAAATTCTGATCCCTCGTTCGTCCAACGCGTACTGGCCACAAGACATAGGGGTGAATATTTTCCTATTTCCGAAACTCAAACTATCTTGGAATCCGTTTTGAAGGCATTGAAGCCATAAAAAAAAATTCGCCACATGAACTGAAGGCAATTCTTGAATACAGCTAGTGTTTCGATAACTGTAATGTTCGTTGGAAAAAGTGTATTGCTTCAGAAGGGGCCTATTTTGAAGGCGAAGATATTAGTTTAGAAAATAAATGAAGAAAATTCTTCAAAATTTCTCGGTATATATTTGACAGAAAGTATTCCGTGGATAGTTTTGCTATGATGAGAGTATTTCTTCGAAACATAGAAATATAGCCTTCTTACACAAATTTACGCAATTTTCTTAGCGAGATCATCAATCTGTTTTTAATTATTTAAACTTTCTCCAATAATCTCCCCAAACATATTTTACGGTTGATCGGAAATCTTGAGCAGTTGATCGAGCTAAATTTTCATTCTGGATTCATGAGTTCATATAATGAATTCATCTCCATGCAGGTTGTTCCTTCTTCGTATATTCCCAACCGTATTTGTTTTCCTGACTACATTTTGATCTGTATAGGTATAGGCGTATCAATCGTGATAATATGTACTTTACTGATTGGTCCTCTATGAATTTGGATTGGAGTGTTCAACGAAGTTTTCAGCATCTCCCACAGTCTTCAGAATCCTTGCTCAGTGTATATTGCTGAATTGACAGCGATTCACTGGGCGCTAGACAGCGTCGCCTCACGACCTATTGAACACTATTACATTGTAACGGATAGTCTTAGCTCTGTCGAAGCTATCCGTTCAGTGAGGCCGGAAAAGCACTCGGCGTACTTCCTTGAGAGAATACGAGAAATTTTTGAGTGCTATATCCAGACGCTGTTATGTCATTACCTTTGTCTGGGTCCCTTCATATTGCTCAATTCCGGGTAATGAGAAGGCTGACTCATTAGCAAAGGTAGGTGCAATTGAAGGCGATAATTATCAGCGTCAAATCGCTTTTAATGAATTTTATTCTTTAGTCCGTAAAAATACCATCGCAAACTGGCAGCGCAAGTGAAACGAAAATGAATTGGGCCGATGGTTCCACTCGATTATCCCTAAGGTTAGCCTCAAACCATGGTTCAAAAGTCTGGACTTGAGTCGGGACTTTATTCTGACCTTCTCCCGACTCATGTCCATCACTGTTCTTTAGATGCGCTACTTTTTCGTTTCAAGCTTGCCGACAGCAATCTTTGCGTTTGTGGCCATGGTTACCACGACATCGAACACGTTGTTTGGTCGTGCGAGCTATATCTTGTCGCCAGATCGAATTTGGAAAACTCCCTTCGGGCCCGAGGAAGGCAGCCCAATGTGCCGGTGAGAGATGTGTTGGCTCGGTTAGACCTTGACTACATGTCCCAAATGTATGTTTTCCTTTAAGATATCGATCTTCGAGTGTGATTGTTCTTACATCCTTTTCCCCCCATTTTCCCTTCCTTTTGTCCTTCGCGAGCTATCGGTTCCCTTCTTACTAATATTAGAATAAGTTAAATTGTTAATACATATTAGATGTAAGGATAGTTTTAAGAATTCAGTGTGATGTGTGAGTATGAATGTGAATGTGAGTGTGAGTGTGAACATTGTTACAATCTCCTTACATCACATCCTTTTCCGAAGGAAAATATGTCATCCTTCTAAAATCGAGTCGACCGCGACCGCGAATTAACCGTAGAATTAGGAAAATATGTTAATAGTAAAAATATAGTTAAGAGTTTGGCTGCTTTAAACCTATGTAACTGAGCCTGTAAGAATAAACGAATTAACAAAAAAATAACACAAAGTTAAAGGAACAGAATGAAGTCGAAAATTTTGAGTTATTTTTGAAATGCTGTAACTTCGTGAAAATCAACACATACAGATGGGTTATACATCATTTTAAAGCTCCAACTTTATTAGATTAGAATATTTTACATACATATTTTTATCTTGGTGTATGCAGGTATAGCTGGCAGCAATATCGGGAATAAATAAAAATCGATTTCTTTTTTTTGTATTTTAATGATTTTGTGGATTAACACAATTTTTTGCCAACCAACTCAATAGCAAATCCAATACTCAATAGCAAATGAATGAAAAGTTACCACTTTGTCAAATAGCCCGATCAATCAGCTTCCATTTTATTCCTTGAACGTTCCTGTAGAACCTCTCCATACAGAGATATTACTGTTTGAATGAAAAGTTACCACTTTGTCTATGATGATGAGTAATGCAATAAGTAATGACGAAAAAAAATTATTGAAACTTTTCGCATCGAATTAAAAAAATTATTGGAGCTTGTGTTCAAGACACGACCGCATTGTTGACGTAAAACTACGCTGTAGTTTAATTCAAGTCGCTTGTCTGCGGATATTATTTTATAATGCTACGAACATTTTGAAATAACCATTCTACCAGTTTCGTCGCCCTGAAATGTTTTTTTTTATTGTAGAATCATTTGACGATAGTTGTTTGATGATTCATTCTTGTGCTCGCAGAACAATGCATGCTCGAGATAAGCGCAGCTGTCATCCTTAGTGGAGAAAGTTTTGCTACTGGTAAGCGAAATCAAATCACATACAAAATTCCAGAACGACATTTACTTTTTTGGTGACTAAATAAACGAAATAAACTATATCTGTTAATATCAACAACCTCGAAAAGAGTAGCACTGCTTCATTATGATCAAGATTAGCGCAAATGCAATTCTAGTTGAAAGCAGTTTTGCGACAGACACGCGAGTCCAAATAAATTAATAACCTAATATAACTTATTGAATAACTTGGTATTCCCCAAATAATTTTATGCACAACCTTAACACCTGCATCACCATAGTGTCGTTTCAATGCATTGATGGTAGAAAACAAATAAATTGAAATACTTGGAAAAAGGCTGAATATTTGCCTCAGCAGAGATTCATTACCAATACCCTAGCGTAACTATTTCCCTCCTGCTATCTCCGCTTCTTGTCTATATTTATCATTACGACTACACAATTTGCAACACCAAACAATCATCAATCGTAGCATAAAAAAATTAGGCGATATTTGCATCGTTACAGGGCCAATGCACACGGGAGCAGATACGAATGGGGTTTCAGCGTAGCGAAGATGCACTATTTTTACGTAGGGTTATGAAGCACGCACGTACGCATACAAATATCCATATACGATGGCTTGAAGCAACTGAATATACACACACTTATCTCCTTTTTGCGCTCTTCTCAACAGAAGCCCTTTCTGTTAATATTGCCAGTCTAAATTAGTTTAGCCGCCATCCTTTGTGGAGAGAGTTTTCCTAACGTCATGCGAAACCAAATCACTGACAAAACATTTATTTTCTTAGTAAGCTGACGATAGGCTAGCTTGATGATTACCCACACAATTGTGTAGCTCAGAACTTTAATGCAATGGCGTCAGTTTGATGCAATGATTGCAATGCCAGAGACATCAGCAAGTGAGTAATTTGGTCGCGTTAACAGCTCAATCCGAAACGAAGACATGTGATGACGCAAAACAAGGAAGAACAAGCAATGTTCATTGTTTCGTTGAATTAAAGAGACTTTCAACTTTTTCAGTTTATTCGTCTCAGCCTTCAAAAAGGCCCTTGGAAAACTCTAATCGTTCCTCATATTACTCCTCCACCCCCATTTCCTCGAGAAAACCATTCGATCCTCGCCGTATAGCTCGCCCAGCAACAATGTTGTTCAGTCGATTTCCTCACGAAGAATGAAAGTTTTCCTCAGCGAGATCCGCTGTTTATACCCTAGGCAAATATTCCCCTCCGTTCTTCTTCTATTCCTTTGTTTATGGGGACTTTACATTTTACGATTTCCCCTTCGTTTTTTTTTTATTTAAGTCATTTATTTTTACAGGCTCAGTTACATAGGTTTAAAGGAGCCGAACTCTTAGCTATACTTTTATTAGTATATATCAACATGTTTCCTTAAATCTAGGGTTAATAAAGTAGGAAACCGATTACTCGCGGTCGACTCGAGATTAGAAGGGTGACATAGTTTCTTTTGGAAAAGGAGGGGATATAAGGATATTGTACAATGTTCACACTCGCATTCACACTCACGCTCATCATACTCAATTCTTAAATCTATTATTATATCTATTATGTATATACATTTCAGCTTATTCTATAGTTAGTCAGAAGGGAAACAGTCGCTCGCGAAGGAAAAAAAAGGAGAGGATAAGGGTGTACGGACAATCACACACGAAGATCGATAGTTTTAAGGAAAACATATATTAGGGACATGTAATCGAGGTCTAACCGAGCCAACACATCTCTCACCGGTACATTGGGCTGTCTACCTCGGGTCCGAAGGGAGTTTTCTAAATTCGATCTGGCAACAAGATACACCTCGCACGACCAAACAACGTGCTCGATGTCGTGGTAACCTTGGCCACAAACACAGAGATTGCTACTGGCAAGATTGAAACGAAAGAGTAGCGCATCTAACGAACAGTGATTGGACATGAGTCGGGAGAAGGTGCGAATAAAGTCCCGACTCAAGTCCAGACTTTTGAACCACGGTTTGAGGCTAACCTTAGGGGAAATTGAGTGAAACCACCGGCCCAATTCATCTTCATTCCATTTGCGTTGCCAATTAGCGATGGTATTTTTACGGACTAAAGAATAAAATTCATTGAAGGCGATTTGACGCTGATAAATGTCGCCCTCAATCGCACCTACCTTTGCTAATGAGTCAGCCCTCTCATTACCCGGAATTGAGCAATGTGAAGGGACCCAGACAAAGGTAATGACATAACAGCGTCTGGATAAAGCACTCAAAATTTCTCGTATTCTCTCAAGGAAGTACGCCGAGTGCTTTTCCGGCCTCACTGAACGGATAGCTTCGACAGAGCTAAGACTATCCGTTACAATGTAATAGTGTTCAACAGGTCGTGAGGCGACGCTGTCCAGCGCCCAATGAATTGCTGCCAATTCAGCAATATACACTGAGCAAGGATTCTGAAGACTGTGTGAGGTGCTAAAAAATTCGTTGAACACTCCAAATCCTGTGGACTCGTTTATAGTGGACCCATCAGTAAAGTACATATTATCACAATTGATACCCCCATACTTTTCATCGAAGATCGTTGGAGCGATCCTCGATCGTTGGTAATCTGAATATCCATGGATATCTTGCTTCATGGACAGATCAAAATGCACAGAGGAATTGATGTAGTCAGGGAAACAAACACGGTTGGGAATATACGAAGAAGGATCAACCTGCATGGAGATGAATTCATGATATGAACTCATGAATCCGGAGTGAAAATTTAGCTCGATCAGCTGCTCAAAATTTCCGATCACCAATGGGTTCATAATCTTACACCGGATGAAGAACCGAAGAGATAATAAATTGAAGCGATCTTTTAGTGGGATTAGGCCTGCCAAAACCTCGAGACTCATGGTATGCGTTGAGGGCATACATCCCAACGCGATACGGAGACAAAGATACTGAATTCGCTCGAGTTTAATGAGGTGTGTTTTGGCAGCTGATTGAAAACAGAAACTGCCATACTCCATCACTGAGAGAATAGTTGTTCGATACAACATTATAAGATCTTCGGGATGGGCTCCCCACCAGGTGCCGGTAATTGTACGGAGAAAGTTTATTCTTTGTTGGCATTTTTTACTCAGATACCTAATATGGACCCCCCAAGTGCATTTGGAGTCGAACCAGACCCCAAGATACTTGAATGACATAGCATGAGTGATCGGTTTACCCAAAAGTTGAAGCTTTGGTTTTGCTGGTCTATGCTTTCACCTTCGTTGCTCGTCAATAATTTACTCGTTATTGACAGCTTTGTTCGGAAAAGCACACAAACGGACAGAACAAATGTATGAGGAAATGGGAATGCTTCCAATTTTCATTAATTTAAACCATATACAGACTATGGGATTATAATGTATAGCATATCAAATCTTAGGGAATTTCCGATTCGTTTGGTATGTAAATCGCCGAAATCCGTTCGCCGCAAAAATAGTTATCAATGTTTCCTTTATTTCATAAAAACGTGACCTGTTATCTGATTTGGCACCCTTAATGAAAGACGTAGTTCTACATCAAAAATGCCTCGTGTAAGGGTGGGTTTAGACTAGGGATATATTCATGTGAAGAAATATGATGAGATTTATAGAAATCGCATCAACCGTTTACACTAGCGTGAACTTCTATAATGAATATATTCATATTTTCGGTGAATTTATTCACCTAAAGTAAAACTGCATCCAACTTTAGTGATTTCTCACCAGTGAGAAATTCACAAGCGTTTACATATGCTGAATTTATTCAAGTTATATATACCTCGAATAAGTGTATCATATTTATTCTCACCCGTTTACACCTATTTTCACGTGAATAAATCCATCTATAGCTATAGATCTCCCTAATGTAAACCCGCCATAAGAATTATGTTCTACTGAAGTTTGAGTCGATTTCTTGCCTATTTTCCACGGCTTTCATAAAAGGCTAAAGTGTGAAAAGGTGTTTTATACTTCAATCAGGATGTTAACGTGGTATGCGGAAAAGTGGTTATTATCATTTGGGTTGTGAGTAAGAATGCGGAATCGGGTCGCGATGATTTTAACGATGAATGTTATTTAGGTTAGCCGGTATTCAGGTTAACCGGTATGCCACAACATAAACATAAGTATGTTTTTTTACGAATCAACACACACATGACCAAATCACTCCATATAAAATTTCATGGTTTTTTAAAATCATCTCTTTTATGTTATTATGTAATTGGTAGTTTGAAGCTTCATATAACGATTACCCATTATTGATTGAGAGAAAACAATCGAGCTCTGTGTACAATAGTACCTTTTTTATTTAGATTATATTGGTTCGGAAAAACTAGGCGATTTGCTTAGGCCGTCCAAATTGCCCCCCCCCCCTTACCCTACTAATGTAGGTTGTAAGTGTAAAAAGATATGACATAAGGCTTACGAAATAAACGAAATAAATAGTTCACAAATTTAGTACGAGTTTTCCTGAATGGTCGCTTGATTATTCTTCCATCATATTCGCAATTCAAGCCAATTACAGTACGCGTCCACCAACTGAACCTAGTTACCGAATTCCAATTGCCAACTGGACTAACATGTCCAACGTCAAAAAAACTGAGAGTAACCAACCGCGGATCATCCGCTTGCGAATAATCGAGATTCTACTGCAATCTAGTTAAAGAACACCCAGTTAGCGAACGAATACTGTATAAAACAATGATCGAACAGTACTGAAAAGGCCCCGAAGCACCATCTTCTTCTTTCTTTGTTTTTAAGAGGCTTTAAACTTTGAAGTTCATTCGCCTCTAGCACAAGCACCATCAACAAACTTACTCGCGTCAGGCAAATTGTTGGTTCTGCATTTTTCACAAAACTCGTTTTAAATCAAAAACGTTTTAAATAGCTTGTGAAATAATAAAATAGTCTGTCATTCTTAGCAGATTTGTTGGAAAAGTGTTGGCAAACAATATTACAGGTGGGAATGAAGGAATGCTTCTCTCACGAAACTTGTACGCAATTCGTGCTCAAATTTCTGTATCTCCCCCTCGTATACATGTATTAAATTGTCTTTCTGCTAGTTATATTTCACTCACGGCTTACAGAGACAAGGCTAGCCAGCCTGAGGGCATCCGTATACTAGCACATAGGATTTGACAGCGTCAAACATGTCCGGGTCGCAAATGCAATTTGCGACCACTGTCACTCGCGAGAACTGCCAAACTCTCAAGCTGGTGTAAAACAAGGCACTTAACATACTACCAGGTGGGTCAAAACGTGAAGTGGTTTTCTGCAGCCATTTAAAAAATACACAAAAGTAAATTAAGACGATTGAGCACAATTTGTGGAATATACTGATACTTTATGAAATACTCATTGCTATATTCATTATATTCATTACGTTTTTACGTTCAAACCCTTTTATTTCACTTAAATTCTTTCAATTTCTTAAGTTGGTTTACATTATAATATAATACTACATTTCAAGTGATCAACCTAGGGTTCTACGTTTTATATTATCATTCAGACCCTTGTGATCATCATGATCATTACATTTCACATACATTTTTTTTTCAAAAAACAATTCTTTTTTTAGTTAGCGAATGGGCGCACCTTGTTCCATAGATTTGCCTTGAGTTCGCCGAGTAATTTGATAGGTTTGGCAATGACAGCTAAATTTGTAGCACATCTTGACTCGCGGATCATATCCCCTTGCCCGGGGCTTGAGGCTAGCTCTTTAGCGAGTAAACATTTTTTTTTTGATGACGTCATCCGAGTCGTCAATGTAAACAGTCGCCAGTTGTATTTTGTTTTCCGACTTACGCGTAAATGTTCCTGAAATGAAAAATCGAAAATGGTTCAATGCGCTGTGAGCGGGTGTATAAATTATGAAAATGACATTATCGGGCCAAAAAAGAGATTCTTTCGCGCTCCGAAAAACCGAGAATTATGTTCTTTGTGGATAAATGTTTTATCAAATCATTCATGGTGTTAAATATAATCAACTATATTATCAACGCACAAACTTACAAAGCACGAAAAATAAAAAATAAGAACACATTGTTTACTTCAACGACTCAGATGACGTCACTAAAAAATGACTGATCCGGAGTAGCTAGCCTTGTCTCTGTAAGCCGTGTATTTCACTGTATTGAAACGTCTCAGATTGAACCAGCTGTTCAGTATAACATTATACTATACATTATTGCATCCCCATCACAATTCACTGCAATATATTATATTCACAACATTAAGGATTCATACAGATATGATCGAATGTTCCGAACTACCAATTCGTGAAATCAAACGTGCGGAATTGCAATGGGAACGTCGACTTCATCGGAAAACCGGCACCGATATCAACCGGGCAGGCCTCGGACAGATGCTGCAAGAGGTGCGCGAAGTTGAGAACATCTCCAGCCAGGACATAAAAGGACTAGCCTCGAGAATCAAGCGAAGGAAACATGCCGATGCAAATGATTTGATTAAACTCAGCTACGGATTTCAGCAGAGTGCTGAAAATATTTCCGAGTTCGTACGCATCACAGGTGCGATTAATGTGATAGTTAAAGAATTCACCGGTAACGATTCAGACCTGCAGCAGCTAGCCGGAGAGTGCCTGTGCAACTTGACGCTCGGCGAAGAGGTTTGCTGCGAAAGAGTGGTCACTTTTGCCGGGACGTATCTGATTACTTTCTTGGAGAATTTGAACAATAGGGTATTGAATGTAAGTAGCAACGGTACAAAAATATTATCCTCTAACCAGTTTCTTTATTTAGAATATTTGTATATGGACACTACAAAATATTATTGCATCTGGGCCAAAAGCAATGAAAGCTATACACTCGAAGGGAATTGTTGCGAGTTTGCAACGTTTATTGGCGGAAGCTCCAGATAGCGAACTACTGGATGAGGTTTTGCTTACGCTTGAATTGATGCTTGATTATGAAGATTCCTGTTTGAGGTATTTTACGAGCAGTTTTTTTTAAATTTAATTTGAATTTAGAAACATACTTCCAGCAAAGCGTTTATCCTCACCCGCATGTTGCCTGAAGTATTAACAAAACCCTGCCGACTGAATGGTTTAAAACTGCTGTACAAATGTCTGAAACTGACAAATTTCGAAACGCTGGACAATCACATCGCGCAACTTGTTGTCGATCGCTGCGTAGAGAACCTGGTACCGGTGGCAGAAAAGAAGGATCCGTCTAGTTATCACGTAACAATCATTCTTTGTGTGCGGATTTTAGCTAATCTAATTGCCTTGAGTGAGAGTTGCCTGGAGAAGCTGATAAATGAATGTGTCAACGGTAGGATATCCTTCTGTGATCTGTTCCAATTCTGCTCGAATGATGGCCAGGACAGGGTATGCCGGGAAATGCTTTGGCTATTCGGGAATATATATAAATCAGCGAGTAAGCAACAAATGAATCGATTTTTGGAACATGACAATTTTACTAAGAACCTAGCGGTGCCACGTGTATTACTATTGGATTAGGAATATGTTATGCAATGTTGTAATTGCGCCTGAAAGAAATGAACTAAATACAAGAAATAAATTGTATAGAATTGTACCGCGAAGCTCCCTTATACCAGCCAGCATAATTCCGCTCACTTGACATAAAATACTGTTTTTCTCACCCGCTATCTTATTTATTCTGATAAATTATATTTGTGTATACTAGCAAAACTATTACTATTCGAAAAATTGGCAACCAAGTACTATTGGTCACGCTTTACTTTTCAAATTTCAGCCAATATCGTTCGTCGCACTGTCTTTCGCCAAATTTTGTTATTTTCCTTAGCAAAGTAGCTAACAGCGTTGTGCAATGTTGTTATCAATCTACAAAGTGTAAACGGTTTCCGAAAGCAATAAGAACTGAACGATACAGGTACACTGCTCTGATTTTAAGTTTGTTCATGTCTTTTCATTGCAAATTCGGTGAGTTATCACCAAAATAAACATGGCTGGAACAAGGATACCCATATTTCTACTTGTTTCTTATTCCACCCAACAGATCTCTTTTGCTATATTCCGATAAATAAAACAAACGGCGGTCAGCAGCGCACACAATAGGATAGATCGAAAAAAAGCAGGCGCTGTGGAAATGGTGAGAACCGGATTTCCTGTTCGAAATGCGGCCAAATTGCACAGAAGTCCGTATCCAACACGGCACGTGAAGGTCTTGGGAAAATATCCCAGACCACGTCTAGAAAAAGCAACCGTTCTGAGAAACATGGTCGAAATCCATCTTTTCTTCGATCATGGCTAAAGTTCCGGTCAATTGCCGTAAGGCCGCAAGGCAGGGCGTCGAAACATTTTTGTAAAATGCCTAATAAACGTAGGATTTAAGGAAAATTTGTCTTGCTCGATGTGACGCGACATTTTTTTTTATCCCATTCATTTATTTCAGGCTCATTAGCATTTTAGCTGTAACAGAGCCGAATTTTTATAGTGTACATGTCACATGGTTATCATATCTATAATTATAGCACATTACATTACACAGTTGCCATTCGCCAGTATTCCTTCTATACCATTGCATATGGTACATTTACACAGTAGCCATTTAGGAGTAAGAGTATTCTGTATTGTATTTTTCTTCCATTATCCAGTTAGACCACCGGACAGCGGAGAAAGTTGATTGATCATTGTTGAGCTATTTATAGAACAGCAGCCCGATGTGTCTTGCAGAGCAGAGCAGTTGTATGGATGAATCGATCTAATTTCGACCGTGGATCGATCTCCATCGCTGATGATTGTTGCGTGGACGTAGCTATTCTGTAACAACACAAAGATGGTCAATGAGGGTCCTGAGTTTTGAACTCACCATCGATCGCTTACTAAGCGAACGCGCAACCAATGTGGCTACGGAGACCCCCCCATGACGCGACATTGTCATCAAGAAAAATTTTGGGTTGCCTTTTCTGGAATCCCGGTTGTTTTGGAGCAGAAGATAGTTGAATTCAATCAAATATTTTCAGTAACGTTTACTATTAACAGTTTCGTCGGTTTTCAAAAGGTCGTACTAGTTTACACCTTGCTGATCCCTGAAAACAGATAACATTGTTTTTTTGAAGGGTCTGGCCTTGCGGTTGATGTAGCAGGTTGGCAGTGGTCAACGTGTGATCTTTTGAGCTTGAAATTCTTGAAATATATCTACTTTTTATCCTACGTCACGATTCAGAAATGGTTGTCGTTGCAACATAGTGCAACAGATGATGCTAAGATCATTAGGAAAATCTCAAGAAATTTTTTTACGCGGGTACCGCGTAAGAAAAGACTAGAGCAATATTACATCGCTCACACCGCTCACATTTCGTCTTCATGCTCCGTCAGAGCATATAACGGTAATCAATGCTTGCGTCGAAACTTAGCGCTTATGACGGAAATTAATGCCGCACTCTATCACGATGCTTACGTAGATTTTAGGTGACCTGTTTTTTTTTACGCGGATTTTCCAATTAAAGTGCGATTCACATACAACATCCACGTCACGTTGCGTCAATTATTCTTCATGCAATTCCTATTTATTCATATACACCAGCAACGGCAAGTCGAAGTTACCGTTGCCGGTTTATGTGAATGTTTGCATAAGAACTGCTTGGAAGAATAATTGACGCAACGTGACGGGACGGAACGTGAACGTGACGTAGATGTTGTATGTGAATCACACTTAACGCGGTGTTTTTTTACACGGATTTTCCAATTAACGCGGTTTTTTTACGCGGATTTTCGATTTAACGCGATTTTTACACGCGGATTTTCCAATTAACGCGGTTTTTTTTACGAGGTACGTATCCCCCGCGTAAAAAAACCTGGGTGTACTAAAAAATCGCAGAGGGTGGGGACAGCCATTTGATTTGACGTAGAATTACTCTTTAGTAAACTCTTTGAAGTGTGTAGGGGATGCAGATTTTAGTGATAAATAAAATGGTGGTAAAGTCTTATCTGAAATAAGGATTCAACCGTGTCGTCTGAAAATTCTCCGAACGGGAAAAGCTTTGTATTGTGTTGACGAGAACCACCAGCTGTGATAACGTGACTGGACAGCGGCACAGTTGAATAAAGTGTATCGAAAATCGAGATTGAACCAGCTTAGCTAACAAGAATAACTAGAATCACCAGTGTCAGCTGCAAGGGAAAAAGATACAAATCTTTTTAACATATCATTCATTTTGTTAAAATTTTTATTTTTTTTAACAATAGAAAAGTATAAAATGTTGGAAAAATTCAAGTTGAAGAAATTCAAGAATTTGCAGAAACACAAGTGAGTAAAAAGTACCCGCAGCTTGGATCTATTCTGTAATGCCGAATTCCCCAGGCTCCATGGTTTTGAAACCTGTGTTAGAGAAACATTCCGATTTACAGAAACGCAAGTGGGTACAAAAGTACACCCAAAATTGATTTGTAGCTCATGTTTTGTCTTCCCAATTTATGACATTAAATGAGACATAACTTAACAGAAAATGTCATGACTCACAAATACTGGTAAGCATTCGTATCATATCGATGGTACAGCAATATAAGATTAATACGAGCGAGCGAAACAAAAGACAAATTAGCTTTCTGCATGCTTTGCCACATACACGGCCCAGACCGAGATAGATATTGTTCTCCTTCATGCGCTCCTTTTTTACTCTTAGAAAACACTTCCCAATTTTATTTTATAATCAGGTGCAATATTATCACGTATTTGCCGAACAACTTCTTAAGCATCATTAGCCATGTGGATAGCGTGGTCGTGTAAATTAGCTTTGCATTCCAGCCGGCCTAGGTTCGGTCCCCATTGACGTCGTATGGCACAATCCCAAATGAGAAAAGAAAACAGAAAGAGATGTCTGCACGCATACATACAAATCATTTTTAAGCTTTCAAAATAGCTCATTATTTGCGCATTTGACTCAACAGCACACTAAATGGCATCATTTGGCAGCTTGGATCTATTCTGCAATGCCGATTTCCCCAGACTCCATGGTTTTGAAGTCTGTGTTAGGGAAACATCATTGCAGCCATCGTACCTCAATCATTGCGCAATCACAATTGAGTGGATTTGGTCTGGTTTTTGATTATAGAGATTTTGAACTTTTTCAGTTCATTCATCTCTATCCTTGAGAAAGGCCCTTGGAAAAACTTTACTCTACTCCTGCACTACACCTCCACCCTCATTGCCTTGAGAAAGGCACTCGATCCCTCGTCGTTCAGCTCGTCCAGCAACGATGTTGTCCAGTCGGTGTCCACACAAAGAATGGAGCGGATTCCATTTTTTTTTTGCAGAAATACATTTTTATTTTCAATTTACTTAGACTAATCTATTCTTTACATGACAAGTGATACAGTAATTTTACTTTTCATCTTTTTGACGTGGGACTACGTCTAACCGGAATATATGGAGGGTAAAATGAAAACCTAAACACAGAACATGCAGGAAAAAATGAAAGATTTCGAATGCTTATAGCTCGAACATTTCGTACTGGATAGGAGAGATGTTTGCATCACTTGATAGGGAATATTTCTACGCATCTATCGCAACTAACAAAATGTTGTTTTTCATTAGATAAACAATTGAATAACTGTAAAATATTAGGCGTTATCTAAACGCCCTAACTGCATCGTTTTGGTTGGCCCGATTTACGGTTTCCCTAACACAGCCATCAAAACCAAGCAGCCTTGGGGAAATCGGCATTGCAAATACATGAAAGTAGGGGGACTTTTGTTCTCATCGAAAAATGTTCCCTAACACAGACTTTAGAACCAAGCAGCGAAATCGGCATTGCAAACACACGAAAGAGCCTAGAGGCGAGTGAACTGAAAAGTTTAAACCCTCTTAAAGCCAAAAAGAAGAAGAAGAACACACGAAAGTAGGGGGAGCTTTTGTCCCCACCGAAATGTGTTCCGAGGTTTCTGGGGAAATCGGCTCTGCAAATAAATGCAAACTGCGAGTACTTTTGTCCTCGCTTGCCTTTGTGCAGAGTAGAATATGTCTGTCTTAACATGATCTTCTAAACTTAGGAACCTGGGAAAATCGTGCAGACACTAGAAGCGAATGAACTTCCCAGTTTCAAGCAAATTCGAGATTCGAGAAGTATGTACACTTTTGGGATGTAAACTTCAGAGGGAAATGTAAAATAAAATAATCGTTTGATAATTTTTTTTTTGTCTTTATTGGACAAAAGATTTTCAGCCTTAGGCTGGTTCATCAAACGTTTGATAATTCTTCCGTACATATATTTTGTTCTAGTCATCATACCAAACGTAAAAGGTCCGTCATTAAATTTACTTGTAACGAAGAACAATCAATCACAATAAATGAATTGACTTTACACGGCATTTGTTCATTTTTTTCACTCACAGAGCAAATATATTGAACTCAATTGAATTTGGAAACTGTTTCATTCAATCAAGAATTTAATCAATACAAACGAATGATTGCTAAGCTAAGGTAGTTCCACGTCAACCTTGCGGTTATATCATAGATATAACCCACTCATTTTTTTTTGACGTCGAACTACGTCTTTCAGGAAGGGTGCCAAATCAGAAAACAGGTCACGTTTTTATGAAATAAAGTTAACGTGAACTGTGAACGAATTCTCATGATTTGCATACCAATCGAATCGGAAGTTCTCTAACATTTGTTTGATATGCTTTACATTACATTTAGCTAATCTCTTAACGGTTTGAATTCATGAAAACTGGAAGAACTTCCTTTTTTCCCATACATGTGTTCTGCCGATTTGGGTGCTAACCCTACCCGTATTTCGAATGCTCATAATTTGAACATTTCTTAACAGATCGGAAATATGTTTGCATCAATTGATAGGAAATATTTCTACGCGTCTATCACAACTAATAAAACGTTATAATGTAATTAATTGAATAATTGTAAAATGCCAGGCGTTATCTAAACGCTCTAACTGCCATGTTTCGATTGGCCCGATTTACGATTCCCCCAACACAAGCTTCAAAATCGATGTACCTGTGGAAATCCGCTTTGCAAATATACATGCAATTTGGGGATATTTTTGTTCCCACTGAGGTGTGTTTCCTTAACACGAACTTTAAAATCAATGTGCCTGGGGGAATCCGCTTTGTCAAAACATGCAAGTTGGGGGTATTTTTTCCAACTGAGCTGTGTTTCCCTAACACGGACATCAAAATTAATGTGCCTGGGAGAATCCGCTTTGCAAATACATGTAAGTCGGGGGTATTTTTTGGTGTTGAGTACTTTTGTACTCGCTCGTCGTTGTGCAAACTGGAATATGTGTCCCTAAAACATACTTTTAAACTGAGAATCCTAGGAAAATCGTCATTTCAGATACTAGAGGTGAACTTTCGCGGTTCGAGAACTACGTAAACATAAGATGTGCACTAATTTCAGAGGAAAATGTAAAATACAATGATCGTTTGAAAATTCTTTCGTTCACATATTTTGGTAGTCCTAGGCATCATATCAAACGTAAAAGGACGTTCATCAAATTTATTTGTAACGAAGAACTTAATATATTACAAAAATTTCGATGCATTCTAAAATAATATTCGAAGTGGTAAACAAGTGGATTGCATAATATAATTGCGTAGTTCTACGTTGAAAATACGCGGTCGTGTCCTAGATACAACCTCTTACATTTTTTTTAAATCCTCATTTACATATTTAGAATATTTAATTTTTTGCTCAAGGCATGTTCTACAAAACACTAGTAACAGTTAATTTTGTTGAGTGGATTTCCGAGCGGCACTTGCTTATATACCGATTGGTGTGATTTCAATAGCCTGGTTTGAAAGCAATTTTAGAGCTATTCAAACAAGTTTTTGGATCGAAAAGTAGCAAGTATATAACGCATAGTGTGGCAACACGATTGGACTTCGGATGCAGGTTCTTCACTCTATGACTGTTGGTTGTTGAATGTACCTTATTTTCCAAAATTGTTACAGTGGTAAACTTAACTAAAGGGAAGCGACGCGCGGAGCATGTTTGGTAAACAACGGAATGTAAGCAAAGGAGTTCACATCTGGCAATAATAATCATAAGCAACAGAATTTGTTATGCTCAACTGGCATCAATAAAAATTGAAGGGACAACAAGAAAAAGGAAAAGATTTTGGTGCTGACTGTATTGCTTCTTTGTAGGTCGAGAATTTGGGTGACAAACATGAGTGTTTAATTTATGGTTCAAGTAAACTCAAGCACATGGTTTGTGTTTAACGGTAATAATAGATATGGATACATATAGTGATCCCCGATAATCGTTCGATTAATCGATTAATCGAATACTTCCTACAGAAATCGATTATTAATCGAACGAACACTGCGCAACCAATAATCGAAGCGAACGAATAATTTACGTCGATTAATCGAATCGAATATAAAACGTACGACCGTTGTAGTTTTATCCTGAAATTCAATCATTATCTTTGACGCTCCCCTAAACTCGTAAAAGAAGCTCAATGTCTTCAACGCGAATTGAGCTTCGTGTACGAGTTTAGGGGAGCGTAAGAGATTATAATTGATTTTCAGGTGGAATTTTTTTTTTCACTTTTTGATTCCTGATGGCTTTCTAGCAAATAAGAAATATTAGTCTAACTAATTATTTATCTCACTGTGACGATTAATCGATTATTTGGGGCGATTAATCGTATCGAATAACAAACTGCTGAAAAGTATTCGATTAGCTGATGAACGATTAATTTCAAAAATCGGAAATCACTAGATACAAAAGAGCAGAGATCGAAATGCTCGCCGATTTGAGACGAAAAACATCCATTTTCACCCCCAGAGAAACATAGCTGAAAATATAGGAGGATATTAAACGCTCACTTCGATTCTCGCGAGAAACGCAGAGCCGATTTTTATTTTTCGGTGAGTTATGATTGCCGAAAAATGGTCTCGTTTTCAGTGACTCCTTGATGCCGATAATGGTTTTTCACTTCTTCAGTACAGCTGAAAACATGCGACAATATTGGGTTTCATCGTGAAGTGAACATGAGATGGATTAATATTTGTACAATTCACACGCTGTCCAAATGCAGATCGTTTGGATGCTGCTCTAACAGACTAATGTAGAGATGTGCCATCCGCTCATGAGCTGTTCATTCGAATCGCTTCGTCATAGTGAGCGGATTCGGATCGGCTCGCAATCAAAACAACGCAGCTCATCAGCTCATTACGGAGCTGGAGAGCTGATGAGCTGTTGAACTGTTGAGCTGATGAGCTGCTGAGCTGTTTAGCTGATGAGCTGCTGAGCTGTTGAGCTGATGAGCTGTTGAGCTGTTGAGCTTATGAGCTGCTGAGCTGTTGAGCTGTTGAGCTGTTGAGCTGATGAACTGCATAGCTGTGGAGCGCAAAAGCAGCATAGAGTGTGAATTTTGAGACGCGGAAGAATTTTTCGTCTCCCGCGCTTTATGATATGACGTCAGTTTGTTTTCGTGTGTCCCTCTTCGTTCTTTAGCTTTAGCAGAGATGCCAGAGAGCAAAAAGGTTTTTGTTTTGAAGATATTCAATCGTTTCATTGAATTTTTCTTACATCGCCAAACAAAATAATAAAAATTATTATATGCTTGTAAATGGAATTACTATATTATATTGTTATTTAAACATGACTGTTCAAACACATAAATTTATTTCCGCGTGCTGAATCAAAACAATTCAGAAAACTACCCGCCATAAATGCTGATGATTGATAATGGTCCTTTTGTTACCTTTGTCATGACGAAGAATTGCTTCTCGTTGCGATTTATTGGATTTATGATTTGATGATTTTATGGATTTATTTTTATATCCTTGGATGCAAAAAAAATATCTCGCTAGTTTTATCAAAAAACGTTGTCTCAGCCAATATTTCTGAAGGCATTTTATTTGGCTACTGCTGGTTCTTCTGTTGTTTAAGTTCAGTATATCCTAAGCATCTTCTATGTTGGATTTCAGCATTCAATATTTGTTGTATATTATATTATTAGAATCCGTATGAAATTTAGTTTGTGTACAATTACAAATTAAATTCGTTTATTTTTTTGATTTCCGTCTATTAAGAAAATGATGTCCCATATGGTAGTTATGAATGTCCCATGGTAGTTATCCAATTGTGTGGACAGCCGCAAAATTCAATTGAGCTGAAGAGCTGTTCCGAATGAGCAGCTCACTTATATGAGCTGGACGGCTCTGAGCCGCTCACCATGATGAGCTGATTTGCCCATCTCTAGACTAATGTTGGTAAAGTTAGCTTTGATTTTTTCGCTCCATATCTTCAGTACCAAATGAGAGACGAAAAAGCATTCTCGTTGAACTTCCGAGATAGAGATTTTCGACATCTCTTTCTCTCTGAAAAAGAATTTTCGGTGAAAAGGAAGAGACGAAAATATCAACAATACACAGTTCATCGAAAACTAGATTGATTGAATGAATATTTATCGCGCAGCCGAGCGAGAATTTCGATCTCTGCATAAGAGGGAAATATGATAGTGTATCATATTACTACAATAGACATTTTATCTTTCGAATGAAGTGTTTATTATACCATTTTCGCTCAAAATCTAGTTGCTCCGGCGTAACGCTGTCATTTTCGAAACATAGAATTTACACCCCAGTATAGAAATGAAAGACGTAGTCCTACGTCAAAAATTTACCCACTGTTCACATATTCAATACTTCCATAAGCGTTGACATCCCTTTTCCAATACCAACACGTATCAGATTGACGGAAAATAACGTCAAACCGCCTTTGTTTTCAGTATTTTCAGTAGTCACTGACAGCCAAATAACTCAAGCATCACGGCAAACAGCTAAGAGGAAAACCAAAACATTCACCGTGGCTGTGGTTGTCTGGTTGGCGTTTATTTATTATAATCAAGATATTACATAGTGAAAACCCTCGTCGAAGTTTGGAAGGAAATTTTAATTTTCAACAATGACGCTGTAGAATTGCTGATCACACGGAGAGGAACAACAGACGAAAAAAATGGTCAAACCTACCCCAATGGAGGAGAAGCTGAAGTATTCGCTGCTGCGTGATTTGAATGATAGCCAAAGTATATGGAACAGGTAAAATAGTTGACACAGTTAATGAACCCTTTTTCTCACAACGCGTATCAATTTGTAGGAGCGAAAAACGCACTTGGTTCCTGACTCTACTGGCTGGAACATGCATGCTTTACTCAACACGTACGACAATGCCCCTTCTCGTTCCGGCAGTGGCATCGGAGCGTAAGTGGAGCAAAACAGACTCTGGGACCGTGTTGAGCTCCTTCTTTTGGGGCTACACGCTCACACAGGTTCTCGGAGGGTATCTTAGTGATAAGTTTGGCGGTCAGAAGGTTATCCTGTTGGCTGCGATCGGCTGGTCGCTGATCACTTTTTGGATGCCAAATATAATCACATCAGCGTCTTATCTATCCAGCTATTCAATTCCGTTCATCGTCGCGGTGCGGATTGTCAATGGGGCCTGCCAGGGGGTACACTTCCCAAGCATGATCAGCATCACTAGTCAGAATCTGAGTGCGAGCGAACGCACAAGCTTTTTTAGCATTCTCACGTCCGGGTCGGCACTCGGTACCTTACTCACCGGTATCCTAGGATCCTTCATCCTGGACTATTTCGGATGGCCAACCGTTTTTCGAGTGATCGGATTTCTTGGATTGTCGTGGACCTTGCTACTACGTTACTATACCATGTCTTCCGATCGCAATCGGATTATCAATATTTCACAACCAAGCAGAATCTGTTCGAAGCTTGGCTCATCGGAAGCCGTACCCTGGCTTAGGCTGTTCGGAAGAGCTTCTTTCTGGGCATGTGTCCTAGCGCATGCTTGCGAGATGAATTGTTTCTTCGTTCTTCTGTCGTGGTTGCCCACGTATTTCCACGAAAATTTCCCTCATGCAAAGGTACTTTGAACTGTTATAAATCATTCACACGTAGTTAATTACATAAATCTAATTACAGGGCTGGGTGGTGAATATGATTCCCTGGCTGGCGCTACCGCCGGTAACCTTCCTCGGCAAGATGCTGACGGAGAAGCTTACCGCAAAACAGTGGTCTCTTACGCGAATAAGAAAATTCGTGCAAAGCATTTGTTTCCTTGGGCAGAACATAGCTTTATTCACGATGTGTCACTCGGGGGAATTTAACACTGCCCTCACCTGCATGTCAATCATTATAGGTAAGTGCCCTTTGAAAAAGAAACTACTATTGAAAATTGGGTTAAACATGGAAATCTCGTAGGTCTCTCTGGATTCCACAACAACGCCGTCACGGTGAACCCCCAGGACCTGGCACCGAGTCACTCGGGCAGCGTGTTCGGGTTGATGAACACCGTTGGCGCTATTCCCGGGTTTTTGGGAGTTTACCTGGCAGGTCACATACTGGAGCTCACCCAGAGCTGGTCGGCGGTGTTCAGTACGGCCGCGGCCATCAACACCTTTGGCTGGATTGTGTTTACAATCTTCGGTGCAACCGAGGCAATCGTTTGAGGAGCCGGAAACAAAGCGTGTGCATTGTGGACTCATTAAAAGTTTCCGTCAAAGCAGGCAAAATTCAAACTTAGCGAATTTTTGATTTTACTAAGAATTGATTGTAATCTGTGACTCATCCCTAGCTGGTGAAAATGTACCAAACTGTCGTCGTCGAGAGGCGAAGCAAAGCGAAATGTTTATGAAACCACTAATCTGTGGTTGAAGACTTTTTTCCATCCAAAATAAAGCGGACGTAAAGCTGAAATATTTTGAAATGCTTATTTATTATGTTAAATAATACAATCGTTGCATCGTTTAATATCAGGAACATTGCATTGCAAAAAACAATAAAACACAAAATTTGGGCGGGGCGAAGTTTGCCGGGTAACTTCGCCCCGCCCAAATTTTGTGTTTTATTGTTTTTTTTTTTTGTATATTGTAATACCTTCAAACATTCACGTTTTCTTATTAAGCGCAAGTTCAGGAGTCCAATCGCAGAACTGTTCATTGATTGATCTTATAATCGACCCCGTTAAATTTACCTCTTACTAAAAAATTCCTAGTACTACTACCAAAACTCATCATTATAATATCAGATTATTTTCAGACAGAATTCTCGTTCAAGATTTTTCAACCACTTGCAAATAACATGTTTCTCCGTTACATGGAATAAATGTTTGTTACAGAAAATATGATAGAATAGAGACAGACCCGTCCCCTCTTCTCCCCTTAGACAGGGGGAGGAGTGTCTGTTCACCATAGAAACTTTTCATGCCCCCTAAAATCTCCACATGCCAAATTTGGCTCCAATTGCTTGATTAGTTTTCGAGTTATGCAGAAATTTGTTTTTTATTTGCATAACAGCCCACCCTAAGGGAGGGGGGAGAAGTGTCGAAACACCATAGAATCATTTATTGCACCCTAAAACCTCCATGTGCCAAATTTCGTTTCATTTGCTTGATTGATTCTCGAGTAATGCAGAAATTTGTGTTTTATTTGTATGGCAGCCCCCCCTTAGAGAGGGGGGAGGGTTCTCAAACTATCATGAAAACCTTCCCCGACCCCAAAAACTCCTACATACCAATTTTCATGTTGATCGGTTAAGTAGTTTCCGAGTCCATAAGAATATACGGTGGTGTACGGAAAAACGGAGTAACTTTACGGCGAACCCAGTATCCAGGAAGACGCCAAGGCTGAACGAGTGCGATGGGCAGGGAATATTGCAAGATTGCCGGACAGCAGCTCTACAAAGATGGTGTTCGCATCGAATCCGGTAGGAACAAGAAGGAGAGGAGCCCAGCGAGTAAGTTGTTTGGATCAGGGGGAGCAGGCCTTGGCAAGAATCGGTGCAGCCGGGAGTTGAAGAACTGTAGCTATGAACCGAGTGCATTGGCGGAATAATGTTGTGAATTAGATTCAATCTCTTCAACGGATGTAGCATCATCTGTCATCTATCATTTTCATCTATCTATCTATATATATATATTTTGTTTTGTTATAAAAAGTGCTCTGCTCTGGTAAGCGGAAAACCCGAAGAAGGGGTGGTCCGATTTTAGCCTTCTTTATTTTGTTGTATTCGTCTCTTCCCGTAGATCAATATAGTGGAGAGAAAAACCGGAAAATTTTCGGAAAATCCTGAAGGAAGGTCTGAAAATTGAATTCCATGTTCGAAAACTACATCATAATAAGCGTTGTTAGTCCATTCGATGTTTGCGCTATCGAAATTGATCTTCGTTCGTAAGTGGTTTTTCAGGCGAAATAACGCATTTCCATATCTTATATCTATCTATATGTAAATAAAAACATAAAATTATATATTTTTGTAAGGCAAATATATATATATATATATATATATATATATATATATATATATATATATAAAATGTAAGGCAAAATCTGTTGGTAAGCGAAAACCCGAAGAAAGGATTGTCCAATTTTAGCCTCCTGTATTTTGTTGTTTTCGTTTCCATATCTTATATCTTCTATATACATATACATATATATATATATATATATATATATATATATATATATATATGCCCTTCCCCCGGCCCCAAAAACCCCTGCATACCAATTTTCATGTTGATCGGTTCAGTAGTTTCCGAGTCCATAAGAATCCGACAGACAGACAGACAGACAGAAATCCATTTATATATATATATATATATATATATATATATACTCGGAATATGGACTCGGAAACTACTGAACCGATCAACATGAAAATTGGTATGCAGGGGTTTTTGGGGCCGGGGAAGGGTTTCGTGATGGTTTGAGACCCCTTCCCCCTCTCTAAGGGGGTGGGGCTGCCATACAAATGAAACTCAAATTTCTACATTACTCGAGAAACAATCAAGCAAATGAAACGAAATGTGGCATATGGGGGTTTTAGGGTGCAATAAATGTTTCTATGGTGGTTAAACTCTCCACCCCCCCTCTCTAAGGAGGGGCTGCCGTACAAATGAAACACAAATTTCTGCATTACGCGAGAATTTATCAAGAAAATGAAACCAAATTCGGCATGTGGAGGTTTTAGGGTGCAATAAATGTTTTCATGGTAGTTAGACGCTCCACTCCCCTCTCTAAGGGAAAGCTGCCAAACAAATGAAAGACAAATTTCTGCATAATTCGAAAACTAATGAAGCAAATGGAGCCAAATTTGTCATGCGAATGTTTTAGGAGACACGAAACGTTTCCATGGTGAATAGACACTCCTCCCCTCTCTCTGAGAGGGGGCTGCCATACAAATGGAAGACAAATTTCTGCATTACTCGAGAATTAATCAAGCAAATGGAACCAAATTTCGCATGCGGAGGTTTTAGGGTGCAATAAATGTTTTTCCGGTGGTTAGACACTCCATCCCACTCTCTGAGAGGGAGCTGCCTCACAAAATTCAACGGGGTCGATTAGAAGATCAATCAATGAACAGTTCTGCGATTGGACCCATGAACTTGCTCATAGTAAGAAAACGTGAATGTTTGAAGGTACTTATAACGAAAAACAAATTTTGGGCGGGACGAAGTTTGCCGGATCAGCTAGTCTATAAATAAAAATGGAAGGCCAAATGTGTTGGTAAAAGCAAAACCGAGGAAGGAATGGCTCAATTTGAGTCACCTATATTTCGTTGTATTCGTCTCTTCCCGTAGATCAATATAGCGGAGAGAAAAATCGGAAAACTCGGAAAATTTAATTCCCATATGTTCTACAATCAGCTAAGCGTTGTTAGTCCATTTGATGTTTGCGCTAACAAAATTTATGTTTGTTCGAAAGTGGAAAAGGATTTTCAGACGGATTAATGCATTCCTATATCTTCTATCTTTATAAACAAAAATGGAAGGCCAAATGTATTGGTGTGCCCTAAACCCGAGGAAAGAATGGTCCGATTTGAGCTTTCTTTATTTTTTAATATTCTCTGTATCAAACATGTATTCCATGCAACGCAGAAACATGTTATTTCCAAATGCTTGAAGAATCTTGAACGAGAATTGTGTCTGAAAATAATTTTATATTATAAGGACGAATTTTTGTAGAAGTACTGGACAATTTATAGTAAAAGGAAATTGTAAAGGGTCAAATGGTAATCAATCAATGAAGAGTTCAGTGATTGGACTCACTAACGTTCACTTAGTAAGAAAACGTGGATGTTTGAAAGTATTCAAATCAAAAAATCTATTTTGGGCGGGACGAAGTTCGTCGGGTCATCTAGTTTATAATAAGTGTAAAATCAGTCATAGTTATTTTCCGCCATTACGCTCAGGGACATTTCTTTTAGTAGCTATTTTTTTGAGAAACTACAACAGACATCTGTTTTTCGAGCAGTGTTTTTGTAAGCATTTTTCAATTATGATTACAACATAACTACTATATTGGGACTCTACTTACAGAAGCATCTTGGACATGTAGGGTCCATCCAGCTCGTACCCCATCTTACGATAGTAATTCCTCGTACCAACACCCGATATAACGGCTAGCTTCCCACTACCATGCTCCTCCCGGGCGATTCGTTCGGCTTCCTCCATCAGCAGCATTCCGAAACCTTGATGCTGGAACTTGGTTGGATCCCTTGCATTCACCGGTACCACCGAACCGTACACATGGAGCTCACGCACAATCGAACAGTTATCCAATAACTCCGACCGGAAAGTATCCGGCGAGCACTTTCTCAACCGCAACAACCCAACCAAAATGTCCTGCTTGGGATCTTCGTACGAAAGAAAAGTCTCCCATCCCCCGTTGGCAACATAATCCCGACGAATCAGCTCAATTTCATAGGGTCGCACTTTGTTGTGGATCTCCTGGATTCCAACCTCCCGAGTTCTTACATCGCGACAATCTGTTCCAAGATCCTTCATTCGAGCGAGCGCCAACTCGCGGAGGTTTCCATGTTCGACACCGGAGCTTACCAACGGCATAGGAATATCACGTTGGACACGATACACACGTGTCCACGGTGGAACCAACGCAAGAATCTTCGCCACCAAATCAACCAAGGTCGAAGGCGGATAACTCTTGTAGCGACCCGTTTTCCACAGTTCGTATAAACCAGTGCCGCGGATGACCAGCGTCGGATAGATTTTCAAACCATCGGCACGAAAGTCCGGATTCTCGAAGAATTCTATAAACTGTTCAATGTCCCTCTCGATGTCGACATTGGGTAAATCGGGCATCATGTGCGAAACTACTTTGAATCCAGCGTCTTTCGACATTTGAAAACTTTCACAGGTTGCCTTCACCGTGTGACCTCGATTCGTATCCCTCGCAACGTCCTCATAAACCGATTGAACTCCTATTTCCAATCGCGTGCAACCATACGATAGCAAATCTGACAAGTGACGCTTCAGACAGTAATCCGGACGGGTCTCGATCGTTATTCCTATACATTTAGTGTGCGACTTCTCCGAATACCGTACCGCCTCTTCAACACTAGAACTGGTATGACCCGAGAGGGCATCGTGAAGGTTGCGGATGAAGTAATCCCGATAGTCTTCGGGCAGGCACATAAACGTGCCACCCATGACAATGAATTCAACTTTGTCAACCGAATGTCCCAACTGCTTGAGTTGCTCCACACGATGCCGGGTTTGGAGAAACGGATTGTACCGAGCGCGGATAGCTCGCATCGAGGTCGGCTCATAACCGGTGTAGCTTTGGGTGGAATATTCGAAATCGCTGTCTGGTCCACCTGGGCAGTACACGCATATATTTCCCGTCATATTGATGTGCGGACAACGGTGTGGTTTACACATGACGGCGACAACAGCAATCTACAAATCATTAGATCATAATAACCATAAATGCAATTGCATGAATCGTGCCCTACCCCACTGGCCGTTCTGATTGGCTTCGCCTTCAGTTTCGGTAGCAATATGGGTTTAGCATCATGTGGCACCGCAGCAATAATGTCCACCAACCGCGGGGCGCTATCCAGTGCATAGTTGGAAGCGATTCTTGTTTTCAACCGGTTGAGATTTACGTCTTTACCCTCGCGATGTGCTTTGAGCAGTTCCTGGATGATTTCACCCACTACGATCACCATTCGCTCATCGCGACTCAGACCAATTCCTAAGGATTTCAAATCGGGGTGTAAATCATTTGAAACAACTTAAGTAAGCGGTAATGCATACCTAGGGGCTTTTTCTTCGTCATTTTCTGCAAAATTCAATTGCTGTAGAGCTGAATTCACAATCAAAATAGCTCAATTTAGAGCAAGAAGTTCAATCCAAGGCGGTATAATTCCAGCTCCTTGGTTCAATCCTGCATCGAAACGCCTCAGATCAAAACACGCATTATCTGGTGAATTATTTGACATTAATGGCATTAAGACGAGGGGATGGTCAATATCTAAGCAGGTTACATTCATCACAGAAAAACATTGACAGGCCGTTGACAGAAAAATTTGGTAAAAATTTAGTACAAATTTCATGTTTGACAAAAACATTTTACAACCATAATTACACAGACGGCGCCAGTGGTTGTATGGTTAGCGTAACAGCCTCACAATCCGATCGGCCTGGGTTCAATCCCAGCTGGCGTCGTTGGGATTTTCTGAGACGAAAAATCTCTGGTTACGTCTTCCTTCGGAGCGGAAGTAAAAGAAGTTGGCCCGGCTCATGAGTTGTTGAGTCTGATAGGTAGGAACAGGTGGAGTCGCCTCCCTGATGTCGGTGATTGGCACTAAAGTGGCGGAAACAGGCCAACGAAAAAATAAGCGAAGATAAAAAAAAAAACTATAATTACACCTATTTGTTTTTGTTAAAAATTTGGCATAAAACTATTTGGCGAAATACAACTATTTGGAATGAATGACAAACACGGTTATCACATAGTACACTGTTTGTCGAGTTGGACACTACTTTGTGTGCATTCGCTGTCATTTTGCAAAGAAAAAACATATAGATGAAAATGGCTACTGCCACTGAATGGCACTTGTCCTGGCCGCTGCACCTATAATATTTGAAGATCAGAAAAAACAGAAACGGTTCCATAAATGCAGCATGTGGATGAACGAGTGGATCAAACAGCGCGAAACGCGATTTTACGTGAAACGAACCCGAGAGAAACGAAATGAGTATGCAATAATATGAAAGAACATCTTTCGAGCTTAAAGATTTCGATTATTTTCTTTGATTACATCGTTAATCGAAAAAGAAAATACACAAATGCGGAAAGCGATGTGCATTAAGGTTTTCGGCAACTGGAGACAGTTTAGTGTCGCTACAGTAGCTCTTAGAATCCTGGAATATGTCCCGTATTGTTCCCAAGGTACTACATGCTGTATTCACAGCATGAATGAGTCCGTGAAATATATATTTAATGTATATATTGCCTATTTCTGTAGACTTTATATTAACCGTATATCAAAAAAACGATTTTTGAAATCATTTATATTAGTTTTATTAAATTGTGTTCTTTCAAATAGAAAGGATTATTCTAATGAAAAACAAAACTATCGCACACCAATTTACATATATACACCTACACATACACCTACCAACCTCCGTTAAATTGATAACAAGCGAACGCTTGTCATGATTCTTCCCGCTGGTGATTGTGCCCACCTTGAAGGCGGCCACATTGATGAACTTCTTTTCCGCCTCGGCCATCTTGGCGTTGCCCTGGACGTCGTCCAATCGGGTACCAGCTGCAACACATCCCACAGCATCGGCATTGGCACCGCTCGAATGTTTCTTTTGAAATAGCTGCCGAAGATTCCCTCGAAGCTTTTCGCCAGTGGCAGCAACTCTCCAATATCATCCGAACTAAGGAAATTGAGCAAACTCGAAGCCATGCAGAACTTGGCACGGGCGTTGTGCGAGACGGCGGTATCCTGTGCGACCGCCAACAGAACAGCTTCAGCACTTTGATTAGTTCGTATATATCGTCAACTTCTATTACCAAACTCGAGATCAATGTGCACCTTGTGACATATACGATCGATTGTCGGTACTGGGAACCTTACCGGCAAAAACTATTGCCAGAAACTCCGCGAAGTTTTGCAAACCCTCATGACGCGTAAACGAGCTCTTCCGGGAAACCACCGCAATGCATTAAATTATATTATCCAGTAGATCGGTTAAAACTTCACAGTTGGTTTCTTTTATATAAAAACAGAAATCCATTGAATAATATGAAGATCAAATATATACGTTCCTGAAAACGTTCTTCCTCCTTGTGCGGATGGCACCTTAATATTATCTAAAAACATTTCCAAAACTGATTAACAGGTTTTTCATCCAAATCAGTTGGCCAATTTCAAATTCGAAATCGGCAGTGAGTTTTGCATCACCGAGTTGATATCATCAATACGGAGGACAATGTCAAATCGTCCGAATATGAATCAACACGGTTAAATCGACCGTGTTGATTCATATTCCTCGCATATTTTCCGTGCACTTTTGGGTCTAGCAATTGTAGGTCATAAAAATTATATCAGTGTTGAAACCTAGAAATAAATCGCAAATTAGAATATAATCTTATAAAATCATACTTACCTTCCTACCATAATGCGAAATGTAGAACTAATGTTTACTTTTGGGCATGAATGCCAGGTGCACAGATTGAACTGTGTTGTTCTTTTTTTATGTATATCAGGCCGAAAATGCAATTATTAATTTCGTTGGGGCTTGAACAATATAAATAGCAAATACATATTACACAGATTTTAATTAATTTGAAAATGAATGAATAAAAATTACAATAAAAAATATCTGGCATCGCTTTTGGCAGTTTTATTTGCCACTTGCCACTTTGTTTGCCATTCTTCAATTATTAACAGTGGCAAACACTGCCAAACATCAAAAATACAAAAAAATTGACTGGAATATTTAACGTACGTCAGTACACGGTTTGACAAATTGGTCTAAAAAAGTTTAAGCAAACAAGTACTAAATATTTGTTCGTCGTATTTTGTGTCGAATATATTTGACCAGTACACGTTGATCAAATTTCATCTGTCAAAAATAGTCAAATATTTGGCATCGGTCAAACAGTGTATGAGCACCCTCAGAAGTGCAAGTTTAATTACACTGAAAGAAATAATTAATAAATATAACGATGTTTCTGGTAAATGCAACCAATCTGTAATCGTTTCCTACCATACAAATTAAGGGGCTGTCCACATACCACGTGGACAACTTTAGGGTGAGTGGGGGTCACGAATATGTCCACGCTTGTCCACGGTTAGGGGGGAGAGGGTATACAATTCATCCACGTGGACACTTATAAATATTTTGAAAAAAATATATATCTGTATTCAATAATATTAGGTTGGTGAAAAAGTAATCCATTATTTTTGGGTGAAATTCAGAACAATTTTAAAAATGCTTCGGATTGTCCGATTCGGGTTGAATATGCACCGTTTTGTAGTAAAATTTGTTGCCATTCTTAAGGTAGCTTCATAATGTCGCTATCATAGAGGTTTTCGTCCTTATTGGCGAAAAACTCAAGTAATAGATTTCTACATTCTTCTCTTGATCCCGATTTCTCATCACTCTGGAAATTTTGCAAAGCAAGGAAAATGTGGTAATCGTTTGGTGCCAGACTATAAGGTGGATGCATTAAAACATCCCACTCAAGGAATTTTCGATGTTCCGATTCAGCTCCCGCTGTCAATGTAAAAATCGCTTAGTTTATGTTTTTTAAGAACTCGAACAACGAATTCTTTCCCGGGACCGCATCTTTCGAAAAGTCTCACTAGCAGCGATACTCTTCTTCGGTGAATTGTAATATTTTCTGGAATACAATTCTAGTTATTGGGTTGTCCAGCAAGTTTGTGTGCGCAACTGATGATAATCGAATCGAGACGCTGACCAAGAATAACCCTCGGTACACGAAACATCTAGCAGGTTCCTTGCAAGTATTTATGTCCATGAGCACCTGATCAAGCTTGATTACGTAAAACGCTACAGTGTATGAGTTCTACACTTTTCCAAAACCAAAACATTAAATGGATCGCATCTCCATCAACAACTCGCTTTCTAAACGCAATGAAAACTCGCAGTTTAAAGCAAATAGTGACAGGTGAAGAAAAATATAATTATTTACAACAAAGTTGAGAGGAGCCGATCTGGCGTGGAGGTACATCCATACTTCTCACGCTCAAGATCACGAGTTCAATTCTCACTCCCGACATTCTTCCAAAATGGAAGGTAAAAGTGACGAACCAGCCAGAAGCGTTGAAAGTCACTATAATACAGAAAAAAAACAAAGTTGAGCGAAAACAAAACATCTTTGAGGTGAGCGAAATGAACCATTATTAGATATCTCTCCTCCTATATCTTGTGGGGTAGGAGGGAAATGCTGCATTATGAGCTTCTATCAAACAATCAATCGATTAATTCCAACAAGTACTATTCTCAGTTAATCCGATCAAAATCGGCAATCAACAATAAAAGATCATATTTAGCCAATGTGTCCTCTTTTAGAATAACGCCAAACCTTATGTTTCTTCGACAGCCCGCCAAAAATTCTTAGAGTTTCTCAGAGACGGATAGCCATCATCAGATATTGCGTCTTCTGATTATCAGTTGTTCAGGCCGCTAAGAAAAAATATTTAAGGTCAAAAATCATTGGATTGCTTAGTTTTTTGACGAGGAAACAAAGAAGTTCTACGATTATGGATTTTACAAGTTGTATGAAGGACGCCGAAAGATTGTGGAACAAAACGGTGCACATAGAATCGAATAAATGAAAATCTGAAATATTTTGCTTTTGATTTTTTCCCAAAAATGGGCATGGTTGTTCAAAGCAACTCAATATTTCCTAAGATTTATAAAGTTGAATGGAGAAAGATCATTTGTAGATAAAACACGAGGACTCATTATTCAAGCTCAGACGAGGAAAGATTTATCAAAAATAAATCGATGGGATTATGAATTTGCGAATCAGCTAAGTGAACGTCATCAGATGTTAGGCATTGACTTATATCTATTAGATTGACCGACAATTTCACAGTTGAACTCGCGAAAACTACATGGGACAACAAAACATGTTTATATCCTCAAATAATTAATATCCATATCGATTTTGATACACCTGCTGTCTTGTTTCGAGAATCAGTTTTTCATCAATTTCCAAGAATTGGATTCCAATAACGAAGCACTTTCTATAAATAACTCAACAATGATCAAACAACTGTCTCCGCTGTCCGGTGGTCCAACTGGATAATGGAAGAACAGAAAGAATACCCTTACGCCTAAATGGCTACTGTGTGAATGTACCATATGTAATGGTATAGAAGGAATACAGGCGAATGGCAACTGTGTAATGTGCTAATTATAGATATGATAACCATGTGACATGTACACGATTAAAATTCGGCTCTGTTACAGCTAAAATACTAATGAGCCTTAAATAAATAAATGGGATAAAAAAAAACGAAGCACTTTATTTCATTGTCTGTTTTTCATAAAACTCAAACAGTTCAGCCAGCTCGCGTCGATTTTTGATAGAAAATGTCCGAGATTAGATTCACGTGTGATGTAAATATAATAAATGTAATAAACGTAAATATAATGTTGTATAACATGATCATAACGTAAATGGAATTCGGAAGAAAACAAACAGCAATACTGGTTGTTATTCCCCAAAGCTGTTCAAAGAATTGAGAAGAAACCGCTACTATTAATTAATGTATACTCAATTTTATAATGTAAAAAAATAAGATAAAGAATGCCAACGTAAAAAAAATCGAAAATCATATTTTTTTAAGACCACGTGGTATGTAGACAGCCCCTTATTAGACTCCGATAAACGATTTTAGACTCCCCCCTCACCCTCCGTGAAAAAGCGTGGACATTGACCAGACCCATCGCCTGTTATCCACGTAGAAATTCTCTGATATTTTTGATTAAAAATTAACAAGTAAATATCTTGATTACACCCTTACTTCATTTTAAGTTTGTTTCATGTTAGATTTTATTTATTTATTGATAAAAAAATAAATTTTTGGAAGAACTGTCTCTGAAAGGACTGTTTCAAATGACTTTTCCACTCACATGAATGAGAAGTCAGGAGTTCAAGGAAGTATTCCTTTATCATTTGTTGCCGTTTTGGCAACGAAACCACCGTGATTTCAACAGAATAAGTGTAAGTTGCCGGTATCGTCTGTTATGCCTCACAGTAATATCCCACCTTGTATGCATATACTTGATGCACATACACACGCACGTCACCCCCATCCAGCCGTACAGCATCAAGCATCGCCTCATTCGACACACAAGCAGTAACGAAAGAGTGATTCGGCTTCTTAGAGCGCGTTGGGTGATTCCTCGGTAAAAGATGTCACACAATGTGAACTTTATTTCATAAAAACGTGACCTGATTTGGTTTTGGTTAATGGAAGACGTAGTCCTACGTCAAAAACATCAGACAGCTCAAACATTTTGTTGTTGGATACGCAGAACACGAATAATAGAAAATATTGAAAATTCTAGAAAATGAAAAACAGACTTCATTCTTTATGTGATTGTATGTGCTTAAGTATTTATTTCAGGTATCCACGTGGACATTAACTACACCTGTTACGACCCCTCGGTCGGCGCGACTCACCTCACAATTTGAGGTAGACTAGCAGACAGCACGAAAGAAACGTCACGGTAACGCAACGGGCTCTTGGTTAGAGATGGGCAAATCAGCTCATCATGGTGAGCGGCTCAGAGCCATTCAGCTCATGCAAGTGAGCTGCTCATTTGGAACAGCTCTTTAGCTCAGTTGAAATTTGCGGTTGTCCACAAAATTGCATATGAAACGTAACTACCATGGGACATTTTATAGCGTGCATTTTCTTAATAGATAGAAAGCAAAAAATAAACGAATTTAATTTGTAATTGTACACAAACTAAAACTAATATGAATTCTAATAATATAATATACAACAAATATTGAATGCCGAAATCCAACATAGAAGATGTTTAGAACCAGAAGTAGCCAAATCAAATGCTTTCAGAAATATTAGCCGAGACAACATTTTTTGATAAAACTACCGATATATTTTTTTGCATTCAATTATAAAAAAAATAAATCCAATAATAGGTGCAACGAAATAATTATTCGCGATGGAAAGGTAGCAAAAGGACCATTATCAATCATCTGCATTTATGCCGGATTGTTTTCTGAATTGTTTTGGTTCAGCACGCGGAAATAAATTTGTGTTTCCACAGTCATGCTTAAATAACAATATACTATAGTAATTTTATTTACAAGCATATAATAATGTGTATTATTTTGTTTGGCAATGTAAGAAAAATTTAATGGAGTAACGAACGATTGAATATCTTCAAAACAAAAACTTTTTTCCTATCTGGCATCTCTGCTAAAGCCAAAGAACGAAGAGGGACACACAAAAACAAACTGACGTCATATCATAAAGCATGAGAGACGAAAAATTCTTTGGTTTCTCAATTCACACTCTCTGCAGCTTCTGCGATCCACAGCTATGTAGCTCTTCAACTCAATATATCAGCAGCTCAACAGCTCAGCAGCTCATCAACTCAGCTGCTCATCAGCTCAGCGGCTCATCAGCTCAACAGCTCAGTAGCTCATCAGCTCAACAGCTCAAAGGCAGCAGCTCATCAGCTCATCAGCTCTCCAGCTCCATAATGAGCTGATGAGCTGCGTTGTTTTGATTGTGAGCCGATCCGAATCCGCTCACTATGATGAAGCGATTCAAATGAACAGCTCATGAGCGGATGGCACATCTCTAGTTTCCACAGTCATGCTTAAATAACAATATACTATAGTAATTTTATTTACAAACATATAATAATGTGTATTATTTTGTTTGGCAATGTAAGAAAAATTTCCACAGCTATATAGCTCTTCAACTCAACAGCTCAGCAGCTCATCAACTCAGCTGCTCATCAGCTCAGCGGCTCATCAGCTCAACAGCTCAGCAGCTCATCAGCTCAACAGCTCAACAGCTCAGCAGCTCATCAGCTCAACAGCTCTCCAGCTCCGTAATGAGCTGATGAGCTGCGTTGTTTTGATTGTGAGCCGATCCGAATCCGCTCACTATGATGAAGCGATTCGAATGAACAGCAACAGCGAATGAGCGGATGGCACATCTCTACTCTTGGTAGGTTAAACGTCATTTTGAGCAGCTACGTGGTAATTTGCGATAGCAGAAAAGAATTGTTCTTACAACGCGAGCACGTGAAGTGGGAAACTACAAGTTCATTATTTAGTCAAGTGAGTTAGCGTTTATTTTCGAATTTCAAGTTTGTTTTTCCCTATCCCAACATTTGACAAATTGAGGTAACATTCAATATAACAAATTTCAAGTCATATAGCTAAAACTCTGATTCTCCCAGGATAACCTAAAAACACGAATTGCACATTTAAAAACTATCGCGGATTGAGTCCATATGTTACCGTCTCGTCACCAACAGAACCTGAAAGAGAAAGTATAAACCTCCTACAATACATCTGAAACCTGAAACCTGAAACGAGAAAAGATATATAATTAGTATAAAAAATTATTGAATTTACAGGAGAAATAATTTAACAGAACTTTAGCAACAAGCGGATAGTAAAGAAGAAATAGAAGAAATAGAGTAAGAGTACTAAACGTAAGTTCACGGTTATGTCAATGTACGTATTCATTACTTACCATGATTGTATGCCTTTCTAGGAAGCTTTTCTCGTATCCATGCATATTCAAACTCGGAAACCAGCTAACTCATTTTTCTTCTTGTTGGGCTATCTAAAACAACACCCCTACTCCCTTCACCATGGACAAGTGTGTACATTTTTCCCAATCGAATGTTTAAATGATTGTGCCTACAATGCTCGGGTATTTTGTCGTTGTAGAACTGTTTGTATAAACGGTCCATCCTATACTGATCATTATTTTTCAAAGTTTTCATTGCGTGGTTTGGTTTTGTGGTATGACTTGTAAACAGATTTGCCACAAGTTCAAGTTTATCTAGAAAACATGTTGCCAGTATGTGGTAACAAAAAAATTACTGTGTATAAATTCAGATCATAATTGTATTCACCACTCCTAATGCTTCAACCAAACTAATGTTTTTCGTTTGAAAAATAATTTCTGTTTCAATTATGGTAAAAGTACAGTCGTTACATTATCCTAAAATACAATTGTAAACTCGAAATATAATTTATATAATGTAAAATTTAACCAACCGCCAACCAAGCTAGCCACCAGTCACCTAAGCTACCATGCCATATTCACCACAACTAAGAATCCGGTTCTCGCCATGTCTGGTCAATAGGAATATGAAGGATAATAAAAGGATATCGGATGGACTTGGAGAGGTTCTATTCGGCCCTCAAGTGTTTAAGAGGCAACACGTTGAAAAGCCACACCTTTTGTAGAAGCAGTTCACTGGTGATTATATCACGCATCATCGGTGTGATTCGAGTGAGAAAACAGGAGTCGAAATCCCTGTGAAAACCCCGAAAAACGTTCGTGCAGGTGGATGGGAAGTCATGTGACAATTTTCATATTGCCACGATCTACCATGAAAAATTGTGGAGTCGTTTGAAAGAACGTACACCTTGTGACGGCATAAAACGCAAACATTGCGTGACAGCAGAGATTTTCCTGCCGGACACCAATACCGGAAGCTCTTGAAGAGGAGTGATCTAGGACAGCGTCCAAATATTACGGCAGCAGCAGCGGCAGCAACAGCAGGAGACGTGGCGTGGTGGCTTGGGTGGATCCGGATACATCGATTATGAATATCTGAACAATAAATGTTAAGGTTAGTTTAGTCTAAGACCAAGTGTTGTCGTTACTAAGAACGCCTCACGACTCTGAATCCATGAGCTAGATCTCATAATTATTAACGGACAAAAAAGTTCAGTAACAAACAACATTAAATTTTGACTTAAATTGTTTCATTTTTTTTCGATTTTTCTGATACCAATACAGATTTTTATCATAAAGTACAAATAAGTACAGGTTTGGCCGTGATAACAAAAATACTTACATTCCTGGAAGATTTGAATTTGAATTTGTCTGAATCTCCATTGCTTTGTGGAGTATATTTTGCAAAATCATCTGTTTTGTTGTGGAGCTGGTTAAACAGATAATTGCTTTATAATTGCTTGAATAAGATCCGATCTAAATCATTTAAGAGTGAATGCAATTCAATGATACAGATTTGTCTAGAAAGGTACAGATTTTTTCGTTCTTTTTGGTACAGATTACTTATTCTCGACATAGAGTACAGATTAGCACAGATTTTTCCACGTGTGAAATTTCTTACTTTATTTGATCATCATTATTACTTGAAATTATTCGAGACGCATCTATTGGTATGAATGAAAACAAAAGTATTTTAAGTGGCAATTTGAACTGAAATCGCCTCTAGTAGAGCAATGTACGATGTTGACGCGATGGTTTTGTTATTGTTCAGACGTGTCGCACAATGGAAAAAATGTGATTTTTGATTGTTCCATTTGAATCATTCGACTCAACCGGAAGTGTAATTTTACAGTGAAAGTGGAGGCAGTTTGGTGCACGTAAACAAATTGTAAAGCGTTTAGAGATATTTAATTTAGTTAACATAAAAAAACAAGTTTATCATGCAATTGATAAATGAAATAAAGTTGAAATAATGAAATAAAATCAAAATGAAGCCATCTAAAGGGTGTGTCACATCAAATTGCATCACGGAAAAAACGCTGTAGAAATTTAATTTTTGGGAATTATATCTTCAGCTTATAATCAGATAAGAGTGTATAGATCACGTTGGCCATGCTTCACTGTCAATTTTTCGTAAATTTGGAAAAATGTCGTCGAACGAAAAAGAGTGTCGTGAATTAATCCTGTGCACTCATTTCGAGAATCCGGAGTTGTCACATCGGGACATCGGTAAGATGCTGGGAATCGTCCAATCCACGGTCAGCAGAGTACTCAAACGATACTTCGAGAACCTAACCATCGACCGGAAGGTGAAGAACGGCAAAAATGGATGCTCCGTCAGTGAAAAAGATCACAAGCGCGTAGTTAAGCAGTTTAGACGTGATCCGAGAAGTTCGGTCCGGGATGTCGCCAATAAGCTGAATTTGTCAAGTTCATTCGTCCAGCGGACCAAGCAGCGGGAGGGCCTGCGTACATACAAGGTTCAGAAGGCTCCTAACCGCGACGAAAGGCAAAACATGGTGGGGAAGACGCGAGCCCGGAAGCTGTACACCGAAATGCTGACGAAGCCGCATTGTCTGGTAATGGACGACGAAACCTACGTCAAAGCGGACTTTCGTCAGCTGCCGGGCCTGTTGTTCTTCTCCGCAGAGGACAAATTCAGCGTTCCGGAGGTTTCGCAAGCAGAAACTATCCAAGTTTGCCAAAAAGTACATGGTGTGGCAAGCGATCTGCTGTTGCGGAAAGCGGAGTGCCCCCTTCGTGATGACCGGCACGGTAAACGGGCAGGTTTACCTTAAGGAGTGCCTACAGAAGCGCTTACTACCACTATTGAAGCAGCACGAGGGCCCGACCATCTTCTGGCCGGATCTCGCTTCGTGCCACTATTCAAAGGACGTGTTGGAGTGGTACGAAGCCGACGGGGTCACCTTCGTGCCAAAGGAAACGAACCCGCCCAACGCGCCGGAGCTTCGCCCAATAGAGAAATATTGGGCGATTATGAAGCAGGCCCTCCGGAAGAAAGCAAAAGTTGTCAAATCGGAGGCGGACTTCAAGAGAAAATGGATTTCTGTTCAAAAAAAAACTACAACCTGACGTTGTACAGAACCTTATGGACGGGGTAAAGAGGAAGGTGCGAGCATACGGGCTTGGGCTTGAAGTATGAATAGAAAGAAAATGCCAAAAGTTGTTTAATAGTTTTTATTTTACTGTCTAAAATTTTCAAAAGGACCGGTCTACCGGGCGAATTTCTACAGCGTTTTTTCCGTGATGCAATTTGATGTGACACACCCTTTATCCACATTCAGCAAATCTCTTCCCACATGCGCGCAGCTATAAATTTTGGCACTACTACATACAAACATATGCAAGAGAGAAGCGAAGAAGTACGAATATCGCCGGCGTGAGATGTTTTCGTTTGCACGCCAGCAACTCGCCAAAACCTCGCTCACGGTACGTAAGCATAGTGTGAATACATGGGTAAGAACACACAGATTTGCCGTAAGAGTCACATGCCCCACCCAAGCCACGCTGACGCCCCGCTGCAATGAGTACATAACCTAATACAAAATAATTTCTAAGGCGGTGGTGACACTGGATGCAGAAAAGTTGTCGAACGAATTGTATGCAATAGTGAAAGTAAACAACCACATTGAGTTGTATTGGTGTGGTTACATTGCTTTCCCTTGCTTCGTTCGAATTCGTCAACTTCTATTGAACAAAATTGTTTGTTTCTATTCGTACAATCAAATTTTCGTGCGTACTCCTAGCCAATGTCACCTTACCCTAATGTTCACTAAATTAGAAATTAAAGGCTGATTTAGACGATGCCAGTCAGCGCTCTAGTTGAAGTATCTAGTGAACAGAGAACAGACACTCTGTTCAAGTTACTTGTACCAGTATCGAACAAGTAATTGGCCTCTAACTTGAACAGAGTGTCTGTTCTCTGTTCACTGGATACTTCAACTAGAGCGCTGACTGGCATCGTCTAAATCAGCCTTAAGAATATTCAATTCAAAGTATAGTTTTGCAATACTTATGACAGACATACAGCTGTACTACCGTTGTACTTCGAAAATTGTATGTCTGTCACCATTTACAGCGCTAAAACCATGCAAGCAACTCGGTACAATCGCTGTACCTGTACCGACCTGTTTTATCGCTGTACATGGCTACAGTTGTACTGTGCGCAGCGCCATAGATGGTTAGTGGTGGGTAGCATGAACAAAACGAATCAAAACATTTGGTATACATTCTTTTCATTGACTTTCTCTTGAGTTAATAACTCAGAGTGGAAACATATTTGTTGTGTTCGATAGTTTAGACGCTAAATAAAAACCTTTTTCATTGAAATATTGGTGAAAATACAATGCAATAAATTCAAACTTCTATTTGTCAGTCTGACATGCGGTACAATGTACAACCAAAGTATGTGTGTCATGCTATCGTGGTACCTGTACGTGGCTAGTACAATTGTATGTCTGTCCAAGACGGGTCTATGGTACTAGGTGAGGCCGTTTCGTCACTAAATTGGTTAGGGGAGCGGTATATGAAAACAGTACGGAAGAAAGCAGAAGGGGAATTATTTCCTTGAAGCGTGAAAGAGACAGACTGATCAGGAGCGAGCTTCGGCACTAGCGTATTGTATTTTGTTTATAAACAAAACACAGTAGACTTCCAAGATGGCTGAAGAATGGTTTGAGCAAGTTGGCCCACCTTAGGATATACTTCTACGCGCCTTGTGTCTGTCCATGGTATAAAACAGCAACAGGTTACATTGGTCACAACGTACCATCGAGGGATCCCCCGTCTAAAAGCGCCTCTACTGGAAAGCACTAAAAGCTTCCCGATACTGCTGTCACCGTGATAAAAACTTTGATACGCTTTATTTACATACATTTTTCGGTGCAAAATTTGCCTAGCTGTGTTGAATGCGAACATTTTTTTGCGATTTCGATTTCTATATACCTTTTTCCGATGGCTGCAGGATGTAGCAAATCGTTCAGATCCAAGTACGAAGAGGAGTTGCACTACGATGTAGAATATGAGGATTTTTGCAAGAATTTTGAATTTTCGGTGAATCAGTTTCTCGAATAATGATGGGGGAAGGTAATTTATATTTGATTTTCAACAGAACTCTTCGTCCTGTTGGATTTGCAACGGATATTACGGACCAAGTTATGGGGAACCGTTGTGTGGCACATGCCATGCGTTCATATTCCCGAATCATCCAAACGAGGAGGCTGAGGGTTTGGTTACCAAGTTGTCCGATGATGAAGATTCCGGAAATGATGAACCACCGGAGAATGGCTCGGAAGCTAAGGATCGGGTCGATGACGACGAACTGGATTATGATTTGGATAGACCACGTCCGTCTGCTCCGAGAAATTTAAATCAATACTTGGATATGCTTTCGCAACCCCGTGATTCAGATGAATCTCAGCAGAAAATTTGTTCTCTTCCGGTAGAAGTTCTCCTGTCGATATTTTCATACCTGGATGATTTATCACTGTGGAATGTGAGCGAGGTGTGCAAACAGTGGAAGCGTATCCTGGAAGTCCACACTCCCCAGCAGATGTGGAGGAAGTACACAAAGGAACGGTGGCCTCTGTTTCAGCAGATCTCCACAATTCCCAACTGGTTGCATGTGAGTATTAATTAAGATAGAAAATTCTGCTGAGTACGATATTGAATATCTTTCATAGATGTATGGTGCACTTATGAATTCCTGCTTCTGCCGGACGTGTTTAATTCAAATGGCCATGAAGACACCGATGCGTGGACGAGTGAATCACATTCGGGCAAACCGACTGCGAAGCGATATCCGTTCACTAGATTTGGATGCGACCGAGGGAATCGATGCAGTTGCTCTGGACAATCAGTTATTCCATTGGCAGGCTTCGATTCTTGGTCCCGCCGGAAGTCCATACGAGGGAGGAAAATTTTTCCTTTACATTGTCATCCCTTGCTCGTATCCTATGCTTCCGCCCCAAGTTCGATTCCTGACGAAGATTGTTCATCCGAACGTGTCACGTCATGGTGATGTCGGAATTGATATTATCCAACACAACTGGTCACTGGCCTTGACGATTTCGAAGCTGCTGCTCTCTGTGCAGAGTCTTCTGACGGATCCATTCACTCAGGTTGGAGATATTTGAAATGCTTATTAGATTTTTATTTTGAACACATTTGCTTTCAGATCTGTATGGAACCGGAACTTGGTCGAATGTACGAAAATGATCGACCAAAATTCGAAGCCCTCGCAAGGCGATGGACTTGGAAGTATGCCATGTATGAAGTACTGCCACCATTGGAATTTTGAAGCGACGCGTTTGTAACAAACGGTACGATATTTATTGACGATTGTCCCAGGTGAAATTAGACTAAGAATTGCATAACTCAAAACACTACACATACAATCTAGACCCGATTCATTGGAAGATAAGAGAACAGGTCCGCTTCTTTATCAAAGATGCGCTTCTGTTGGTGAACTTAATTCCTCCAGTTTACTACCAGTTAGGTACTGGTGACACGGTTCTCTATAGGTATAACGTTAGTTGTCTAGTAGTGCACTAGTGAAGCTCAGCTGTCAGCTTATCGCTGAGGGTATGATTTAGAAATTACTCAACCAAAATTATTTATACCGTAATAATTCTTTTAAGTGATATATTATTTTCGACAGTTGCAACATTCGTATAACGACATAATGTAACTAACAAACGCTATCGAATAATTCTCTTCGTGAAAGATGGACCTGAATATGATTACCTAATGATTCCTATTGTTTAAATCGCAAGCGAAATAGCTGCGCCCACTGATCCGAAGACCACAGGATTCATCGATGTGACTGAATAAATTGATACAAGATGTGATAAATTGAATTAACAACATTTATGATGACAGTTCAATGGCCGAGGAAATTACTGTGAACTTGATGTTTCCTTTTTTACGATTTGTTTACCATAGAGGTGCGGCTCAAAACAGCGTCTGTTCCTCATGGCAGGGACGGCTGATCATTGTCCTCGTACCAGCGAGGAACTCTAAAAAGAGCTGTACACGATGGTCTTCTTTCGGTAAGATTGGAGGTAGGTGCAGGCTCCGCAAACCGTCGGTAAAATGAAACGCACAGGAAAAATCGAGAAGAAATTCGAGACAGGACACTTGGACTGGACCTTGTTACGATCGATATTTTACTAAGTTGTTTCGGATCACTACACGAAACGCGACTTGCTACGTTAGTAACTTTACACTTTACAAGTTTTATTTCATGTACGTTTCTTTACAAGCCTTGAGTGAGCTGAGAGGTGTCTCACATCCTCTCATCTCCCCTCATTTGTATTATTTTATAATTCAATTCAATTCTTTTCAATTATTCTTCGTGTCCTACTTATCTATTTTTTTTCTAAGATAAATACTTCAAATTAAGAGTTCTGTATGTTGTATTCCTAATCCTATTTGAACAACGTACGCTTTGATGTTGCGTTTGTTTGAACTTTTTTCCTATTCTCAAAGTTTTCTTAATTTTACTTGGATCTGAAGTCAATGCAAAGTTCTCGGGTTTTGCCGGAGAATTACATGAAGAATTTTTTTAAAAATAAATGGTTTTTGAGAAATCCGCTTCAGCTGGTTTTTTGTGTGCGGTTCGCGTATCATTATTTAATTTGATTAGATATGTGAAATGATATATTTTTTTCAATACTATGGCTTCACAACTGAAAGCTACTAGTTTCACTGAACAATTTTTTACTTGGTTTCATGGTAGATAGTTCTGTTCGAGGAAAAAAAGAGAATGTGCGTTCATTGGGGATTATTTTGTCTTCTGTGGTAGGTGTTGGTCGATAATGATGCAAGAATTCGTTTACTTCATTGTCTATCTGTAATTGTGAAAATGAATCGCTCTCGATTAGTTTATTTAACATAGCCCTTGTGGTTTGCACCGCTCTTTCTGCTAGCCCATTGCTTGCAGGGTAATAGGGTGAAGAAAGAACGTGTTCAATGTTTCGTGGTTCACAATACTTTCTGAAATGAAAACTATTGAATGGAGGCCCGTTGTCACTTACTAACACCGCGGCAAACCCAAATACAGCGAAAATATTATCGAGCAACATTTTCTGCGTTAGTTTTACTCATTTTGTGTACTTCGATCCACCTAGAGTAGGCATCGATTTGTATAAGAAATGCACGATTGAACTTGTGAAAGAAATCTATATGAACTCTTTCGAATGGCTTCATTGCTGCTGGCCAGTTTCCATAGACCCTAGGACTTCTGTCAATTCCTAAAATTTGACATTTTTTACACGAATTAACGTAATTTTCAATGTCGTTATTAAGACCGTTCCAATAGAAAAATCTCCTAGCGATTTGTTTTATTTTTTGAATTCCTCTATGGTTCTAGTGTAATACTTGAAGTGAAGGCAATTTCAAGATGTGTGGTATAACTATCCTGTCTCCAAAATGTAAGCATCCTGACTCAACATTAAGTTCGTATCTTTTTGAATAATAATTTTTGATATGTTTATCCTTAATTTGATTAGGCCATCCGTTTTGTACATTATTCAACACCGCTGATACTAAAGGCTCGTTCGCTGATTCCGAGCTTTAATTTTCGGGTTTAAATTAACGGTTCGATCATTAACTAAATAATTCAGTCCGTGAAAGCAGCTTTGTTGATTTTCCAGTAAATCCGCCTCGCTTAAACCTTGGGTCAAAGGCAGCCTTGATAAACAATCCGCTACGCAGTTTTCTTTACCAGCCGTATGCGTGATATTGAAATCAAAAATACAGGGTTTTCCATCTCGGGCTTCCGAAAGTATACAGCCCTGCGCTGACAACCGTTTGACATAGCTGTCAACCAAAGCGTCATATCGTTAGTTGAATGTCTGCCATTTTACAATATAGATCGTTTTAGCATCGCACAACGTGTTAATTTTGTTAAATTATACTATAAAAATGATGAAAAACCGGCAAATGTTTCTCGAGCTTTACGGACGGATTTTGGTCGTCATGGACGGCCTACAGAGCACACAATCGCTAATGTAGTGCATAAATTCGAACAAACTGGATCCGTAGCGGATATTGTGAAACCTGTGCATCATCGTAATGTGCGTTCGGCCGAAAATATTGCTGCTGTTGCTGCCAGTGTGGAGGATGACCCGAATGTTTCGATTCCACGGCGTGCTCAGCAATTGGGCTTGTCAAACACATCATTGTGGCGAATTTTGCATTTGGACTTGCACCTACATCCATATAAAGTCCAACTGGTACAAAAATTAGAGCGTGGTGACCATGGAATGCGTCGGGCATACGTCGATTGGGTGAACGAACAACAGCAGCAAAATGCTGAATTTTCGCATCAAATTTTCTTCAACGATGAGGCACATTTCGAGCTCGGTGGCTATGTGAACACCCAAAATTTCCGTATAAGGGTCTCAGAAAATCCACACGTGATTGTTGAGAGGCCATTGCATCCGCCAAAAGTCACTGTTTGGGGCGCATTATGGTCTGGTGGAGTCATCGGGTCGTATTTCTTTGAAAATGAGGACGGCGAGACGGTAACTGTGAATGGTGAGCGCTATGGCCGCATGTGAACCGATTTTTTTTTGCCACAAATTGAAGATATGGATACGGATGCCATGTGGTTTCAGCAGGACGGCGCCACGTGCCACACAACAAGACCGAACATGGCCATATTGCGAACGAAATATGAGGGACGCATAATTTCGCGTTTTGGTGATGATCATGCGATTTGAACCCGCTAGACTTTTTTTGTGGGGTTATGCGAAAGACCGTGTCTATGCCAACTCTCCGCAAACTCTTGAACATTTGAAAGACAACATTCGTGAAGTTATGACCGAGATACCGCCCCATATGTGCCGAAAAGTCATCGAAAATTACCTGTTCCGGATCAAGGTGTGCGAGGAAGCCCTAGGTGGACATTTGAATGATATTGTATTTCACACATAATGGCATAAACCAAACTTTAATTTGAAATAAAAGTTTCATCGAAATTCTAATTCTAAGTGTGTTTTATTTCAATTTACTTTCGGAATTTAAAGTTGGAAAACTCTGTAGGTAGTGCTTCGCGATGTAAAGTTGGATATTTTTGTTCGGTTCTAGTAAGACGACGAGAAACGAAAAATGCCGGCATTTCTTTGTTATTTACTGTATGGCTAAGAACACCTGAAATGCCATCGTCACTTGTATCGCAGGTCACTGTGAGGTCACTGTGATGTCAAAATATGTGAGAATTTTTGCGCTGCAAATCGCTCTTTTACTGCTTTCGGAAGCTTTGTTGCAGTTTGAATCCCAAGTCAATTTGCTGTCTTTTGTCAGCAAATTGTAAAGTGGAGATAAAACTAAACAAAGCTTCGGAACGAATTTTGTGTAGAAAGATATCATACCGAGAAATGCTTTGAGCTGTGTTCTGGATTTTGGCACTGGCACGGCCGTTATCGCTCTCACTTTTCCGGATTTGGCGATACTCCTGCCTCCGAGAGAATGTGACCCAAGTATTTCACACGGGACACAAACCACTCACACTTCTCGGCATTAATTTTTACGTTATGATTTGCGAGTTTTCTCAGCATTATTCTGATCGTATTTAGGAGTTCATCATCTGACTCTGCCCAAATGAGGATGTCATCGATGTATGCCTGAACATTTGGTATGCCTTCTAATATTCTGTCCATAACCGACTGGAATATGGTGACCGCTGGTTTGACACCGAATGGTAATCTTTTGTAAGCAAACAAACCTTTGTGTGTATTTATCACTAAAAGCTTTTTAGTATTTTCGGATACTATCAACAGTTGGTAAGCTCCCTTAAGATCAATAAGAGCAAACTTTTTTGCTCTGCTCTTGTTGGTTATAAGCTCTTCAATTATTGGGAGAGGGTAATGATGTGTTATAATGTGTGGGTTGCCTGTTTAGAGCCATCCATGCAAATTATAATATCTATTTTTGTTTGGTTTCACTACCACTACAATTGTTGATGCCCATTCAGCATATTCTACTTTTTCAAGAATGCCCTTGCCAACAAGGTCTTCTAAATGTTTTGATACCACTTCTCGGTGTTTAAAAGCAACTGTGTATGGTTTATGAACAAAAGGCTTAGCCTGGTCATCTATTCTGATATCTACGGTTACATTTTTAATTGGTTCCGTTAAATCGCCATCAAAAGCTGCGGAGAATTCTCGTTGCAACCTTTTGATAATATTTTGAACCCAAAGCTTTTTTTCGGTTTCTCGGAGAGAGTTGAGATCAAATGTATTCCTCCAGTGTGGCCATATGACATTAAGCCAATAACGGCCTAATAAAGGTACAAAATCTTTAGGAGACTGGATTACTAACAGGAAGAGAGTCACGATTCTCCCTTCTAGTTGCACTTCTACTTTTATTTTACCCAACACTTTAACAGTATCTCCTGATATTACAAAAAAGCTTCTTTCATCAGGTAATAAAGCACATATACTAAATTTGTCTTTATATGTAGTTGATGAACGATGTAGTTGATTGTTGCGCAAGCTCCCGTATCGCACTCCATCAATGGTTTTTTTTTTGTTAACCAATAATTCCACAAAGGCTGGTGTTACACTGTTCGACTCACCTAACATGACGTTTTTTACCCAGTTCGATGATTCCTTTTCAATGTCTTGTTCTTCCGCCGATTCTCCCCCGGATGAACCGGTGTCCTCTTCGATGCTCAACCTGAGATCTTTCATGGCTGCTGAAAGTTGATTGATCCTCTCTTCGTATACTCTTTTTCGCTGAAAATTTCCCTTTGGAGGTTGTATTCCGTGTCGCGGTCTTTTTGCCTTAGGCAGCGTACAATGGTACGACAAGTGTCCTTTGTTGTAGCAATTGTATCACACAATATCACTGTTGATCTTGCTGTTACCGCGATGCTTTGAGGTGTCTCTGTGCACATAGTCTCCACATGATTTTCCAAACGGTTTTCCGGGTTTGAGCGGCCCTCTGCTACTAGCCACTCTACCGGTATTTCCGACATAGTTTAACTTATTGGCTTCATGCTTCGCCATTTTTCGAGTTTTGGAAGCGGCTATTTCGATAGTTTTGGCCTTCTCCAATAATTGACTGAGATTGGATTTGTAATCGGCATCGCGTATCATCGACTCTCGTGTCTTATCGTTTCTTATACCGGCCACAAAAACTGATGGAACCAAAGTTGCTTCTGTTTCTACACTCACGTTACAGTGCTCAACGATATGTTCTGTAGATCGATCGCGAAATCGTTCAATGATTCACCTTCTTCTTGACGACGGATTATCAAACGATGCCGTTCGGTGAAAACGTTTTCATTTTCGTCATGCAACGTTTTGAACTTTTCCACTATTTGACTATAAGTTTTATTAACGATTTTATCCGGTTTAAAACTACCGATGATCCGGTAGGCGGTTTCTTGACCCACGCTTGTTATAAATTCCAATGCTTTTTCATCATCGGGGGTCTTGTTTAGCGCGAAATAAATCTCCACAGTTTGGAGATACGAGTTGACATTGAGTCCAGGTACATATAAATGAAACTTTGTTTTGTTTATCAAAATGGATAGAAGAACGATTTGATAAACTTATTGTCTTCTTCTACAATATTACAGTACATTACACCTTTTAACCCGAGACCGCTAAACTCAATGACGAATCATACAAACGAATAGTAATGATAAAATCTCACTTAATGTCGTACTGCAGGCAATTTCGCGTAGATCCCATCCTCGTCGCCAGAATTGTTACGATCGAGGTTTTACTAAGTTGTTTCGGATCACTACACGAAACGCGACTTGCTGGTTACGTTAGTAACTTTACACTAAGTTTCATTTCATGTACGTTTCTTTACAAGCCTTGAGTGAGCTGAGAGGTGTCTCACATGCTCCTCTCAGACCTAAGCATAAAACACGGATTAGAGATTGGAAACTCGGGACATGGAATGGAAGAGTTCATACCAGTACATGCGCTCATTTGCGAACCAACGAAAACGGCCTAAGGCTGATTGATTTCCTGCCCCCAAGAACCTAGCCAGAAAGTAGTTAGCACCTTCTTCCAGCACAGCCTCCAGTACCGTTACACCTGGAGAACACCTTAGCGAACAGAAACACAAATCGACCGCAGTTTGATCGATGGTCGGCAGTTCTCAGATATTATCGACGTCAGAACCTATCGTGGCGTTAACATTGACTCAAATCACCACCTGATGATGGTCAAACGGCGATCTAAATCCTCAGTAGTCACTAACATAAGTCATCAGCGCCCACCACGGTACCACTTACGACGACAACAGAAGCCAAACGTTTCCGCAACATAAGGGAAGAGAGGGCATAGTGGTCACCCTAAGGATTGTGCCCTTTTCCTGCGTCCATATACCGCTTCAATCCTCGTTTTTCGAAAAGTATTGGGCCTGATCACTCAGGCGAATGGCCGTTTTTGAGAACTGGCCCCAAAATCAAGAATTTGTTTCGACTAAATTACACATACGATTGGCTTTCATCGTTGTCAGCTGTGTTCTGGGCAGATGCCAGTTGTTGAGCTTCTAATATTCCTTTTTCAATCAATTGATTTGATAAAACGACTCTCCATGATGGCGCAAGACGAACGATTTTTTCCTGGACTTTGAATTTTTTTTGTGGCTTTCAGGCGGAGGAAAAAAACTAAATGCTTTTAACCCTTAGCACACTGCTCTAGTGACAGGGTTAATGTTTGAATAGCAATATGAAAATTGTATATGTTTAAATGTTTAAAGAAAAGGCTACACTCATATAGAATAAGCAGATAAATTGAAGAGAGAAATTCTAAAAGACACTCACCTCGGTAGTTAATGTCGGTACTTGCCCACATTGTGTGATGAGCGTTGGCATCACATCCGACGATGAAGTCCTTGTTGATTTCCGTACAGTAGTTAACAAATGCGCTACCTCTCGTGGGGGAACCTCAGGAACGTCGCCAGGAAAGTAAGCCGACGCAGTTACGATATCAGATTTTCCTTTGGCGGTTGGTACTTCCACTCTGATTGCGACGATGTCCCTTTGAATGAACTCTGTAATAGGAAAGCATTTAATGTTTGCGTTTACTAATATAGCAGCTCTTGGGGAGTCATGCTTGTCATCGTAGAACAACTTACATGAACTTGTTTGAATACCTAGTATTCTTCCTTTGTGAACCCAAGGCTCTTGGATAAGAGCTAGATCCAAAGCGTCTTTTCTTTTCTTTCTTTGTTTTTAAGAGGCTTTAAACTTTGCAGTTCATTCGCCTCTATACACCAAAGCGTCTTTTGTAAACCTCCTGGATAACACGCTCGACGCTGCTTTAGTGTGATGGAGGTTTATTTGCAAAACTTTAGTGTTCTGCATTAGGTTGGGTTGACCGATCCGGGGGTTTATTTGGGAGAATCGGAGCCCTATCTGTTTTGTTGAAATTATGGTCAGGTTTTTTGCTTGTTCCAGTGTTCATGTTCGTTTTGGATCTGGTGTGATGGGGGGTTTGAAGAAACTCACCTTTTTCATTTGACGTAGTTGAAGTTCCTACCGTTTTTGCGATTGCCGTTGAGTTTGAACCGCTTGGGCCAGGAACATCCAGATTGTCAAGTTTCTTGTTTTTCGGAGAAACTTCTCGAGGAAATTTCGGTTCACCAGAAACCCTGCTGACGACTTGTTGAACATTTTGTGGCTCCTCAAGTTTGGAGTCACCGAGCGCTGAAGACTTCAGATTACCTGGGTTTTTGGAGTTATGAGGTTTCTCGTTTCTTGGCACCAGATCTCCTTCGAGCACACTGGAGTTTTTTCGAGTTGTGGTTTGGCGCTGCTTTGGATTTGTTTTCCTCAGCTTAGTTTCGCCAAATCGGAAGTATATTTTGAATTTGTTGCTAACAAGTTGACGCATTGAAGCCTCGTCATTGGGATTGGATCTCTTGAGTATACGCCATTTATCGGTGGAGAGATTCTGGTTTTGGCTCTCCATGAGGCTTTTGAGTCTCGTCGCTGTATATTGCACTTTGTGGAAAAAAGGCATGAAGAATCTCTGGACGCGGAATATTTTTTGCGTCTAGAGCAACCAGTTTTATGTTATCTTCTAGGGTTATCATGGGAACCTCTTTCTTCAACCATTCCGAAGTTTGATGGTCTTTGCAAGAAAGGATTAGATAACCCGACTTATATGAGCAGTTGAAAAACTTGGGTTTCACCGGTTCATTTCTTTGTTGTTCTATTGCAGTGAGTAGAGCATTCTGAATGGAATCTAGTTGAGCTGTAGTCAGTTCCGTGTTGGGGTAGTTCTCCGGGAGAATTCCAACTTTGATCTGCTCTAAGGCTTCTATGAAGGAGATTCCAGATTCGATAGTGGTTTTTGTGGTTTTTTTTTCGAAGAGTGTTATGTGCATCTTTTTTCTGCTTTTTCAGCCTCGCTCTTTGACGGGGGCAGAGATTTTGCTTCGATTTTTTAGGAATCGGTTTTTCATCACTACTAGGTAGCTCCGATCCTCGGGGGCGTTTTGTTGGCCCAGAGATATGCCGACTCAGTGCTTGCAACCGAGCTTCCTTTGCAGGGATCCCAGCTGCGACCAAGTTCTTCAGCTTCCTTCTCTGACCCTTGGTGAGGTTCTTTTTCCACGAAGAGTGGACCTCGGCTGAATCTACAACTTTAGGTTCAGTTTTTATAGTAACGCTACATTCGTCACTATCATCCTCTAACGACTCACAGCGAGTCGGAGTATTGAGGATGGAAGAGGAGCATGACTGAACATCCACAGGTGCGTCGCTCAGTACTTCATCCTCTTCTACACTCATAGAGTCGATCTCTATGGAGGTTTTTTCCAACAGAGAAAGGCTTCCGGAACCCGAAGGTTTTTTTTATTGTTGTCATTTGGATCATTCATAGAAGTTCCACGAGTCTCGCGGTAAAGAAGGTCCATTTTCATGATGGCATGAAAATCAATCAAATAAAATTGTGTTGATATCAATACAATCATTGTTTTTACGTTTAATGTGTCTATAATGTGAGTTTTAGCAACTTTAACATTGGTTAAGAAAATTGTATTGCTGTCAAGAATAGTAAACGGAAAAGTATCACATTCAATCAAAATGCCTCGGCTAACGAAGAGAAGGGTTAAAGCTCTCTGAAAAAAAATACGACCAACGAAGCAAAATATTAAGGAATTATCAACTATAATCTACTGTTAGATGGTCTGCCTTGGTTTCCTCAAACACCTTGGTTTTTGAATTTACTGAACATTCTTTCAGTCTTAACGGCTAAAGCATAAGTGGAAATACACTTCCAAAAGAGCCCCAATTCGCATGTGGTATGAGTTTGCTCATGTTACGCTCGCGTATGATCAGAATTTTACTTCATATGCAAATACACCTTCTATATACATATTTGCAATTGTTCATCGAAACACATCGTTCATACATTTTGCTTCAGTATTGAATTGTGATTTTTTTTTTCAAATGTATTCTAAGCTTCGTGTCAGTGCCACATAGTCTGATAAGTGAATTGATCTATTTACGTATCAAAACAAAAAACAAACGGTGTGCTTTGCTCTTCTCTCACTAACACTATTAGCCCATGAAAACACGTTGTTTTACCTATACTACTACAATGGCTTCGTTCCACCTTCACCTTAATATCGTCATGGTTTCGCTTGGTTCCATCAAATCATTATAAATAACACCGACCTTGTCCCATCAAATACACAGCACAACTTTCGAAGCGTGAATACTTATGACAACATAGAAGTATGAACGGGCAATCCCCATGACTTTCTTTCCTTTGGGTTGCTGTAATGAATCCATTTTTCATTACCCGTCAGGATACAATACAGAAATTTCTTTTTCTTTTGTCGCTGGACCAGCTGTTCACGAATGGATTGCGATGCTCAATGTCTCTTTGCTTTAAATCTTAAGAAATCCAAGTTTCTGGAATTATATCAAACACATGTGATCGCTTGGAAATGGCTTAACACCAGTGCCATTCATTCAAATTTGAATGAACCAACCGTAGAACAGTTCAGTTACTCTAAAGCTCTCACACTAACGTACCGAGCAACTGCTGTTCGCGCTGAAGATACCACACAAGAAATAAGGGGTAGTGGGGGTAATGTGGTCACGTGGGGTAAAGTGGACTATATAATTGTCATATTTATATGTTTTGTTGTAAAATTTTCATTAAATATAATAAACGCTCACATTGAATATCAGAATTCACAATAATGCATTGAGTAATGTAGCATATCTGGAGGCTATTTCTATATACTTTGGGGCGAATGGTACAAATGTCATCAAAATAAATGCAAGCAAGAATGCAAGCGGTTGTACGTCGCAGGGATGCCAGGTGATTTTTTTCAAAAGTCTTGACATGGTACGAGAAAATGTCTTTATCATAATATCGGAGGAAAGTTCTTCACACAAAAACGGAACTGTGATAACTCTATTTGTTTATGATAGATTTGAAATTTTGGTTGTAACTCAAACCATATCCATGAAACTAATTGTAGAAAAGGCATGTAACCGGAAGACCGTCGATTTGTGAAGTGGTCGTTTGAAAGATTTTGGTTAATCTATTGTATAGTAGGGCCAAAATAATAGAAATTCAATTTCAAAATCATTCGAATTTTCGAGCGCAAATGAACTAATGTCTTCTAGAGAGAATATGTGTTCGGACCGCTTCGATCGCTGAGACTAAAGCCCTACTTTTTTGACGATATTTTCGGCCAATAGTTAGAATTTCATGGAAATAATTTCTTCTAAAAATCCAGGTACGCTATCATACTGAAATTTCTTCACATATTTCATAATGTCTTCAAAATGAAGACATGTTTTCAAACCTGGCATCTCTGGTTCGCCACAAAGTGGAAGAGAGACGAAATCGCTAGAAAAGATTGTCTGACTAATTTTCAACGATGATAATTTGAAATTTTCATTAATTTGTTTTATTACTTGCTACATGATATTAGCTAACTGTTTTTGTTTTGATTTAATTAATTTATTTATAATGATGGAAACTTCTAATGGAAAAACGCTTATTATTTGCTCAAAAATAACATGTCTATTATTGACCAATTTACCCCGTGTGTGGGGTTAGTTGGTCAATTTATTCTGAAATACAAAGACGTTAAATAAAAGAAAAATGTCAAATAATTGATTATCTAGTTATTTTTCATTGAATGGGTAAAATGTAAGCTTCATTATGGTACATAACATTCTAACGCAAAACTTCGTACTACAAAGTTATAACCAAATTTATTCAAAAATGACCGACTAGCCCCGCCCTACCCTATGTCGTTGTTGATCTGGATATCGCGTGTAGCAGTTTCTATATAGTTTTCAACAGCGTTTGATACAGTTCGGAAATCACTTATATAAATACCGAACTTTTTATTTCTTATTTATATCTTACGCGTATCTTCGATGATACTGTCGAGCTTATCGGGATCATCATCCTCGTCGTGATTTTCAGCAGATATTTTTTCTGTTTTTTTCTAATTGACTTATTTGCCATTTTCAAGTAGTTTTTTAATTGTGTGTTTCATGTAGTTGACAAATTGTGAATTTCCAGCAGCGACTACATTGTCTACAGTAGCGCTGTATATTTAACAAAATAGCAAACCAACTTTTTTGGGTCAGGTTTGTCAAGTTGTGTCATTCATCAAACTCTACCATGCCTAATCGAGAGAGATTCATTGAAGGCGATTTGACACTGATAAATATTGCCTTCAATTGCACCTACCTTTGCCAATGAGCAATGTGAAGGGACCCAGACAAAGGTAATGACATAACAGCGTCTGGTTAGACACTCAAAATTTCTCTCATTCTCTCAAGGAAGTACGGCGAGTGCTTTTCCGGCCTCACTGAACGGATAGCTTCGACAGAGCTGAGACTATCCGTTACAATGTAATATGCTTAGCGTATATTGCTGCCAATTCAGCAATATACACTAAGCAAGGAAACTGAAGACTGTGGGAGGTGCTGAAAATTTCGTTGAACACTCCTGTGGACTTTGTTCCTGTGGACTCATTCATAGAGGACCCATCATTAAAGTACATATTATCACAATTGATACGCCCATACTTTGCATTGAAGATCGTAGGAAAGATCCCCGATCGATGATAATCTCCAGTTCCATGGATTTTCTCCTTCATGAACAGATCAAAATGTACAGAGGAATTGATGTAGTCAGGAAAACAAACACGGTTGGGAATATACGAAGAAGGATCAACCTGCATGGAGATGAATTCATGATATGAACTCATGAAGCCAAAATGAAAATTTAGCTCGATCAACTGCTCAAAATTTCCGATCACCACTGGATTCATAACCTAACACCGGATGAGGAACCGAAGAGATAGTAAATCAAAGCGAACTTTTAGTGGGAGTACGCCTGCCAAAACCTCGAGACTAATGGTATGCGTTGAGGGCATACATCCCAACGCAATACGGAGACAAAGATACTGAATTCGTTCGAGTTTAATGAGGTGTGTTTTGGCAGCTGATTGAAAACAGAAACTGCCATATTCCATCACTTTGAGAATAGTTGTTCGATACAACATTATAAGATCTTCGGGATGGGCTCCCCACCAGGTGCCGGTAGTTGTACGGAGAAAGTTTATTCTTTGTTGACATTTTAAACTCAGATACCTAATATAACAACAATTTCCGTATACAAGACAGCATTGCTATTGGGCTGTACGAATTGAAGTCGGACGCGGGTTTCCCGGGTGTTTGAATAGCTATAACTAGTACTTGTCTCCAATCATCCGAAACAATATTATGTTCCAGAAACCTATTGAATAAATTCAACGAGCGATGTTTCGCCACATCAGGGAGGTTTTTCAGCAAGTTGAACTTAATTCTATCCGTTCCTGGAGCCGAATTGTTACAAGAAAGGAAAGCAAGAGAGACTACTATTATCGAAAACTCGGAATCAAATTGGAAATCTTGTGGTATATCCCGAACAATTTTTTGCGCAGGAGCAGAATCGGGACAAACCTCCCGTGCAAAATTAAAAATCCATCGATGTGAATATTCTTCGCTTTAATTCGATGAAGAACGATTTCTCATGTTTCGAGCCACTTTCCATAATTTTTCCATTGGCGTTCCTCGTGACAAACCTCCCACGAAATTTCGCCAATAAGCACGTTTTTCCCTTTGATCAAGTTTTTAAATTGATTTTCAAGGGCTAAATACGTTTGGAAATTCTCAATGGTTCCACTTTTCCGAAAAACTTTAAATGCATTCGATTTATCCTGATAAAGCTTGAAACACTGGCTATTCCACCATAGATTGGGAGGCCTTCGCAAATAGTGGAACCTAGCATGGATATCGTTTGAGCGCGAACCACGCAATCATAGATCAAACGAGAAAGGAAGTTATACTCCTCCAATGGAGGTAAACCATCTCTGGAATTGATGGCTAGAGCAATCGTGTCCGCATATTTTCAATGTGTCTTGTGAGGTCATATGCCATGTTTATAGATTCAGAAGAATTCGACCCAATGGTGATGCAAATTTTGATTGGCAAGTGATCACTACCGTTGGGGTCCTGGATTACATTCCACTTGCAATCTAACGATAGTGAATTCGAGCAAAGCGAGAGGTCAAGAGCACTTGGGTTAGCAGGAGGTTTAGGTACACGTGTTGGTTCCCCAGTATTCAAAACAGTCATATTGAAGCTGTTACAAAGGTCATACAATGAACGATTGTCGTCGTACTGTTCCCCCCAGGCAGTTCCATGAGAGTTGAAATCTCCCAAGATCAATCGTGGCTCAGGAAGGAGTGAGCACATGTCAACAAGTTGCTTGCGGCTAACCGCAGCTCTCGGAGGCCAATACAAGCTGACAATACAGAGGTCTTTGCCTCTGATGTTTGCATGACAAGCAACTGCTTCGATCCCTCCAATAGGTGGAAGGTCAATTCTAAAAAATTAGTGGCTATAATCTAAGGAACTGGAGTTCCCTAGATGCTTGCTATGAAGGCAAGACTTTTCGCTCGTCCTCTCTCGAGCGCTTCGTGATTAATCTAGGGAACTTATTTCCCTAGATGTCGGCAATTGAGGCCTGAGAATCACGGTTTAAATTTATTAAAGCCAGGGATCTATTTCCCTGGACTTGGTTGGTCTCTTATGGGCTAAGCCCCTTTGCGTGAACAAATCCCGGCTAGGGCAGCCACAAAACTTCAACCTCTTCCGGCTCCAGTGCGGTCCGGTGAAGCGAAGCAAATGGTCTGCTTTTCGGATTGGGATTTGTTCCTTTTGGTTATACCTTTTATAGCGTGGCGCCTGGTTGCCAACGCTTGGGTGTATCCGGATTCTGATGCGTGACGCCTGGTTGTCAACGCTTGGTGGATTTTCGGATCACGAATTGAACTTTGAACTACGAACTTTGATTTTGAACTAACGAATTAGAACTGTTTGATTTGAACTGTGAAATTGAACTGTTTGATTTGAACTGTGAAATTGAACTGTTTGATTTGAACTGTGAAATTGAACTGTTTGATTTGAACTGTGAAATTGAACTGTTTGATTTGAACTGTGAAATTGAACTGTTTGATTTGAACTGTGAAATTGAACTGTTTGATTTGAACTGTGAAATTGAACTGTCTTCCTAGGCCAGAATCCCCAGTATATATACCCAAGAATTCATTCCTAGGCGTTAAAACTATAAAGGAGAGAAGAGATCTCTCTTTCCTTCTCAGACAACCGAGCCCATATCGATTGTCTGCCTGCTATTTCCCTACATGTTATTACTACCCGCTTATCTCTGCGGACCTTTGTCGCTCTCGCTAGAGGGGTACAATTTAGAAAGTTTATTACTCATCGTCGGCTTAAAATGTTATTTTTGTTTATAGCCCTTCGTATATTCGATAATGGGCGAGGCCAGGCTTATTACCAGCAATAATCTTTCGCCTGGTGCCTTGTTGTCTTTGTGTATTCCAGGCGCCTTATCTGTCTATGCTGCCTGCTCACGGTCTCAAATGAACACGTGATTTCCTATCTTGTATGCCTGCGCTACACTATGAGTAATACGATCTATTCAGAGGATCGTGCGGGTCACAGATTTGTTTATTTATTTGTCCCTACTTTCTGGTGCGTCATGCACCGCTTGTCTGAAGCTATACAAAAGGAAAAGAAAAATAAGAAAGGGATGAATCACATGGCCGTATCTGGTGATTCATTGGGCTATAAATTTTCTATGCGCTCGTTTGCACTTCAATAACATTATTTTGTTTATTGGCCGGCCTTGCTATCTAAATTGGGTCCGTAACATTCCGGCCCTGATAAATCTACTTGTTCGATTTATAAAATTCCTGAACGGACCCTATGCTACCTGTGTTACTTATATCTCTATTTGTTTACATGTTTTCGGAGCATCATTTATTTTACATTCATCCTTATATTCTAACAGAGTTTAAAAACACTTTTAAATTTCAATTCTTCGGCACGTTGCCTGGTTCCAAAGGATGTCCTCTTCAATGCTTGGTCCATGGATCATACATCTTAGCTCTGACGCGAGCTTACATCAGTTGGCTGCATCTTTCGGATATTGGTGCTCTGGTAGCGAGCACTGACGTCTTCTTCCTGATTAGTTGATGGCTGGATCATTTCCCTTGATAATGTCCAGTACTGCAATTTTAACTGCCGGTCGTTTCAGGACACCTTTCGCGGTTTGGATCTTTGCTTGGCGAACTTGCCCGTCGCTCGCCACAAACGTTTCGATGACTCGTCCTTTAAGCCATTTTCCTGGTGGTGCGTCGTCGTCCGTGATTAAGACGATGTCGTTGACTTTGATCGGTTCTACTTTCTGCGTATTTTTATTACGCTTTAACAGAGTTGGTAAGTACTCCTTCTTCCATCGGTTCCAAAACAACTTGGAATAATGTTGAATGCGTCTCCATTGCGCTGTGTCATACTGACTGGTCGTTGGTGCATACGGTGGGGCATACTCTCCTGCTCTTCCTATTAACGCGTGGAATGGCGTCAACACTTCATCGTCGATGCAGGAGACTGGTATGTGTGTCAACGGTCGAGAGTTGACTAAAAATTCCGCTTGGATGAATGCAGCTTGCAACGTTGCTGCTGATGGCTTGCTCCTACCCCAAACTTTCAGGATCTCTGCTAGTGCTACTTTGACGTTTCTTATTAATCTCTCCCAAGCGCCTCCAAAATGTGGTGCTGAAGGTGGGTTGAATCTCCACTGGATTTCCATTTTTGCTGCTTCATTTTTGCCCATCTTCTCGTTGATTTCATTGACTAGCGACTTTAACTCTCGCTCTGCTCCAACGAAGTTCGTTCCGTTGTCGCTGTAGATACTGGTGACCTTTCCTCTTCGGTTCTGGAAGTTCCTTAACACGACCATGAACGCATCAGTACTGAGATTTTCTGCCATCTCAATATGTACTGCTCTTGTTGAGAGACAGGTGAATATGACGCCCCATCTCTTCTCGAGCGATCTCTTTACCGCTACTTCGAAAGGTCCGAAGTAATCTACTCCGCAGTTTGTAAATGGAGGTATATGCGCTTCTGTGCGGAAATGTGGTAAATCTGCCATCATCGGCTCTACCGGAGTTGCACGTCGTATTTTGCACCTATTGCAATTCTTCTTGACGTTTGCTAATACTGTTCTTATATGCAGTATCCAATACTTCTGCCGTAATGCTGCTATGACGGTGTTTTCGCCGTGGTGGAAATATCTTTCGTGTGTTGCTTTCACGATCAAATATGTATATGGATGCTTTTGTGGGAGCAATATTGGCGTTCTTGTAGTCCATGGTACTGACATGGCTTTCTTCAAACGTCCTCCACTTCTCATTACCCCTGCCTCGTCTAGGAAGGGTGCGTAACTGACCAATGGTCCTGACGATATTGTTCCGCCATTGAATAAAGTTTCCATCTCTGTTGGAAATGCTTCCCATTGCATCTTTCTATAGAGCACGTTCTCAGCTCTTTGGTAGTCCTTGTACTCAATGTCTGGAATATATCCACGACGTAATCTTTCCTTTGTCCTGTTTAATACACAAAGGTTCTTCACCAATTTCCACCAATCTGAGTATTCCTTGTACTTATCGATGAAACTAAGTTTGCTTAGTTCTTCGTGAACTAGCACTGTTTCTCTCAACTCTTCGTCTGTTTCCTTCTCTTCAATGGAAGGCCATGACGATTCTGAGAGCTTTAGGAAATCAGGTCCCTCAAACCATTGTGATTTTCCTAGCTTTTCCTTTGTGCCTTCATCGGCTGGATTTTCATCTGTTGGCACCCATCGCCATTCATTTTTCCTGTTATCTTCCAGGATTTCACCTACTCGATGCATCACAAATACGCTTCTTCGTTTTGGACTCTTGATCCATGACAATACGGTCTGTGAATCACTCCAAAATGTTTTGCTGACGATTTTCAACCTCGTTTCATCTATTATCGTTTTGGTTAATCGGCTTCCTAACACGGCCGCTTGTAGCTCTAGGCGTGGTATGCTCAATGGTTTGACTGGTGCTACTCTAGACTTTGCTGATAGAAGTCTTACGTGTGGTGTGTTTCCAGATATACTTCTTACGTACACACATGCACAAAATGCTTTCTCAGAAGCATCTACAAAGGTGTGTAGTTCTACTTCACCTGTTCTTTCTTCGAGGATGTATCTTGGTATCGTTACGCTATCAGCAGATTCAATAATTTCTAACCAGTGTTGCCAGTCTGACTGCAACTTCTCGGGAATTTCGTCATCCCAATCTATATTTTCTATGTGCAGCCTTTGCATGAGGATTCTTCCATGCACAGTTATATTTGAGATGAGTCCAAGTGGATCGTAGACACTCATCACGAAAGCTAGTACCTCTCTCTTTGTTGGTAAACGTAGCATTTGTGTAACATCACTTCCTAGCTTGTCTAATTTGATTTGATAGCCGAGTGTGTCAGACGTGGTGTTCCAATATACACCAAGTACCTTTTCTGTCATTGAATCCTTTTCTTCGAACATTTTGATTCCGGAAATTTGTACACGTTCCGAGGGTAAACTTTGCAGAAGTTCTCTGCTGTTTGACACAAAGTTTCTGATGTGGAAACCCGCGTGATCGTGAATTTTCATAACATGTAGTACTATCTCTGCTGCCTTATCAAGCTCTTCGAAACTATCCAAATAATCGTCGACGTAGTGTTGCTTGATGATTGCTTCAGTCGCCACTGGACAATATTTTCTGAATTTTTCTGCGTTGTGGTTTTTAACCGCTTGTGCACATGACGGTGAACAGGTTGATCCGAATGTCATCACCTGCATTACGTATACATCAGGTTTCTTACTGCTATCACAATCTCTCCATAAGAATCTCTGAGCGTGTTGATCTTCAGCTCGGATTCGTACTTGGTGGAACATCTCTTTGATGTCTCCACATACAGCAATTGCTCCTTCTCGGAATCTTACTAAAACACCGAACAATGACGTAGTAGCATCCGGCCCTGATAACAGTTCCGTGTTGAACGATACACCTTGTATCTTTGCCGCCGCATCGAAAACCAACCTTGGTTTAGGTGGCAACTTATTTTTGTTGTGCACAATAAAGTGTGGAAGATAATACACTCTTGATATCGGCTTCATAATTTCTTCCTCTGACAGTTTGCGGATGTAGCCTTTCTTCTCGTAATCCGCAAATGTTTCTATTGCCCATTTTTTCAACTCTGGGTCTTTTTTTAACGTTCTCTCACTCGTTGTCAGCCTCTTTGCTGCATTGTTGTAGCTATTTGGAAATTTCGTTTCCTCATCTTTCCATAGAAGTCCAACTTCGTATCTACCATCCTTGTATTTCATAGTACTTCTTAGAATTTGTTCAGCCTTTTCTTCTTCAGCTGATTTTGGTAGATTCTTGACTACCTTAACGCCGAAGTCTTCGGTGGAGAAATATTTCTGCAAAGCCTTGTTCATTTCATCTTCTTGCTGAATGACCATGATGTGTCCGCCTTGCACATATGATCACGCTTAAACCCAACTCATCAATATTCGAGGCCTCTAAGGCAATAAACCACCCCGAGGGCGCTGGGCGATATAAACATAAAATGTGATACGATACCCGAGCCAGCAATCTGGCCCAAGGGTTCGTTTACTATTTATGATTGTATAACTCGACGCGCACCAAGGGCAGCGGCGAGTTTGTCTTCCTTCCGCCCCGCTGCGAGTTTAGCTAGCAGCAGAAATTTAACCAAACATGTGGCGCGCATCCGGCACACATGTTTCAGCACTTTCTTTTCCTATTTACTTTGACCCACAAAGAAGTGCTTTCTCTCTCTCTCCGAAGAACGCGTCTGACCAAGGCCATCACAGCCCACTCTAACTGCTGGTGCGATGCTCCGCCCAGCATAATTTGTAAATATTCTGTGTAGAGTTTAAGCCTATTTTTGTAAACTAGTATTTAAGCCCCGAGAGTCTTTTCTTTGAACACAGATGTCAGTTGACAGTATACAGTAGAGAGGCGACGCTTGTACGAATAGCGTTTGTGTTTATTAATTTACCAAATCCGAAAGTCGACGCCACTGAATGGCGTAAGATCCTTCTTCTCGTTTACATGGCGACCAGTGACACCGAGTCACGAGTGAACCGACAGATCCGATGCTGTTATCGCGTATTAAAGTGAATTTAAACGCAGAGTTTAGAGCCTACTGAGCAGAGGCAATGGTGAACTGCAAAGTTTAAAGCCTTTTAAAAACAAGAAGAAGAAGAAGCCTACTGTTGTGTTGTGTTGTGTGTGTTAGGTCCCAACCAACCGGGTACGGTGTGAATATGAATCATTTAAGCTAAGAAAAATTCGCTAAATGAACTTTTAAACCAACCGGACGCAGTGCAAGTGTGAATAAATTGAGTAACGAAACATTCAGCGAAAAGATGGTGAAAGTGAAAATCGGCAAAGCGGGGAAGAAATTGGACCCCAGCGGAAACTATTGAAGCCGTTTACGAAAAATTAGAATCGCAGACACAAGTGAAATCGTGAAGCTGACAGTAGCCACCTGGCCAACCAGGATAAATAGCAGTTACAAGCCAAGCAGTATTTCAAAAAAAAAAAAAAAAAAAAAAATGAACATCGATTTGGATCCAACTGGACACCCCTGAGATCTGACGGACGCAGAGGCACCCACGCCCCCCCCCCACCCCCGAGAAGAGGACACTTGCGGAGAAAACGTGGCGTAAGTCAGACTCGAGTTAGTCTAATCCTTTTATATACGGATATCATGTAATAAATTTATAGTCGAGGCACAAAATATTTTTTATCGTAATACCCACGCGGCAGTAGGAATAGGTAGTAGGAATTAGAAAAAAAAAAAGCAATTACAATACCCACAAAACTGGTTTTACATATGTACCGTTGAACATGGGGTTATTTAATACCAAACCCGTTAGTAACACGGGCGACGCTCAAATCCAAATTTTAAATCACCTAGAGAACCACAGTGTAATGCACGAAGCTCAAGGAGCGATTATCTGCGTCACACTTGCCCTCATATCCATACTACTAATTTCGAAAATATACAAAGCATATAAGGCATGCATGAATGCACATGCTATGCAAGCGGCAAAAGCTCACGCAGCCGTAGTCGACACCGTCTAAAAGAATTCGAAAATTTTAAAACATGCGTTCGAACGCAGCCTCAGCATAATAAATTCTTTACCGATAACCATTTTTCCTTGTCTCCTTGAATGGACGAAGTAACAAAGCTCATCCAATTGAATATACAAAAACTAAAACATATACACCTGACTATACAACAGGAACTGGTCAGAAAACTAAGGAAAAGTACTTTAGCCAAACGCCTCACGGAAGCGGAAGCGCTCGTGAAACAGATTAAAAAATTGTCGTCTACGTTACTAGACACAACCCACGGCTCAGAAATCATAAAAATAACCGAAAAGGCGGACCAACTTTTGAACGCAATTAAGGCGTCAATCGAAAAGGGTAGACCAAGAACACTCAAGGAAATTGCGCTAGCCGTCCTATTTTGCCTCAGGTTACAAAGAAAACCGAAAATGGCTAGCATACTCGAAATAATCAAGACTACATCGTCTATAGTTCCGCAATTCGACGGAAACATAGACAAACTGAAAGCCTTCGCTGACGCTTTAAACTTGGTGAAAACATTTGAAACACCGGAAAACAAAGCAACCATAATTAACGTCATACTAACCAAACTAGAGGGACGGGCGAGAAATGCCTTCACTGAAACACCGACATCGGTGAGCGAGATAAGCAAAATTTTAAAAGCTAAAATAACGACCAGCCCACCGGAACAAGTTCTAGCTAAAATGGCTAACTTGAAACAAAACGGTGGAATCGAACAATTTTGCCTGGATTTAGAAAAATTGGTGTTCAGTTTGGAAACAGCGTACACCGCTAAAGAAATTCCGCCCCAAGTTGCCAAATCTATGGCAAACAAAGAAGGCGTCAAACATTTAGCCGGAGGGTTAAAAAACGAAAAAACCTCGCTCATCATAAGAGCAGGGAATTTCAATTCATACTCCGACGCGATGACTAAAGCGTTGGAGGAAAACTTAAATAATGCGAGCGCATCAGTATTTGCATACTCGCAAACCAACAGAAACGCCAACCGTTTCAACAACAACGTTGACACACATTATAATAATTACAGGCGCAGGCCAAACGACTTCCATAACCGCGGTAGAAACCAAAACAATTTCAACCGCAACAATTTCAACCAAAATAATTTTCAAAACCAACCGCGTAATAACTATAACCGTTTTGGCCAGCAAAACCAAGTTCGAGACCAATTCTCAAACATAAACCCACAGCGAAATAACAACAACAACAATAGGCGGAATACAAATTTTAACCGCCCTCAGCAATACATCCGCCTAACGGGAAACGAGTCACAACCGACGGACGCCCTCCAGTCCGAACCGGCATTGACATTGGAGGAAAACAAACATTACGGAGACCAACATTAAATATTTTTAAATGCGACGTGAATTGTTCAATGTTCGTTACACTATACTTACAAATGTCAAGCAAACCATGTATATTAATAATTGATACAGGCGCTGACATCTCAATAGTAAAAGAAGAAAAAATTAACGGAAAACAATTAATACACCCCGGAAATAGATGCATTATTAATGGAGTTACGGAGGGAAAGACCGAATCCATAGCGAGCACAAATACAAATATCATTTTTGACGATATCCAAATTCCACACCAATTTCAAATCGTCAACAACAAGTTTCCTATAATTGCAGATGGCATTTTAGGCAGAGATTTCCTCACCAAATATGAATGTAACCTATGCCTCAAAACATGGCTAATGACCTTCAACTATGAAAACACCAAAATTGAAATTCCGATTCAAGATAGCTGGGAAAACAATTACATTATTCCCCCTAGATGCCAAATTATAAAACACTTCCCGTCACTCAACCTAAACGATGATGCCCTTGTGATCGCACAAGAAATCAAACCAGGCATTTTTTGCGCAAACACAATAATAAACCCAAACTCACAATTCATTACAATAATTAACACAAATACCACACCAACATCAATCCCAAAAACCTTTGCCCCCACCACTATCCCCCTTAAAGAATACACCATAAATCACATTACAACGGAATTAGGAGAAAACCCAAAAGGTAGACACGAGAAACTGATTAAGGAACTCAATTTGAATCATACACCCCAACATGCCCAGGAGAAATTAACAGAATTATGCACTAAATACAACGACATTTTTGCACTAGAAGACGACATATTGACAACCAACAACTTCTACAAGCAAACCATTCACCTTCAAGACAAGACACCCGTTTACATAAAGAATTATCGAACCCCGGAAGCACAAATTTCAGAAATAAATAACCAAATCAGCCACATGCTAAATAACAAAATAATCCAAAATTCCACCTCACCATACAATTCTCCCATCCTCTTAGTCCCAAAGAAATCAAATACTCAAGATAAAAAATGGCGATTAGTGGTTGACTTTCGACAACTAAATAAAAAGATAACCCCAGATAAATTCCCCCTACCAAGAATCGACGAAATCCTCGATCATTTGGGCAGAGCCAAATATTTTACAACCCTAGATTTAATGTCAGGTTTCCACCAAATCGAACTTGACGAAAAATCAAAAAAGTACACAGCATTTTCGACCTCTAACGGCCACTACGAATTCAATAGGTTACCATTCGGTCTAAATATATCACCAAATAGCTTTCAGAGAATGATGTCCATAGCACTTAGCGGACTCCCACCTGAATGTGCATTCCTTTACATCGACGACATCATCGTCGTCGGCTGCTCAATAAACCATCACCTTATTAACTTGGAAAACATTTTCAAACAATTACAAAACTACAACTTAAAATTAAATCCCAAAAAATGCTCCTTCTTCAGACCAGACGTAACATATCTAGGTCACAACATTTCAGCGGCAGGTATACAGCCCGACCAATCTAAGTTTTCAGCGGTAACAAACTACCCCACACCATCATCAGCAGATGAAGTGAGGCGTTTTGTTGCCTTTTGCAACTATTACCGGAGGTTCATACAAAATTTCGCAGAAATAGCGTACCCATTAAACAAATTGCTCAGAAAAAACGCAAAATTTGATTGGTCTCCCGAATGCCAAAATGCATTCAATAAATTGAAAAACGAACTTATCTCACCAAAAGTTCTCAAATTCCCCGATTTCACACAAGAATTCACCCTAATAACCGATGCTTCAAAAATAGCATGCGGCGCCGTCTTAGCCCAAGAAAACGACGGTATAGAACTACCCATTGCATACGCAAGCAAAGCCTTCACAAAAGGTGAAGCCAATAAATCGACAATTGAACAGGAATTGACAGCAATTCACTGGGCAATTACGTACTTTAGACCATACCTCTACGGGAGGAAATTCACAGTAAAAACGGATCACAGACCGTTAGTATATTTATTTTCAATGAAAGATCCCTCATCAAAACTCACAAGAATGAGGTTGGATCTTGAAGAATTCCATTTTGATGTAAAATACGTTCAAGGTAAGCTAAATGTGACTGCAGATGCGCTATCACGAATAGCAATTAATTCCGAGGCACTTAAAACTATAAAAGTCCTGGGTATACAAACCAGAGCAATGACTAGAAAACTAAACGAAACGAATAACGACACAGAAATTACAGACAATAATTCAAACCCCGACGATACTGAGTCTGATCAGCTCAGAGCGTACGAGGCTATTGAACCCCGAGAGTGGCAAAACCTACCTAAACTTCTATGCGGACGCGCATTAGAAATGAATAAAGAAACAAACGCTAGCGGAAACAAAAATTTGAAATGCGCAATAATGAATAAAAAAAGAACCGAAGAAAAGTCGTCGACAATAATTGAAAATGCAAGCAACACAAAAGAATCCCTGGGAAAACTAGTAAAGAAAGTTGAAAATATGGCCAAAAACTTGAAAATTAGCATGATAGCTCTAGCGTTATCAAGCGTAATTTTCCAAATATGCAGCGTGCAAACCTTTAAGAAGATTTGTAATGACACGCTCAAAGACTTGCAAATAGTGCTCTACACACCCAAGCGTGTGATAGAAAGCCAAAACGAAAGGTTCGAAATTATAAAAAACAATCACGATACACCCACTGGTGGACATACAGGAGTCACCAGACTATACAAAAAGTTAAGCAGACTCTATTCTTGGAGTGGCATGAAAAAAGATATCAGTAGCTACATCAAGAAGTGCATAAAATGCCAGCAAAATAAACACACAATACGAACAAACGAAAATTTCGTCGAAATTAAAACACCCCAAAAAGCATTCGACTGCGTATCGATTGACACAATTGGACCATTTAACAGATCCAATAATGGAAACCGATACGCACTGACCATTCAATGCAACTTAACAAAATACATCATTATTAAACCCACAATAGACAAACAAGCATCCACCATAGCCAAAGCCTTCATAGAAAACTTAATTCTGGTCTATGGAATTCCAAAACTCATCCAAACAGACCAAGGAACTGAATATAAGAACGAGTTATTTGAAAACATAGCTTCATTACTGAAGCTTAAACAAAATTTTTCCACTCCATATCACCCTCAATCAATAGGAAGCCTGGAAAGGAACCATCGTTGTCTTAACGAGTACGTAAGGCAATTCGTCAACCAAGCACAGAGTGACTGGGATGAATGGTTGCCTTACTACACATTCTGCTACAACACAACACCACACACAGATTTCTCATACACTCCATTCGAGTTAGTTTTTGGAACGAATGCTAAATTACCACAAAACCTCACAACAAGCACATATGTAGAACCAATTTACAACATGGATTTATATTACAAAGAACTTAAATATAAACTACAAATAGCATCAAATACCGCTAGGGAAATAATTGATAAGGTAAGAAAAGCCAGAAATGAGACACAGAAAACCATGGCTAGACCATCAAAAGTAGCCATTAATGATCTAGTATTCCTATCAAACGAAAACAGATCCAAATTAGACAAAGTATACGTAGGACCATATATAATAATTGACATTAAACACCCTAACGTAACAATAAGAGATGATCAAACCAATAAAGTCCAGACGGTACATAAAAACAGAATAATACCATATGAGCAACCCCACCCTAAGGGGAAAGGGATACCTAGTTAGCAGTTAATCCTTCCGACAGTTATTATCAAATGTAAAATGTATATATTAAACAAATATTAAAAATAAATATATTTATAAGCAAATAGAACACCCAACGAAGACAATCCGTATAATCATATTATAAGGATAATCTTTATAAACAAACTTAATTTTTACCTGAATACACGAAAAATGTACATATCACAAACATTGAATAAACACTAAAATTGTAAGGTCAGACGAATCTTTCCACCTAATTTAACTTGAATGACTTCTCAATGTTACGTCATTCTCCGAAAGGGGAAAGGTGTAATATGATCACGCTTAAACCCAACTCATCAATATTCGAGGCCTCTAAGGCAATAAACCACCCCGAGGGCGCTGGGCGATATAAACATAAAATGTGATACGATACCCGAGCCAGCAATCTGGCCCAAGGGTTCGTTTACTATTTATGATTGTATAACTCGACGCGCACCAAGGGCAGCGGCGAGTTTGTCTTCCTTCCGCCCCGCTGCGAGTTTAGCTAGCAGCAGAAATTTAACCAAACATGTGGCGCGCATCCGGCACACATGTTTCAGCACTTTCTTTTCCTATTTACTTTGACCCACAAAGAAGTGCTTTCTCTCTCTCTCCGAAGAACGCGTCTGACCAAGGCCATCACAGCCCACTCTAACTGCTGGTGCGATGCTCCGCCCAGCATAATTTGTAAATATTCTGTGTAGAGTTTAAGCCTATTTTTGTAAACTAGTATTTAAGCCCCGAGAGTCTTTTCTTTGAACACAGATGTCAGTTGACAGTATACAGTAGAGAGGCGACGCTTGTACGAATAGCGTTTGTGTTTATTAATTTACCAAATCCGAAAGTCGACGCCACTGAATGGCGTAAGATCCTTCTTCTCGTTTACAATATGTTGCCGAACATGAACCATCCAAGTTTGGTTCGTAGCGCTGTGGGCTCGTTCGGTTTTCTCATTCGCCTTTCGAATGGAATTAACAAGTGACTGTGACTCAGTCCAATTAATATCGTCGGGCGTATACTGCTGTAACTGCTCAACGGCAGATTCTTGAGGTATGGATACCTTTTCTCCATCACCTCCTTGTTGAAGCTTTGCTCTGGGAGTTGGAGATTCTTTATCGTTCTCACTCCTTTCATGACGTATTCTTTTTCATTGTTGCCGTTGATTCGTACCTGAACTCTACGGCTGTTTTGTTCGTTTCTCGTGACGTTCTGCGTCCACTTTAGCATTAACGGATCAATTCTTCCGTTGAGCCCTAACTTGTTCGCAATCTCCTCGTCTATTAGAGAGAGTGATGACCCCGCATCCAAGAAAGCGAACGTGTTGATGATTTTGTCATTATTTTTCAACGTCACAGGAACTATTTGGTAGAATACGTTGGATTTTGTTAGTTGTTGGTGATTGTGTATCTCACCATCTGCTTGTGTATCTGGACTATGCTGTCCTTCCGACTGATTTGAATCACTTGATTCTCTCTCATGAGATTTATGAATTAATGGATGATGTTTGAACTTACATCCATTAATTCCACATTGTTTTGCTCTTTTGCAGTCTCGCATCATATGGTTTGTAAATGCGAGACAGCTCAAGCATACCTTTGCCTTAAAGGCTAATTCATTTCGCTTTTCAGGCTTCATAGCCTTAAATCTGGTGCATTCGAGGAGTTTGTGGTTTCCCCGACATGCTTCACAATTGCGTTTTATTATTGTCGATCTATTTTCCTGATGCGTATTTACGTTAAATCGACGCTCAGGCCTCGTGTCTCGCGGCTGCGATCTGTTAATTTCTCGCGGCTGCGGTCTGCTTGTTTCTCGCGGCTGCGGCCTGCTGGTGCCATTCAGCAGTCTATTGGTTCTCGAATGAGGCTTCAGCCACTCATTGAGATCAGCTAAAGTCTTTGCCCCGTCGTACATTTCTTCAGTCCACTTCACCTGTAGACCGTAGGGCATTTTCCTTATGATCTCTTCCACCAATCGGTGGTCAATCAGGAATTCTTCTCTATCCATAAGAGAAACATTACAGACGAGATTATCCAGTGCTTCGGATATCTCGGTAATCAAATTCCGACTCTCCCTTTTGATATTGGTGAGTTCGGCTAGTAGTTCTTTATAGACTAGTTCGGGTCTTCCGAAATTATCTTCTAGTCTATCAATTATTTGGTCCATATTATTTGGATCCATCATTAACTGTCGGACGCTCCTCTCTGCGTTCCCGTACAGCACTGTTTGCAGGCGATTCAAATTTTCAAGCCTGTTAAATTGACCTTGTTTTGTGGTCTCATCAAAGGCCTTTTTAAATTTCGGCCATTCTCTGGCCGCACCTCCATATTTTGGCAAGCTCATGAGTGCTTGTCGCTTTAGGTAGACAGTCCATTCTGGCTCTGCCTCCTGATTTTGACCTTCGATGCTGTCATTATTGTGTGCTGAACTTGTACCTGGTTCAGCTTCGAATCTCGTTGTCCTCATGGACTTTACCAGAGCCTCCATTGCTGCTCTGTTCTCTTGCAAAATTTCTTGCAAGCTGTCTCCGGAAACTGATTGTCTGACTTTGACTTTCAGTTCCATCATTTCCCTTTCTGTGCTCATGCACTTAGGGCATACCCACCTTTCATCTTTCTTGGGTAGGTATGTGAGTCCCACACATGAAATGTGGAACCACCGATCGCATTCATCGCATGCGACCATGTCCTCTTTCTTGTCTTTGTCCGTACACAGACGGCAGTGCCCATTAGGGTTGGCTTTATATGCGTATGTAGCCATTTTAATTAACGTGATTCCTTCTTGAATACACGTGAGTTCAATTCAGATCTTTTTTGAGTGCTTAAATTTTCAAGTCTTATCTCTTTCTTATAAACGTGATTCCCTTTTGAATGCACGTGTGTTCAAATCAATTTCTATGAGTGCTTGAGTTCCAAGTCTTATCTCCTCTTACAACGTGATTCCCGTTTGAATACACGTGAGTTCAATTTCACTCTCTGGCGCGAGAGTTCAAATTTCAATTCTTGACTTCTTAGTCTTTTCAAAAAGGCGTGATTCTGAGCCTCCCGATTTACTCCTCTTGCGCGAGGGATCGTGGTTCTTCTCTTGGCGAAGGTGTGAGTTTTAAAATCTCCTCTCTGGAGCCACCAAAATATAATCTAAGGAACTGGAGTTCCCTAGATGCTTGCTATGAAGGCAAGACTTTTCGCTCGTCCTCTCTCGAGCGCTTCGTGATTAATCTAGGGAACTTATTTCCCTAGATGTCGGCAATTGAGGCCTGAGAATCACGGTTTAAATTTATTAAAGCCAGGGATCTATTTCCCTGGACTTGGTTGGTCTCTTATGGGCTAAGCCCCTTTGCGTGAACAAATCCCGGCTAGGGCAGCCACAAAACTTCAACCTCTTCCGGCTCCAGTGCGGTCCGGTGAAGCGAAGCAAATGGTCTGCTTTTCGGATTGGGATTTGTTCCTTTTGGTTATACCTTTTATAGCGTGGCGCCTGGTTGCCAACGCTTGGGTGTATCCGGATTCTGATGCGTGACGCCTGGTTGTCAACGCTTGGTGGATTTTCGGATCACGAATTGAACTTTGAACTACGAACTTTGATTTTGAACTAACGAATTAGAACTGTTTGATTTGAACTGTGAAATTGAACTGTTTGATTTGAACTGTGAAATTGAACTGTTTGATTTGAACTGTGAAATTGAACTGTTTGATTTGAACTGTGAAATTGAACTGTTTGATTTGAACTGTGAAATTGAACTGTTTGATTTGAACTGTGAAATTGAACTGTTTGATTTGAACTGTGAAATTGAACTGTCTTCCTAGGCCAGAATCCCCAGTATATATACCCAAGAATTCATTCCTAGGCGTTAAAACTATAAAGGAGAGAAGAGATCTCTCTTTCCTTCTCAGACAACCGAGCCCATATCGATTGTCTGCCTGCTATTTCCCTACATGTTATTACTACCCGCTTATCTCTGCGGACCTTTGTCGCTCTCGCTAGAGGGGTACAATTTAGAAAGTTTATTACTCATCGTCGGCTTAAAATGTTATTTTTGTTTATAGCCCTTCGTATATTCGATAATGGGCGAGGCCAGGCTTATTACCAGCAATAATCTTTCGCCTGGTGCCTTGTTGTCTTTGTGTATTCCAGGCGCCTTATCTGTCTATGCTGCCTGCTCACGGTCTCAAATGAACACGTGATTTCCTATCTTGTATGCCTGCGCTACACTATGAGTAATACGATCTATTCAGAGGATCGTGCGGGTCACAGATTTGTTTATTTATTTGTCCCTACTTTCTGGTGCGTCATGCACCGCTTGTCTGAAGCTATACAAAAGGAAAAGAAAAATAAGAAAGGGATGAATCACATGGCCGTATCTGGTGATTCATTGGGCTATAAATTTTCTATGCGCTCGTTTGCACTTCAATAACATTATTTTGTTTATTGGCCGGCCTTGCTATCTAAATTGGGTCCGTAACAGTGGCACTTATTAATCCCCAATAGTACCCCTCCGTAACTGTCATTACGGTCCATGCGTATTATATTAAAATCGTGGAAAGAGAGATAATTTTGAGAAGAGAACCAGGTTTCGGACAAAGCAACAACATCACAATTGAATTTATGAATTAGAAATTTGAATGGATCCATTCAAACCTCTCTATTTAAATAAGACATCAAGAGAGATAATTTTTGCAAAGAGGGGCCATTTTTGCATCAATTGTTGCAAAATTGTCTTTAACACTGGAAGCATTGAAATAACAATGGTTCTGACGGAGTCGGAAACGTTAAAACACGTGAAGATTTGATCCATAAGGTCAGTCAACTTTATAAATCCCGATTGCGAAGTTGAACCGGACGGAAAAACAGGGACAGTTAGGGTTTTTGATGTCCCCCCGAGTGCTGGGCCGTTCGAACGTGAACCAGGAGTAACCTGATTTTGCTTGTCTGCTGCACTCAATTTTTTAGGCATGCTGACAGGGGTATAACCGGAGGGGCTTGTCCTTGAACTTTGGGAGTGGTCACATTTTTGCGCCTCGGATTCCCTTGGAAAATGAACGCTGTGCACCCGTTAGCTGTGTCCGCTTCCACTTCGTCAACGGGCAACGTGGCGAAGACATTTTGTGTGTTGATTGGTTGTTGTTGTGCTCATTCTGCCTGAAAACTCATTATTATCTTCGACACTTCACTAACTCGTAAAACGTAGTTCAATGGCGTGCCATTTATTTCGTTTCCACCGTGAAGTGTATTCGAGAATCAGGCCCATAGGCTTTGGCACGAAGAGTCGCACAGGCAGTCTCAATTTGTCCACCATGACGTAGTCAGGGAGAGCGGAACCAGCAAAAGTTCCGCTCTCCCTGCTGAGCCTGACGGCGTGAATTTAGTTTTTCCCTCTTCTTGTGATACTTTACCTAGTTGACGGCTGTCCAAAATTTTAACGCCCACCAAAGGGAGTCTTTTGAATTTACCAACTCCTTCTTTTATCATTTCGCACGCCAGACCCGTTTCAGTTACCACCCCCGAGATTTCTACGTCATGGGAGGGTACGTAGACACGATACTCTAGGGTGAATCTCTCGTCGATTACAACTGCATTTGCGTGTTTTCGATCACTCACGACAACACGCCGTTTGTTCGGCCTAACATTAGAGATTCCGACCACGGAGGAATAATATCTTGCTAGATCTTTCGTAACCTGAATTACATTGATAGACTTTCCTTTTGGTTTGGGCTGGAAAAAACAACCCATGGACCAGCTCCAGGTGCATCGTCTGGATAGCGAGGAGGGGAAACAACTGAGGGGGAGGACGAGGTCGATTGTTGAGCGGGAGCGGGATCAGTAGGGTTGGGGGGCAAGTTCGGGAGTTGAGCGGAAGCGGGAGCGGGAGATTAAGGGGGTGATGAGGAAAAGTTTGCCAATTTTCTTGAGGGGGGCTTGTTGAGGTTCATTAACTCTTTCTCTGAATGAAGAGACATCTTCTGAGGGAGGAACGCGTTTAAGCGACTTCCCAGCCCCCGTTGTAGCTAGTGAGGAGGAAACAGTAGTTTCAATCTCCATTTCAACATGACATGGTTCTGCCATTACGGCAGATATAAAATAATATAATTTCTATTTTTTTCTCTATTCCTAAACCTAATATATTAGGCTGTCAAAAACGTCCTGCGGTATTTCCGCGATGTGTCGTTGTAAGCGCGTAGTTCTAGTTGTATTCATTGTATCGAGTCATACTATTGGCGATCTAACGTACAAATCTACACCTAGGCGGCGCTGCGGTGAAAGTGATGATGGTTTTAAATTTTGCCATGTGAGCTTATGGAAGGTTTGTAGTTCTTTCCATAAATTACAATGTTATAATCATAAAAGATTATTTGATTGCGATGAGTTTTTAAGAAATTTAATTCTGCGCATTTTTACATACAACATGTTATTTATTTACCTCTTTCAGTAGTGAAAACTATAAAAATGTTGACAATGGTTGAATTAAAGAAGGAAATTCGAGAGCACAATCAAATACAAGTAGAAAAATGTACGATTCCTGCATGTGAGAACTACCTTGGAAATACCGGAAGTAAAATATACGTGATTTGTTTTTGAGTTTTAGGTTACATTAGCATCATTTTATTAGTTCAAAAACAAAATCCAGATGTCTCACCGATCGTTTACGTTTTGCGTTAGACCGCCAATAGCTTGTTGGAAAGGTATTTTTGCGCGCTATAATATAGTCCTTGACAGTGTTTTGTTTGGTTAAGTCGTTCGTGAGTTATAGTGTCGCAAATATGGAGCAAAATAAAGAGAAAATCCGACATATTTTACAGTACTACTATGACAAAGGCAAAAATACATCTCAAGCTGCCAATAAAATTTGTGCAGTTTATACCCGATACCGGACCCGATACAGTTTCCATTTCCACCGCACAACGATGGTTTCAACGTTTTCGTTCTGGTGTAGAGGTCGTCGAAGATGCGCCACGCTCCGGAAGGCCTGTCGTCGAAAATTGCGACAAAATCGCTGAATTAGCCGAGAAAGACCGGCATAGTAGCAGCCGTAGCATCGGCCAAGAGCTGGGGATAAGTCATCAAACCGTTATTAACCATTTGAAGAAGCTTGGATTCACAAAGAAGCTCGATGTGTGGGTGCCACACACGTTGACGCAAAAAACATCCTTGACCGTATCGACGCATGTGAATCGCTGCTGAATCGCAACAAAATCGACCCGTTTCTGAAGCGGATGGTGACTGGCGATGAAAAGTGGGTTACTTACCATCGAACAAAACGGCGCATAAAGGGTGTGTCACATCAAATTGCATCACGGAAAAAACGCTGTAGAAAATTAATTTTTAGGAATTATATCTTCAGCTTTCGCTTATAATCAGATAAGAGTGTATGGATCACGTTGGCCATGCTTCACTGTCAATTTTTCGTAAATTTGGAAAAATGTCGTCGAGCGAAAAAGAGCGTCGTGAATTAATCCTGCGCACTCATTTCGAGAATCCGGAGTTGTCACAACGGGACATCGGTAAGATGCTGGGAATCGTCCAATCCACGGTCAGCAGAGTACTAAAACGATACTTCGAGAACCTAACCATCGACCGGAAGGTGAAGAACAGCAAAAATGGATGCTCCGTCAGTGAAAAAGATCACAAGCGCGTAGTTAAGCAGTTTAGACGTGATCCGAGAAGTTCGGTCCGGGATGTCGCCAATAAGCTGAATTTGTCAAGTTCATTCGTTCAGCGGACCAAGTAGCGGGAGGGCCTGTGTACATACAAGGTTCAGAAGGCTCCTAACCGCGACGAAAGGCAAAACATGATGGGGAAGACGCGAGCCCGGAAGCTGTACACCGAAATGCTGACGAAGCCGCATTGTCTGGTAATGGACGACGAAACCTACGTCAAAGCGGACTTTCGTCAGCTGCCGGGCCTGTTGTTCTTCTCCGCAGAGGACAAATTCAGCGTTCCGGAGGAGATTTGCAAGCAGAAACTATCCAAGTTTGCCAAAAAGTACATGGTGTGGCAAGCGATCTGTTCTTGCGGAAAGCGGAGCGCCCCCTTCGTGATGACCGGCACGGTAAACGGGCAGGTTTACCTTAAGGAGTGCCTACAGAAGCGCTTACTACCACTATTGAAGCAGCACGAGGGCCCGACTATCTTCTGGCCGGATCTCGCTTCTTGCCACTATTCAAAAGACGTGTTGGAGTGGTACGAAGCCAACGGGGTCACCTTCGTGCCAAAGGAAATGAACCCGCCCAACGCGCCGGAGCTTCGCCCAATAGAGAAATATTGGGCGATTATGAAGCAGGCCCTCCGGAAGAACCCAAAAGTTGTCAAATTGGAGGCGGACTTCAAGAGAAAATGGATTTCTGTTAAAAAAAAAACTACAACCTGACGTTGTACAGAACCTTATGGACGGGGTAAAGAGGAAGGTGCGAGCATACGGGCTTGGGCTCGAAGTATGAATAAAAAGAAAATGCCAAGTGTTGTTTAATAGTTTTTATTTTACTGTCAAAAATTTTCAAAAGGATCGGTCTACTGGGCGAATTTCTACAGCGTTTTTTCCGTGATGCAATTTGATGTGACACACCCTTTATTTGACTTAAAACAGATGATTGTAACTGATTTTATGAACAAATGAAAATTCAAAAAAAATACCGCAGGACTTTTTTGACAGCCTAATATATTATACTTAAAGCGCACACCAATGCGAATGAAATGAAACGGTATCCCAATCGAACCGCGTGGCAATCACGCTGGTTGTGATTGCTGCTCTCCTCATTCGCGCAATACAGAGAACCCCGTTAGAGCGAAATACCTTCACCAGCCACGAGCTGATAACGGTATAATCTCCACTCTATAATAGACGCGAACAAATATGCGATCGATGTCTTCGGACTGCGCGAGCTGACTGTTCTGCGTCGTTGCACGCGGATGATCGTCAACAACCACATCGCTGTTTTCGAAGTGGCGGAACCAATCACGGTACGTTTTTTACTTAGATCGGCATCTCCGTAAACTTTTAGGAGCTCTCGATGCGCTTCTACCGCCGTTTTCTTTGAATGAAATCTGGAAATCTGCACACAAATGACAATTATTTGGCACGAAATCAGACATTTTCACGCAAACAATAGGAAAGGACGCCAAAAGAAAATCACTAAAATGTCAAAACGTTTTGACATATGAATGTCTAATCTTGGTCGTTTCGGATATGTCGAAATCGCCCAGCACTTACTGCATGAGCCATCTATTGACAAACAGTAGGAACTTATTGCATTTCCAATAATTTACCCACAGCATTCGACAATGCTAAGGACACAAAAGTTTAAATTACGACAGATTTATTGAGACGAAAATTGTACAACTCTTTTTCCTTATTTGAAAGTTTCACTGTCTGTTTATTTTTCCGGATGGCGAAATTTTCTTGTTTTTTTTTTCTCCCTCACACTTATCCTTGATCTAATCACGTCACGAATGTTCAAATGTCGCTGTTTCAGCATTGCATCACAACGGGTTCAGTAAAATGTTTACCACTACTAGTTAGGAAAATGATTATTCCAGGATTATTTGAGAAAAAATGCAATTGGGCTACCTAGCTGTCTTTTGTTTTGTTCGTTTCGCCACAGCGAAACAGTTTGGGCAACTATGCGCGCCTTACACTGGTTTCACTGGCTTTCACTGATCGACATTGGTTATAATGATTCGTTCATTGTTCCTATTAAATAAGCGTTTTTTGGTTCTATTGTTCTAACACGTGGATCATCGCCTTTCGGGATCTTGTCCATTCAGGGCACTATGATTTCTATGACCACCGTCAGTGACTGGTAACTGGTAACTTTGATTTGGCGAGGACGTATTATGGAACATTAGGGGTGCTCCCGAGGTAGAATCGACTAGGGCCATCTCCTGGCCGTAATCCTCATCGGGGAAATCGTGGTCACAATGGTGCTCTCCGCAAACTTTACATTCGTACAGGTTGGGCTTCAGGGTATTTAGGATTTTCTGTAATTAGCCGGTTTTATTTGATTTTTTTATTCTTCTGGGTGATTTGCTTAATGTTACCTGTCCCAATGTGTTCCCTTCAGCTCGAGCGATTTGATAGATTGCAAACGCTGGAATGCACACAAGGGATGCCGCAGTTATAGTCCATCCCAAACCGTGGGCCCAACCAGGGTAGGCATATTTGCCATTGTGATAGGTAGGAGCTTCGTAGTTGATCAAACTGAAGATCCATAATGACTACAAAGAAAAAAAAGGTAGATTTAAAATCCGGTCCCTTTTCGCTGAAGCAGATCACCCACGATTAGCAAGCTTGGCACGGCTATAAGCAGACAGAAGCGAAGGTAAAGCGACGGATACCTTCCGGTCATTTGCTTAACGTTTTTGGACAGCCGATTGATACCGTAGAACCATGCAATTGCGATTGTTTCGAAGAATGCCAGAAACATTATCGATACCGAAGCGGCATAGTGATCGATCAGCTGAAAGAAATAGATGCCGCCTTGTATCAGGTTGGGAAGACCGGCGAAGAAAGATACAGCACAAACTATCAGCACGAGCAACTCATGGTAGACCAATTTCCTCTTGATCCATCGGGGGAAGCCATCCTGGATGGAAGTAACCACTACTTCTACTATGGCAAACTGTAAAAGTTTAAATTGAACTTTGATCATACGTTATGAACCAATCTCTCTTCTTACCTGACTGTTTAAGCCTAAACAAAGTAACATAAAGAAAAACAACACTGCCCACATTTGAGCAGCCGGCATCTTAGCCAAAGCCTGTGGATACACAACAAATATGAGGCCTGGGCCTCCGCTAATCACATCCTCCACGGTTGTGTTCTGCTCCAAAGCGATATTTCCGATCGTGGCAAAGGCAAATATCCCAACGAGCAAACTTGTTATTCCATTGATGAACGACACGGCCAGCGTGTCATGCAGAATATTGTTGTTGTATTTGTTGTAACTGGCGAAGGATATCATCGAGCCGAACGCGATACCTATTGAGTTGAAATTTTGCGCCGCCGCATTGATCCAAACCTGTCCACATAAACAACGAAATAATCATCAACGACCAAATACATTCAGATCAAAATAAACACCCACATTTGCCCTGCCTAGTTCCTGCCAGTTCGGTCGGAAGAAATAGTTCAATCCCTTGTCGGCCCCTTCCAGCGTGAGCGATCGTCCCAAGAAAACGATGATCAACACGAAGGGAAGCGTTGCCGTGAGATATCGCACCTTGGCGGACGATTTGATGGACTTCCAGATGGCGAAATAGATCAGAATCCACGCGCATATCAAACATGCCACCAGCTCCCAACGCATTCCGCCGGGATACTCGATGCCGTGGCTTATCTGGAGCACTTTGTTCCTGCAATAAAAAGCAACGGCTGTTCAGAACCCCGGCTTGCAGGTCGACGGCGAACTCACTCAAAGAACTCCTCGGTGGGGGTCCGCGACATTTCCGGCCGGCTTATGTTGTGCTTCAATCGCTCCGGAATCCAACAGTCGGGCGTGTTCCACCGGTGGGAACAGTCGGTCCACGGGAGCTCCGGTCGGAAGGATGTGAAGAAGTAGTAGATGGCATAGGCAATGATTACGCTATAGTAGGTTGACATGAGAAACGAGACGACAACGCTAGCCAAACCGGTTCCTGGAAAGGAAGGAAGAGATACGCGTTAGAAATCAGAGAACCCCGTGTGAGTGTGATATACTGTTTTTGGGCATATACTGGAGTCTTTTTTTTACGCGGAGAATACGTGCCGCATAAACAAAAACCGCGTAAAGGAAAGCCGCGCAAATTCCAAAATCCGCCTAAAAATAAACCGGGTAAATTTCACAATCAGTGTAAAAATCTAACAAATAGTGAATTATAAGTTTAAAATGCAACCCTAACAACCCTAAAATATTCTAACAATTGATTACCTGATTTTTGTTTGCATGCTACAATCCTGATATCTGTTTCTCCTTTTATTTCTCAGCTACTAATCAGTGACGCATAACAACTTTTTTTTGTGAATAGTCACAACAATTTTCATATTAAATTTATACGCGGTTGATACGCGCCGCTTACAAAAACCCCGTGAATTTCGAAATCCGCATAAAAAACACCGCGTTAACTTCAAAATCCGCGTAAAAATAAACCGCGCAAATTCCTAAAACCGCGTCAGAAAGCCGCGTGGAAAAAAACCGCGTATAAAGCGACTTTAGTGTATTTGAGGTTTTTTTTTTACAAAAACAGATTTTTTTTAGTTTATAGAATAACCAATTGGTTAGCGTCACACGTGAGATTCTAATAAATCAATTTTTCTCATGTGAAAAAGGTGTTTTCTGACTTTAAGGGGATGAATCAAAATTTTTTTTTATATTCAAAGCACGAAACATATATGCATAAAAAACGACCAAAAAATTTTTTTTGACTCGATTTTATACAGTGAAAAGAAATCCGAGACTGTATATAATCAAAAGTGCAACCACCCATACGATCTCTGCTAAGGCAAATATTCAGTCTTTTTCCAATCAGTTAACATTGTTTGTTTTCCGTCATCATAAAGGCTTCGTTGGTGCGTTGCATCAATGCATTGAACTGACGCTATGGCCAAGCAGGCGTTAAGGTTGTGCGCCAAAAAATCATTCGCTGGATACCAAGCATCTTGAATGTAGTGCTGGAATGTCATAAGTTATTTGGGTTCGCGTGCCAGTCGCAAAAGTGCTGTCAATTAGGATTGCATTTGCGCTAATCTTGATTATAATGAAGCAATGCTACTCTTTGAGATTAACAGAAAGAGATCATTTCGATTATTTAGTCACCATGAAAGTAAATGTCGCTCTGAAATTTTGTGTGGGATATGGTTTCGCTCGCCAGTAGCAAAACTTCCTCCACTGCGCTTTCCTTGAGCATGACAAAGTAATGCAACTTTTTTCGTGGCCAGTAATATTAACATAATCGTTTCTTTTGAGAATAGCGTAACATGATAAGAAGTGTTTATATTTCTAGTAGCTTTGAGCCACCAATGTATGGTTCGGTATGCATGCTATGGGGAACGCTTGTTTGGCGCTTGGTTTATGTTGTACGAACGATGCCTAGAGGTGCGATTCCACTGAGGCAATACTAAATAACATGTAGCATGATATAAGAGACTTGCAAGTATTTTCATTGTTGTTGTTTCCATACGGTGCCAAAGGTGTATTGATGTAGTTATGAGATGTGGAATCATGGTGCTGGTGTAACAAGTATATAATTGACATAGAATCGATTGTAGCCGAGCTTATGTCAATTGCAAAAAAGGCCACCGGAATAGCGTTCGTCAATTGATTCCACAAAAAAAAAACATTTCAGGGCGATCACAGCATTGTTAAATAATATCCGAAGTTATAAACAAGCGACTTATATAAAAACAGCGTAGTTCTACGTCAACAATGCGGTCATATCTTGGACACAACCTCCTATAGATTTTTGACGTAGAACTACGTCTTTCATTAAGGGTGTCAAATCAGAAAACAGGTCACGTTTTTATGAAATAAAGTTAACGTTAATAACTATTTTTGTCGCGAACGGATTTTGGCGATTTACATACTAAACGAATCGGAAATTCCCTAAGATTTGTTTGCAAAAAACGAACGCATTGCCAGGGGCAATTTCTAAAATTCGAGGCAAGCGTCATCTAATGATGCACGCGATGTTGGTGTAGTGAAAAACGCTCGCACTGAACCGTGCCTTCGAGAGTGTGACACCGCATCAAACAACAGCAAAATAGGCGATTTCGGCGCGTCGGTCGAAAATGTAAACGGCTTCTTTGGTGCCTTTGAGAATGCAACAATGCATGAAACTGACGTTATGGCAAAGCAGGCGTTAAGGTTGTGCGCCAAAAAAATATTTGGGGAATACCAAGCATCTTGAATGTCTTACTGGAATGTTATAAGTTATTTAGGTTCGCGTACCAGTCGCAAAACTGCCTTCAACTAGGATTGCATTTGCGCTAATATTGATCATAATAAAGCATTGCTACTGTTTTCGAGGTTGTTATGAACAAAAAGAGTTTATTTCCCTTGTTTAGTCACCAAGAAAGTAAATGTCGTTCTGGATTTTGTATGTGATTAGGTTTCGCATACCAGTAGCAAAACTTCCTCCACTAAGGGTGACAGCTGCGCTTCTCTCGAGCATGAGAAAGTAATGCAACTTTTTTCGAGGCCAGTAATATTAACAGCAGCGTTTCCTTTGAGAATAGAGCAAAATGATGAGAAGTGTTTATATTCCTAGTAGTTTCAAGCTACCAATGTATGGCGACTTATATAAAATAACAGTGTAGTTCTACGTCAACAATGCGGTCGTATCTTCGACACAACCTCCCATAATTTTTTTCGCTCCGTAACACTGCATTCCCCACTTCGGGACGATAATAATCGGCTACTCGTTCAGTCTGATCGTATGGTGCTTAGTGTCAAGATGTACAATTTACAAGAACGTGTATTTTGAGTAAAATCGTATTACTCGAGCAATAGTTAAGTGAGCAAGCGTTACTGGCGCTACCTATCGGGAAATGTTGGAAGATGAAGTCTTGCCTGTCATGATGGCCATGCCCAATTTCAAACGATTCATCTTCCAACAGCACGAAGCGAAGCCTCATACCGCCGATGAAACGGTGTTGTTTCTGCGTAGAGTTTTCAGAGATCGCGTCATCTCCAATCGCTTTTCTGCTCCGTTTAATTGTGGATGCAATTGGCCGCCGTACAGTCCGGATTTGAGTCCGCTCGATTACTTCCTCTGGGAGTAACGTAAAAATAATAATTGTATTGATATCAACACAATTTTATTTTATTGATTTTCGTGACATAAAACGCTATGACTCAGGAATATCATTTTATTAAGTGGTTTTTATAGCTGTTTCGATGATGTTGTCTGTCATCAGTGTCGAAAATCGGATCGTAGGATCGTAGAGCACAAGAAAACGTTCTGACTGCATTTCTTTTTTCAAGTAATTTAGAGCTTTTTCGCTCTTCTCACTCTATACGAATGAAACAGCATCCTTGAGCAGGTTATTGAGAGGGTAAGGATTTGTGGTCAGATTGGGGAAAAATCTTCCATATTAACCAACCAAACCTAGAAACGGACGAACCTGAACTTTGTCTTTGGGAATTGACATACCTTGAATTACATCCAACTTCTTTTGTAATTTGTGAATTCCAAACTTGTGTTCTATATAACCACAGTACTGTTTTTTCTCGGAGAAGAAATCACACTTGTCACGGTTCGCACGCATCCTATGAACACTCAATCGTTTGAGAACTTCCTCGAGTTTCTGCAAATGTGTTTAATCATCAGGACCTGTGGCAAGAACATCGTCAATAAAAACAGTGACATCAGGAATACCTTGTAATATTTCCTCCATCAGTCGCTGTAATATAGCGGACGCAGAAGCCACACCATATGCCTGGTCGGCCGGTATAAGTCTTTGTGTGTACTCGAAGTTAGAAAATACTTGTCTTCAGGCCGAACTTCAGGTTGCAAATAAGCAAATAATTCTTCTACTGTCGGTAACGACAGTCTTAGATCAAGACTCTTAGTATCGAGTTCGACTTGGATTATGGAAAGTGAAGATACAGTTCTATCAAGGTTATAATGAATTCAATTAAAACTTTTCCCATGGTTACATAATTAGGAGATAAAGAGTTAATTCCTGCCCGCTAATTTTTCATGGTCAATGAAATTGCCAGTCGATAATTTTACAACCGGCGGCATCCAACACATGTCGCTTAATTAAATAGCAAATTGAACAACTAGCGTGACTTGAACACGTCCGTAAAACCGAACAGCGAGACAGCCACTGAAAATCAGCCATTAATAACAAAGGGACACCGTTACCAGTTGTAAAAAAGGGAAACAAATGTATGAGAGTATGCAAATGAGTCAATGAGATAATAGGAAACCACGTGTGGAGGGAGGAGAGGAATAGGTGGTGGGGTTAGGTGTGGCTTTTTCATGAATGGACTACCACGATGCACATGCTGACAGTTTGTGAGGTACCATGGTATGGTATATAATGATCTACAACATGAATTTCAATAGGTTTGTCTGAGAGCTGATGCCGCCCTTGCAATTATAGCGATAATCACGGGTTCAGCTGACTTTGAACATTGTTTGATATTATTTTTTTGTATTTATTTGATTTGTTTTTAATAGATGTTTCGACTTGTGATGCTCAAGGACGCATTCATGTTCTAGTAAAAACTGTTCGTTGAATTCGATGATATGTCAATGGATCGTATACAGCAGGGGCATTACGGGCGACTAGTTGTTTGAACGTTAGGCCGCGGTTTACCAACGTTGGCTCTAACGTTGACTCAAACTTTGACTGCTCTGCGCCACTTTCTCTTAAGTCCGATTGAACTGAAATTTTGCAAAGGGTGTTATTTGAGGTGGTGAACATTTTGCATGGGGTAACTTTTTGAAATTTTAGGGTCGATTTTTTCCCATACATTCATTGGCACCCTACTGTACATAGTTTAGTGACCAATCTTAAGTCTATATTTTGCACGATGCACCAAAAATATCGCAGCCGCAAGTAGTGAATTCATCCGAAATGACCCAAATCAGGCAATTGCACGGCGTTCTCAAGAACTGATCATCTTCCAAACATCATTGTGGCGTATTTTGCGAAAAGATCTGGGGCCACATCCTTATAAAATCAAATTGACTCAAAAACTAAAGCTACTTGACCATATGAAGCGCCGAAACTTCTCCGATTGGGCTCTGGCGAATCTTGATCACAAAATCATCTTCAGCGATGACGCTCATTTCATGGCCAATAATGGTCAACAATCAAAATATGCGTTTTTGGTCAAATGCGAACCCATTTGTTCTTCAACAAACACCATTGCTTCCGCAATAAAACTACTTTTTTTTTTTTTTTTTTATCCAAAATATATATTTTATTAAGGCTCATATGGCGTCAGCCTAACGGGGCCGGAAGTTCAATATTTTGACAATGTTTGCTTAGACTATGTTAGTAATATGTAACCGATTACTCGCGGTTGACTCGAGGTTAGTATTACAAGTGTTCTCATAATTGGTATGTCGCAGTCTTCGATGCTCTGTACGTGTGCCCGACACGGGATACTTCCTATTGGGATGCAGCTGACCATTAATCAGCAACGCCCCCCTTGTCTGTACCCCATATCTAGCGTGGTGCGTCTTTCTCGACTCGAGGAATCCAGGATAGAATGGTCACTACTACTACTACTAAAACTACTGTTTGGTGAGGTTTTAATGCCAGAGGAGTGATTGGGCCTAATTTCTTTGTCGATGAGAACGATCGTCATGTTACCGTCATTGAAGAGCGCTATCGCGACATGTTGGGAGACTATTTTCGGCCAGAATTGGAAGATCTTAACTTCAATGATATGTGGTTTCAACAACACGGTGCCACATTTCACACAGTGCATGTTACAATTGATGTATTGAAAAGTAAGTTTGGTGAATGTGTTAACTCGAGAAATGAACCTGTCCATTGGTCGCCTCGTTCATGCGATTTGACTCCATTGGATTTCTTTTTATGGGGTTATGTCAAGTCACTAATCTATGCCAACAAACCAGCAATTTTAGAAGAGCTCAGAGACAACTTTCAACGTGAAATTCGCAACATTCCGGTTGAAATGTTTGATCGAGCATTGGAAATTTGAAATTGAATTATGACCAGAATCGAATTTCATTCTTAAAATGGTTGTTGAACTACAACCAGAATAAATTAACCTGTGTTTTATTTGAAAAAAAGGTTGACATATCCTTAATGAAACTATCAATTCGGAAATATTGGCCCCTATTATGTAAATTGAATCAAACGGTCGATTCGATCCCTATAACTATCACACCAAACAAATTTTCGTATCTTGTATATCAATCAATTTTTATCAAATCAAATTATTTCTCAAACGTCGACGAAAACATTGCCGAAATGTTTTGCCGGCAGCTTTCACCCGACAGCAAAATAGAGCTAACGAGCAAAAATATTTAATTTTAGAAATTTCTTATTTCTCATTCACTAGTTGCTCTATTCATCACCATATTTCTTGAAAAAATCTGTACAAGCAATTCACATTATTTATCGTTGTTTAAAAATTAAAGCAACAAAACTTCATTAAAATTCGCATTCGTTGTTTCAAAGGCGAAGTTTTCTCCAACAATTCAGTTGATAATAATTATAAGATTTCGAAAATCAATAAAAACCGAATGTTCGAATCTTTTCAGCTTTTTCAATTGGTCATTTAACAAATGATTACCAGGAGAAAACATTATATAAATTGTTCCTAGTGACAATTTTTTGCTTTATTACAAGTTAGGACCAAACAACTGGATGTGTTAATATTAAATAACTAACAATATGGATGAAAATATTAAAACGGAAACTTTAATGAAGAAATGTCTGCTCCTTCAACTAATTTGTTTTACTGAGGATAATACAAACACCTTATAAAATGATCACGGCAAAAGGTGGAAGGATATTTATCTATTGCGTCTGAAGGTGACAGTATCCTAGACCAGCTGGCCGAAGCCTAGGAATGCCTACGCGGGCGACCGGTAGACTGGTATATAGTGTTGGACAAAACATTTGCAACTGAGATTGAAAAATGATAAAAAATGCATCATCAACTTCAATGACTCAGAATCAGAGTTATAGCTTTGTAGTATACGCTTACTTAAGTTATTAGCTGTTCCCTTCAGAGATCTCCACGTGGGGCATTTCTCCTTGTGATGACATTAGATGTACTGTGACGACATTTTGAAATTTGTGAAGATTTTTATTGTCAAAACATTGATGGGTATTATTTGGTCACGAATTCACGAATTTCGTAAAAAACTTACATCGAAGTGAATAAGCGAGATATTTTTTTTTCATTCTAACGAGTATCAATGGATCAATACTTTTTAACGTTAGTTTTTTTCACTGTACACACTATTAGAACAAATATTAATGAACAACTATCAGCACGCGTTGCCCCATTTAGCATTCACCGTTTACTTAATTAATAATTAATCTATTAGTCTGGAATACATTACGCTCCCACTCGGCGATAGACAGTTCGGCGTCGCAAAAGCTCGCAAGAAGGGCTCCTCGCCGCACGCGCGAGGTCTCCCACATAAGCGCAAGGTGACAATAGGATGCTGAATAGGTACGTTCAGAAATGTCCTCATTATTCATTCAGAATCGTACTTGGGAATGGGACCGATTTTCGCTTCGATTATTTGTTTTATGGATAAAGCTGTCACAATAAATCACGACAAATTTAAATACTATTTTCTTAGTGAGTTTATATAACTTCGCATGATAGTATCACGCCTTGGGTGGGTTTGTCGTGAATTGTTAGAGTCAATATTGTGTGTTACCTTTCAACAGTGGGCAAAGTTGTCCCAGTGCCCCAATCGGCCCTCGTCCCGTGTACTGACCGACGGCGAGCTCCATAAACAGCATCGGAATACCACAGATTAGCAGAATGATGTAATACGGCACCAGAAACACGCCTGAAAAGGAAGCAAAAGCGAGTCGCATAGTTTGCATCAGATCAAGCGCGGTAGAAAAAAACAAAACTTCTACTGCTGACATCTTCTGCGTCGGACGCCCGTGGCGGATGTTCGAGTTACGGTTTGTTAAGCTCAAACGAGCTATTCTAGCCTAATTTTCCTAGGCAACCGTGTGCTGATGGGGAAGATGTCAGCACTCGCATGAAGGCCGATTCGATTATACCTCCTCCGCTTTTATAGCACAGATACGGAAACCGCCAGACGTTGCCCAATCCTACCGAATATCCGATGCAGGCCAGCACGAATTGCATCTTGTTGGCCCAGTGCTGCTTACGGGGCTTCAGATTATCGATGTCCGAATCATCCGAGATGCCCGTGTAGCTATCGTTCTCGTATGGCTCATCTGGAGGGCTGAAAGGGGGAAAATATAAAGATTAACCGCCGGTAAACGATACTCATTGGAAATAAGATGTAACTCTAAGTCGTGTTTGAAGTGACAACGAGACATTCAAGCTCACACCACTGACGTTACTGCGTAGCATTGGTACTTTCGGTTTAATAGCGAGCTTCTAGAGTTGCGGTTAACATATTCAAACCCTTGGTTTGGATTGATTACGGCGGCTTAATTTCCTACAGAAGCGTTTTCAAGCTGCGGTTTAGGAAATATAGGAAGGCAAAATTGTTAACACACATGATGTGCGTTTTCAAATGTATATCGTATTATTTTTATTGTTTTCACAGGTGGAGAATAAAAAGCGGGAATTGTTAGCAACAATGTTGCTGAAGGAAAAGCAAATTCTGTGAAAAAAATGTAAAAAATATTGCTAAACATACAAAAAGGTGAAGCAATAACCTCAGAAGATTCCTGAGACGGTTACATAAACATTACATTGAGTGAATTTTGAGTCGAAAAATAATAAATGTGAAGAGAGACAGATTTAATGGATCATTATACATACAGAAAGTTGGAAATTAGAAAAAAGGGATCAGTTATTCGGATTCGAGAAAAAAATAAAGAAAACGAACGAAAAATGTGTTTTTACACATTCAACTCCTCTATTGCGGTTGTATTTCAATTTAAGAAATTTGTCTTTTTATTGTGGTTTGTTGGATAGGACCCAAATTTCATGAAATCTTGAACTCGGATTATTTAACTAATCATCAGTAACTGTACACAGTGAACAGACCAGCCAATTGCATCAATTATTACATTAAAAGGTACACAATAAAAAGTCTAATTACGGTCACTTTTGAAGAGTTATAAACTCGAATCATCTCACTTATCTTTATTGACTGTGTACAACAAACAGTCGTGCCAATTGTATCAATTTCCACAATAAAAATGTACAGATCTTTCTCGTCCCTGTATGCATAGCAACCAGACACAAAAATTATGTTTAAGTTTCAGGTTCATTTCGTGCCGAACGACAGCGTTGGAAATGTTCGCATCGCGAGTAGACTCGCGGGTACAATTTTTTTTTATATTCATTCCTACTCATGTATCGGAAGCAGTGCATAAATTAGGAGTTGTGTTACTCTTGGTAAAAAAGTGTATATCGAATCTGGCAGAATACTCATGAACTTCCACCATTGCCGATCGAGTGCGCACAGACAAGCCTTAAGGCTGATTTAGACGATGCCAGTCAGCGCTCTAGTTGAAGTATCCAGTGAATAGAGAACAGACACTCTGTTCCAGTTAGAGGCCAATTACTTTTTCGATACTTGTACAAATAACTTGAACCGAGTGTCTGTTCTCTGTTCACTGGATACTTCAACTAGAGCGCTGACTGGCATCGTCTAAATCAGCCTTTAGTTATTAATGATAATTGAGGGGCTTAGATTGAAGGATACAGCTGGGTAAGTGATTTGTTCGATTTCTCTTCATAAACTTTTTCTTTAGTTAATAAGTCAACTGCAAAAATGTTCTAATTTGAGTTTGCTATAGAATTCGATAAATGAGGTTTTGACCTATCTTTCACATTGTCTAACACACAACTGGGAATGAGTTTGCAGCTAAGTTATGACCAAAAGAGAAAGTCGATGAAGAGAAATAAATGATGTCACTTACACCCCTTTCATTTTGAGCCTCTCAATTATAATATTAAATGTCGATTGGATGCGCACAGATAAGCCTAAATTTTCAAATAAGGGAGCTTGGTTTTTAACCCTTTGCGGTCGTATTAAATTTGCGCATGGGTCGGGATTATTTTTCCTTGAAAAAGCAGTAATACATGCAAGATTATGAAAAATAAACCTTTTTTTATTTTTCCCATACAAATGAAACACAAATTTCTGCATAACTCGAGAACTAATCAAGCAAACGAAACCAAATTTGGCATGTGGAGGTTTTAGGATGCAATAAATGTTTCTATGGTGGTTCGACACTCCTCCCCCCTCTATCAGGGTGGGCTGTCATACAAATGAAAACATATTTCTGCATAACTCTAAAACTAATCAAGCAAATGGAGCCAAATTTTGCATGTGAAGATTTTAGGGGGCACGAAACGTTTCTTTTGTCAATAGACACTTCTCCCCCTCTCTAAGGGGAGAGGAGAGGAGGGGTCTGTCTTTATTCTATCATATTTTCTGTATCAAACATTTATTCCATGTAACGGAGAAACATGTTATTTGCAAGTGGTTAAAAATCTTGAACGAGAATTGTGTCTGAAAATAATCTGATATTATAATGATGAGTTTTGGTAGAAGTACTAGGATTTTTTTAGTAAAAGGTAAACTCAACGGGGTCGATTAGAAGATCAATCAATGAACATTTCTGCGATTGGACTCATGAACTTGCGCTTAGTAAGAAAACGTGAATGTTTGAAGGTATTAATAACAAAAAACGTGGACATTTCCGTAACCCCTACTCCCCCTAAAGTTGTCCACGTGTTATGTAGACAGCCCCACGCCGATGGTTACCAGTCAATGAATTCCCACAAAAATTAAGACAACGATCTAGGACAAACATCGTGAATTAGTCTTCGTGATAGGCGTTGTCTTTCCATCAGGACAATGTCAAACTTCATGTCTCGATAAATTACACAATAAATTATTTTAAATTCTGGCTGGGAGGTCCTATTTGACTAGCTAGACTAACCGGTTATTACACCTTCAAATTAGTACAGATACAGCATAAAAAATACCTTGAAGAATAGCATTTTTAAGCTGCATGAAAGAGCTGCATGCATGTAGAATCGAATACATGTATTTTTTGGTCTTTATTTAAGAGACTTTCAGACGTAGGCTGGTTCGTCAAATACATGTATGTCTTGTTGAAATTGCCAACGAAGCAACACGATTACAAGAAGCATGCCATGATAATTTAATCAGGCTGAGGGCATCCGTATACTAGCACATAGGATTTGACAGCGTCAAACATGTCCGGGTCGCAAATGCAATTTGCGACCACTGTCACTCGCGAGAACTGCCAAACTCTCAATCTGGTGTAAAACAAGGCACTTAACATACTACCAGGTGGGTCAAAACGTGAAGTGGTTTTCTGCAGCCATTTAAAAAATACACAAAAGTAAATTAAGACGATTGAGCACAATTTGTGGAATATACTGATACTTTATGAAATACTCATTGCTATATTCATTATATTCATTACGTTTTACGTTTTAGAATTCATTCAAACCCTTTTATTTCACTTAAATTCTTTCAATTTCTTAAGTTGGTTTACATTATAATATAATACTACATTTCAAGTGATCAACCTAGGGTTCTACGTTTCATATTATCATTCAGACCCTTGTGATCATCATGATCATTACATTTCACATAAATTTTTTTTTCAAAAAACAATTCTTTTTTTAGTTAGCGAATGGGCGCACCTTGTTCCATAGATTTGCCTTGAGTTCGCCGAGTAATTTGATAGGTTTGGCAATGACAGCTAAATTTGTAGCACATCTTGACTCGCGGATCATATCCCCTTGCCCGGGGCTTGAATTTAATGCTCTGTAGTTTGTCGAAATATATCTTTCTTGTTTGATCGTTCACTAGTTTAGTCGCATTTTATTTTCACTCCCTTCCAAGTGGTTATGGGCCCAGAACTAGGTGCCTAGCAACGATAATCAACATCCGTGAAATTTTTTTTTCCTGAAGCGAAGCCGAAATGGAGAAGATCCAGTTTCCGAAGCTAAATGGAGAAAATTACAGCAGCTGGAAGTTCAGCACTGAGCTGCTGCTGATCCGGGAGAATTTGTGGAAGTTCGTCACCCAAGCGAGACCTGCCGATCAAGCTGCGACGACGGCGGATCCGGGAAACATTGCTGAGTTGGAAGATTGGAACTACGGGGACCAGCGAGCACGAGCCACGATCGGGCTCTTGATGGAGAGCAACCAGCATGGCCTCATCAAGCAGACAATGACCGCTCGTGAAGCCTGGAAAAAGCTTGGGGACCATTTTGAGAAGCCAACCCTGACTTCCAAAGTGTCCTTATTGCGAAACCTGATTACGAAACGGTACAGTGAGGGCGAGGACATGGAGAAGCACGTCGTCGGAATGGAAGAAATCTTCGAGCGTCTCTCCTTGGCGGACCTGAAACTGGACGAAAAGCTGCAGGTGGCGATTGTGTTGAGTAGCCTCCCGAAATCTTTCAACACGCTGACGACGGCCCTCGAGAGCAGGGCGGACGACGAGCTCACTTTGGAGTTGGTGAAAAGGAAGCTCATCGACGAGGTAACGAAAATCGGTAGCTATGGCAACGAGACCGGTTTGCGGGCAGGTTCTGGTAAGAAGCCACTTACTTGCCACTACTGCCAAAAACCGGGGCACAAACAGCGAGAGTGTCGGAAGTTGGCCAGTGACCGAGAAGAGGATAACCGGAACGACCAGGAGAACCGGAAAACCCGCAAAACTTCGTCCAGGGCAAAGGCGGTTCGTGAAGATAGGAGCGAAGCCACCTTCATGGCCAGAGGAGCAGTTGAAGCAGCAGTCTGGGTCGTTGATTCCGGGGCGACATCGCACATGTGCGCCGAGATGGATTTTTTCGTGGACCTGGATGAAAATGTGAACGAACACGTGGTGCTCGCTGACGGCAAGACGACGGTTGCGAGGGGCAAAGGAACGTGTCGCATCGGTTGCTGCGATCTTGAAGGTAAAAATCTGACAGTTAATCTTACAGATACGTTGTACGTACCGAATCTCGAGTCGAATTTGATTTCGGTGCGGAAGTTGGTCGAGAAGAAAGGAACCGTCATCTTCGCTGCCAAGGGCTGCACCATCCTGAAGGATGAAAGGGTTGCAGCAAACGCGGTCGTTTCTGGTGGGTTGTACGTCTTGAAGAACGCCCACAGAGCGACGAAGGTGGAAGAAAAACGCCACACCGCCAACTGTCAGCACACGTGGCACAGAAGGATGGGTCATCGTGACAACGAGGCCTTGCAGGATTTGAAGAGGAAGAGCCTAGCGACAGGACTGCAAATCGAGGACTGTGGGCTGCGGATTCAGTGCGAGTGCTGTCTGGAGGGGAAATTTGCACGACTCCCGTTTCCCAAAGAAGCCAAGAAGAAATCGAAGCGCCCGTTGGATTTGGTCCATGTCGACGTGTGTGGGCCGATGAAAAATGTCACACAAGGTGGATCTCGCTACTATCTCACCGTGATTGACGACTATTCTCGCTACACGACGGTATATTTCCTACGTGAAAAATCCGATGCAGAGGACAAGCTGAAGGACTTCGTGATGGAGATGAAGACCACCTTTGCAGGCCGCCGAAGATCATCCGATCGGACAACGGCGGTGAATTCAAGAATCGAGCAATGGAAGACTTCTGCAGACGGGAAGGCATCCGGCAACAGTTTACCACACCGTACACCCCGCAGCAAAATGGTGTTGCGGAACGGAAAAATCGTTCTCTGAATGAGATGGCGAAGTGCATGCTGTTGGACGCGGACCTCCCGTTACGATACTGGGCCGAAGCCGTGAATACTGCAAACTACCTCCAGAATCGGCTTCCTACCACGGCACTCCAGGTAACACCGTACGAGGCATGGTGGGACGAGAAACCGGATGTGAGCCATTTGCAGATTTTTGGCACCAAGGCATTTGTGTGGGTTCCCAAACAGAACAGATCGAAGTTTGATTCGAAGGCGGTGAAGATGACGTTCGTGGGCTATTCATCGCAACAGAAGGCGTACCGATTCCTGGACCTGATGACTGGCACCATTGTGAACAGCAGAGATGCACGATTTCTGACGATGGGCAACACCGGTCAGGATGAAGCGTCAGAAAATGGAAGTATCATCGAATGCTCGATCGGTGAACATGCTTTCCCGAAGACTAATAATTTTCCTATCGTTGCAGGGGACGTTCATGGTGAGCAACCGGAGATTGAGGAGGAGTCTGATTCCGACGAAGGGGATGATCAAAACGAGACGATCGATCCATACGTTGATTGCGATGTCACGCTCACCGATGGCAACGACGAGAATGAACGTCCCCCCAACGCACCAATTGAACCTGTGGCTCCAAGAACGTCCAGCCGGACGACGAAGGGAGTGCCACCTCAAAGATATGGCGAAACAGGCCAGATTGCCATTCAGCAAGCCGCTGAGCCACGGACCGTCGCAGAAGCCCTGGGTGGTCCAGAGCGAGAGCAGTGGAAGAAAGCAATGGACGAGGAGTTTGCTTCTCTGCAGGAGAACAAAACTTGGGAAATCGTCCAGTTGCCCTCCAACCGGAAACCAGTGGGCTGCCGCTGGATTTTCAAGAAAAAGCTGGATGAGCATGGCAACGTAGCAAGGTACAAGGCGCGTCTCGTGGCGAAAGGCTTCAGTCAGAAGTTTGGAACTGACTACGATGAAGTCTACGCGCCCGTAGCCAAACACACGACATTTCGGGCACTTCTGGCGGTAGCTGCCCGGAGGATGATGGATGTGAAGCACATCGACATCAAAACGGCGTACCTGTATGGAGAAATCAGCGAAGAAATCTTCATGCAGCAACCCCCCGGATACGAAACCGGAAATCGAAGCGAAGTTTGCAGCTTAAGGAGGAGTTTGTATGGACTCAAGCAAGCCGGACGGGTTTGGAACAGAACCATCACCGAAGTCCTGATGCAGCTGGGATACAAGCCAACGGAAGCTGACAACTGTCTTTTCGTGAGGAACGTTGACGGAGAGCTTTCGTTTATTTTGCTCTACGTCGACGATATGCTAATCGTATCATTTGGAGATGACGAATACAGGCGAGTTTGCTCTTTCCTGGGGAAGAAATTCAAGATTTCCTGCCTTGGCAATGTGAAAAACTTCCTTGGGATCCAGGTGGAACGGAACGTGAACGGAGATTTTCTGCTGTCGCAAGAAGGCTACATCAATCGGATCGTGGCTCGATTTAGTATGGAACAAGCGAAACCTTCACCGATACCGATGGATCCTGGTTACCCCAACATCACGCAAAAGGAGGAGAAAATGCCGAACAGTGAGAAGTACCAAAGCCTTGTCGGTGCTTTGCTCTATGTTGCTGTTTGTACCAGACCAGACTTGGCGATCACCGCGTCCATTCTCGGGCGCAGAGTAAGCAAGCCGACGGAAACCGACTGGTCGGAAGCAAAGCGAGCCCTGCGGTACTTAAAGGGTACTGCCAACTTGCGGTTGAAGCTAGGAGGAGAGGGAAACCTTGAAGGCTATGCTGACGCGGATTGGGCAGAAGATCGCTCGGACCGGAAATCGAATTCCGGATTTTTGTTCAAACTTGGAGGTGGACCGATCGCTTGGACATCCCGGAAACAATCATGCGTTACGTTGTCATCGACCGAGGCAGAGTATGTAGCTCTGGCAGAAGCAACCAAGGAACTGCTGTGGCTCATCAAACTCATGCGAGGCCTCGGTGAAGAAGTCCACTACCCTGTTCTCATCCACGAGGACAACCAGAGTTGCATCAGCATGCTGCAGAACGAAGGTGATACCCGGCGTACCAAACACATCGACACCAGGTTCAACCTCGTCCGTGATCTGAAGAAATCTGGAGTCCTGTGCGTTCGGTATTGTCCAACCGAATCCATGGAAGCAGATGCCCTGACAAAGCCGATACCAAGGGTGAAGCTGGAGAGACTACGATCATCAATTGGCCTGCAACAGATCGTGATTGAGGAGGAGTGTTGAAATTGCCAACGAAGCAACACGATTACAAGAAGCATGCCATGATAATTTAATGCTCTGTAGTTTGTCGAAATATATCTTTCTTGTTTGATCGTTCACTAGTTTAGTCGCATTTTATTTTCACTCCCTTCCAAGTTGTCTGCCTATAAAAATGATGTTGTTACTGTTCCAAAAATCGGCACGAACTTTCCGGACAACCCAATATGAGCTATCCTGATTTCTTCCTGATTTTTATTTCCATTCTTCCTGATTTTAGGAAATTTTAGTTAGCAACTCTGCATGCAACCCATAGAAAATGGCGTTCAATTAGTATTAGTGTGTACTAAAAGAAATCTGTTTGAATACAACCGTTTAAACATTCAAACAACCCGAGACCAAATTGAGTGAGTATACTTATTGAATGTTGTATGAGTCATTGTAACTCCAACAAGTTGAGAAAAGTAAGTATGACAGCATTAAAAATATTTCTTCAGATGTCTTCGTTACCAATTTCAAGAAATCTCACTTATGATCATTCCAATGCATGTTTTGATCATTTCCAAACAATGAAAAAACGCGAATTCCTTTTCATGAAGGAATAGTTGCATATCTAGAAGCAAAAAGTAATTGCCAATGAAGAAAAAAACCGAAACATTTCCTCGATTTTTTTCATGCTCGCCACTACATTAGTTTCTGTTGCTCGGGTAGGAAAGAACATAAATGTACAGAACAAATGTATGGAAGAAATAGAAATGTAATATTTTACGAAAAATGTTTTATCTTGGTGTGTGTAGATGTAGTGGACAAAAATAACGAGAAGAGATGAAAAATCGATTTATTTCTGTTTTTTCAAAGACATAGTGGACTGACATTCGTACGCTGAAACGTGGCCTGAAAAATGAATTTTTTGAGACAGCCGACACTGCCAACAAAGGTTTTTATGATAATGAGAGTTTACAAAAATGCTGGTTTCTTTTTTAAAGAAAAATTACTCAGAAACTGTATATCACTGTGCAAGTCGTATCCAAGGAGAAAAATCTCCAAACTCACCAGAGTTAGAAATGACAGCTTACATTGTCGTTCGAAATCGAATAATATGGATTCAACAGCGGTATACAATCTGAGTGAATAATTCTGAGACTTCTGAAAGACGAGTCCTTTAATGGTCATTATCATACTCCTATGAAAAAGACCTGAGTGAAATGAGTGAAATCATCAACTACTTTTTTAGAGAATAACTTATTAGAGAATCTTTCATACTGCTTGTACATGTTGTGTTTAGAGAATTGTGTTCGAAAACGTGTTTAAATTTTTAAAGGTGTTTTATACATCTTTTGATTAAATTTACAACAACGGAAATACAATGGGCCCTTTGATGCGTACTATAATATAATGGGAACGGTTGAAAATTTCTGGTACATATTGTAATAGAAAGGTCCAGACGGAATTCATGACGAATTTACCAATTTCTTTCCTAAGGTTTTGTAACAAAACTCTCGTTTATATTTGACTATTCCTCAAATGATTAGGGCGGGTATACTTCAATGCAGAATATATGAATTTAGAATTCACTTTTCACCATTTCTTTGAATGAAGCTCCTTAATGTACTGGCTGTAAGACTTTCTATAGGCATATGAACCACAAACTTTGGTTGTTTTCTCATTTTCTTAGCTCTGTTCTTTTACTAGAATAAATGTTAGAACTATACATTTTACGTTATCAATTTGTAACTGTTAAGACCGCTTTGATGATTAATTATTTCTGTCGTGCTCTTCTCTGAGTCCGGTTTCAGTTACAAAATCCTGTCTAAACCGGAAATGTTTAGCTAGAACAAACACATTAAATATCATTCAACAATATTTCCATATTGTGGCAATAAACATACTACGTTACTAGCGATAATTTTTGTTAATCCTGTCCGACTCGTTATCAGTAGGATTCACGCCATAAATTTCAACCAGTATTCATACGGCAATAGTGCTCCAAGAGCTATATCCTGAAACAGGTCTCACCGTTAAGGCTATTCCACACATCTTAGAAAAACCAGGCCTATTGTACCATTGAGAAGAAATACGTCGCAGTCGAACGAAGTTTAGATAGAATCTTTTTTCGCACAGTTGGAAGCTTTTTTCAAATATTCGACATTAATACAACATCAGCGGTTTTTTTAAAATTTCCGAATAATAACTGCCCTCTGTGGCGCAAAATGATCGAATTAACACAGGAGAACCATCTCCTCGTCTCAAAATAAAGTAAAAACGCTGCAATCGATTACATTACTTCTTGAATATTTCGTGCAGTTGTTAATAAATGCGACCTTTTGTGCGTTCGACAGATTTTTTAATTAAATAGTTTCATTAGCGACATTCTTTACCAGATTTGTTTGCGCTGTTAATTTCTACATTACGCAACACAGTCCAGTTTATGTGGCAAGAGAATTCAACACTTACGCTCCGATGAATTTTCGCGCCAGAATCGGGCTGTTGGGATAGCTGCCGGGATCTGCCAGAGGCAGCAGGTTGCTCGCATCCTCCATGTGTCCGTAATGCAGTTTTTTGGCCTCCCCATTTTCCCGGATACAATCATCCCGGATTCGTACGTTCAGCTTCTTGTCCATTTTTGTTCTGACCAAAGTATCAAATCGCCGGAACAGGGCTTATCATTGTCACTGGCTGGCTGGATTTTCACTTAGTTTCTGTGCCACAACACGTGAGCTTCCTCCGTCAGTCCTGCTGAGCTTGGCAAACACACAAGACAGAGAATGGATTCGATCCGTAGCAGATCATGCTAGATGTCGTACTGAAGTCACTCGTTTCATGTTTGTGGGATTTGGGATGGCTAGTTTCGTTGTGATTTGTAGCTGACTACACAATGAGCTACGACGTCAAGCCAGGTGATAATCTGCTAGGAAAACAGCAGTACTGTAATTGCGCTAAGAAATTTGCTATCATCGCAGCGCCGCCGAGATGAAGCCAGCGTAGCAAACTCTCAGATATAAATATAGCACATTTTCTTATCTGTACAATTCATAATGTTAACAAACGGAGAACCTTGCTCGTTCTCTCAACCACCAAATTGATGCGCCGTTGCTTTGGACAAGATCGAGGCGCCAGCTCGAAAAAGTGCTAATGTTCTAGTGCAAATACACGTTTCATTCATTTTGGTTATATGATGAAAATATATCATTCCGATTGATCTGAAAAATTGATTCACCAGTGGTTAGAAACGTTGCATCTATATTTGAGAATCGATTTGATATATCAGACAGCGGGAAGACATGTCCTCATTTGGTTTTCGTATACCGGAAATATGATTGATTTTATTGGTAAATATTGTTCAACAAACATACGCACGATGTTCAATATCTTCCAAGAGCAGAATTTTAACAGAATATAAAAAGGTTAGCTTTTAGCACGCGTCATCATCTACAAGACTGATATTATTGGGAGCATAAATTGTTAGATTTATCATCAAATCGGATCGGATCATCTTGTGACTATATTGGAAGTAAAGCCTAAAATCGGTAAGTGTAACTTCGCTACAGTGTAAACAACATACTCTCTTTGTGCTCAACCTTATAGCCGATGCAGGAAGCATTACTCTTGTATTATAGTTTGAAGAAAGTGCTGCTGATAGACATCGATTGCTGTGTAAAGAATGAAAACGCTTAGTTGGAGATGTTTTTGGACCAATGTTCATGCCAAAAGCAAAATAAGCTCCCTGAATGCTTGTGAGTGACTCAATGAGCAATTTCAAATCGTCGCAAGGCCACACCCAAAGTTAATTTTTAGCTCATGTTATGGCATCCCGATTTATTACATTTAATGAGCTGAAAAATAACAGAAAATGTTCTATTCCCCAATACATGTATATCATTTGTATAATATATATATGCTAGAGCAAACATGAGCGAACGAAACAGGAGACACATTTAAATGAGAGCATATGAAAGCTTTTCGTATAGTTTGCCAAATACACGGCCCAGACAGAGAAAGATATATTCTCGTTCATGTTCTGCTTTATCCTCTTAAAAAACACTTTCTAATTTCATGTTATGATGAGGTGTAATCTTATCACGCTTCTTTATAACAGCGCTGGCAGCTATATGGATAGCGTCGTCGTGTGAAATAGCTTTGCATTTCAGTCGGCCTTGGTTTGATCCCCATTGACGTTGTATGGACTTTTTTTTTGGCACAATCCCAAATGAAATGAGAAAATAAAACAGAAAGAGATGTCTGCTCGCATAAATACAAACCATTTTTAAGCTTTTAAAACAGCTCATTATTTGCTCATTTGCTGGAGGGTCAGCACACGAAATGGCATCATTTCTGCCAAAGATGAAATGTTTTCAGCCAACGCTAGTTTGGGTGCATGAGTATGGTACAAGGTCTGTTTTCTAACGGGCGAACAATTGCTTGAAGGACAGAATTGGAAGGGTGTCTTGCATCAGACCGTGCCAAGGAGAACGAAAATTGGATCCGCTACAATATCCTAAAGCGCGTAAAAACATAGTTCTTAACCCTTGGTAATGTGTGCTCCCGTGGCCGAGTGGTTAGCGTCAAACCTAAAATGCCGGGGGTTCGGGTTCGATTCCCGTTCTGGTCGGGGAAATTTTTCTTCAAAGAAATTTCCTCTGACTTGCACTGTGGTCACGCGTATTCTAGAGCTTGCCACTCAGAATGCATTCAAGGCGTGTTATTTGGCATAGAAATCTCAACTAAGTACTAATGAAAATAACGCAAGTAATACTACGTTGAGACGGCGGAGTTCCTCTGGGAACGTTAGTGCCATATAAGAAGAAGAAGAACCCTTGGTAATCCTCAATTTCTTTCGCTAAACCGAACATTCATAGCGAGACGTTAACGCGGTGCATCTTGTGGGCTTAGAGCGATCTATTAGGAACTTCTATAGCCTAACAAAATTATCGCTGGAGAATGTTATCAACAATCGATGCAACTGAGTCGAGCATTAGAACTCCTCAATATGTTAAATGTCATGACAAAGTGAATTTCCTACACGATTATTCTAGGTCACATATTGCAGAAGTATTATTTTTTTTTTAATTTTTTGCAATACAGTCGAGATTCTCTATAGGAAAATTTTATTTTATAGCGAAAAATCAAATAAAAAACAGTGTATGCAGGCTCATCAACGGAAGAAAATTTTCCTAAAAATAGATTTATATATAATAAGCTGAAGTTTCACTGTTCATATATATTTTTTGGAAGATTTTTTTTCATTGGTGAGCCTGCATATACTGTTTTTCTTTTGTTTCTAACTTGAAGAAATTTAGCTGGAGATTTTGTCAAATTTTAATCACAGTAGATTTAAATTCTGCTCAAATTCCAACAAAATTCACTTTCGCTGGTCGAAAATTTAATGTCGAGATGAAATTTGACTAAAATGTAACAAAATTTTGGATTGAAACTAAAAAAATGTAATGTTTTATTATATTCAAGAAACCGAAACATTAACTTATATACCAATTATATTATTAATTCGACAAACGACCAAACAGCAGTATATCGGCATTATGAAGCATTAATCAAAATTAGTTTTGATGAAAACATTATATGCGCATATAGTACTACCACTGAAATGCTTATTAGTATTAGGACAGAAGGAAAAAAGATTGAACCGCGACTTTTTTCAACGCTTTTCTCCGTATCAACAGTGATCCAGGTCAATGTTGTCACAAATGCAGATTTATCTGGAAAGGTAAATTTTTTTTTTGTTTTTCTTAGTATAGAACAGTGTTGCCACACGTACAAATTTATCTGGAATGGTACATATTTTTCTTTATTTTTGGTACAGATTCTGTACAGTATAGAGTACAGTTTTTCGTCAAAAAGTACAGAATGGTACAGATTTTTTTCCATTTGTGAAATTTCTTACATTTGAACAAAGCAACATTGAGGTACATGATGACTGTTACGCCGCAGTATCGCTTGGTGCTGTTGATCATAAAAGCATTTACAATGCAATGATTGATCAGTTTCATAAGGACGAAACTCCTCCCAAGGATCGTCTGAAAGGATTCGCGTCTGATCAACAGATTGATTCGTTTGTTTCAAGCTGAAAAACCTGGATTCACGATGCTGCATGAAGAGCTGAAAGATTTTTTATTTATCTCACTAATAGCTGCGAGGAATCTTACGTTGTTTCAATGTCCAATGCTATTAATCAAATCAAAGCGAAAGGCAGATCATTTCGAAGGATATTTGTCGCAGTTTTTTCGTGAATGTGATCAAACTAATGAGAAAAAGATTCGATTTTGATGATTCGACGCTCAAGTCTACGGCAATGTTAAATCCCAGAAACTTTTCCAATTTGACTAGCATTAACATTGTGTTAGAGGCGTTTCCAGGATTCTACGATGGGAATATACAAGATTTGGAGAATTAATTCCGTACCCTAAAGGTAAAATTACTCTGTAAGGAAATCACAGTTTCAGAAAACGAGCATGTGCAGGGTCGGTGGACAAAAATTCCATGCCTAAAATGAATTGACGGTTCGCTCGCATTTTCGGCGCTTCGATGTTTGTAACGTTCTCATTATGCCTCACTCCTCGGCAACTGTCGAGCGATTTTTTTTTCTGGATAGAATCAGAACAAAAATAAGCTTTGAAATCGGCTCAGCAACGATACTATGAACGCTATTTTTTTATCAAAGGATTTGGTCAAACATCGTGGCGGCAGCTCGAAAATTTTAAAAAATGATAGTATGAAATCTAGGTTCAAAAAAGCTATGTATTAGGTTGGGGAAAAAGATACCATTATTTTCTCGTTGGCTGGATTTAGTGATCATTATCTCGCGTAGTATCGATCATACAATTTCCAGTTTAGGTTTAGGCCTTCCAGAAAGGTTGCATTTCACACTCACACTCATTTCACAAATCTTTTGTTGTTTTTGGTTTATGCCATTCAGTTGGGAATTACAGGGTGTTAACGTTGGAAGTCAACAAAGAGAAAATTCGGTACATTTTACACTTTTTATTTTATAAATGCGAAAACTCAAGCTAGGTCGCTGAAATTGTGGTTGATGTTCATGGTGCCAATACTGCAACAGTAAAATACGTGCAATTTAATTTATTTTCAATTTTTTAAAAATTTGTTTTGTAATTTTATTTAAACTTAAAAAAAAAATATGTTTTTTTCCGTTTTTTGGACCGTTTGACCAAGAACGATTGACCAAAAACGTTCAGAATTGGCCAACAGAAAAGGTGTTGTGTTCCGTCAGGACAACGCAAGGCCACACAATTCCGAAAGCTTGATTAGCATTTTTTAATACATCAACCATATAGTTCGGACCTGGCACCAAACGATTAACACCTCTTTCTCGCATTGGGAAATTTCCAGAGTCGTAAGAGATTGGGATCAAGAGAAGGTTGCAAAAATCTATTGCTATGGTTTTTTGCTAATAAGGACCTAGATCTCTATGATAGAGACATTGCGAAGCTACCTTTAGAATGACAACAAAACGGTGTATATTTGACCCAAATCGTACAATTCAGAGCATATTGAAAATAGTTTTTAATTTCACTCAAAAAAAAGCATTACTTTTTCCCCAACCTAATATATCATCAAATAAACGAATGACTTGCAAATGTGAATGTAGTATTTGTAGTAAATAAATGAGTTTTTTTTATTTAATGCTAATAAATATTTTTTTTCTCTACAACGAATACTTTCGATGGTACAGATTTTTGAAAAAAAAAAAGTACAGATGAGAAAGATTTTTGACCTCTCTGATTTAAATGTGGCAACAGTGGTATAGATTACAGATTTACACTGGCAGATTAAAGATTTTCGTCATAAAGTATAGATGGGTACATTTTATTGAGTGAAAAATCTTTAACGCTGCTTTTCGCTCAGTGCTTTTACTTGGATTCAATAGAGAAGCATTTATTGGCATGAATGAGAACAGATTCTTAAAGATTCTAGAATAAACCACTATTGCTTCTTTGGTTTATTTTCTGTCCTAGATCAACAGTATTAATCGTTTGTTTTCGTCTGAAAACTGTAAAAATAACAAATACAATCAACAATTACGAAAACAAATTTGGCAAGACGCTGCTTGCTAGCTGGACTTGATGGCAAGGTTTTCCGCGGAAAATCACTTATACTCGGATCGAGAATGTTCAATATGAATGTTCCAAATTCTACCAAGTCTGCATAAATACATAATTTTTATATAAAAACAAAATCTTCTTCATATTATTTCCATTATTTCAACTGATGCTGGATGTCCACAACCACCCGGCGAACTAAATTTGATTTTCCTGTTTTATGAATTATTTAAGGGAAATGCGTAGTTTTCGCGCAACCTGTGCAACTGATTTTTCCAGCATAATCTCGAAATAGGTTTTCTATTCTCTGCGTTGACATTTCTCCCTAACTATTAAGTAAACTTAACTCAGTAAGAAGCAATCATAAGATTCCCGTGAATGCGATATCCTAGTAGGAGCTGCGCGATATCCTAGTAAAGGGGGTGCGCAACATAAGATGTTCTAGATTGAAAAAAAAGTTCTAAGATTCAAACGATGTTTTGAGTTAATAGCGATCGATACAACGACTTTGGCAACGGAATATATCCAAATTGATTCACAGAGTTTAGGGTTCAGTTGATAAAACAAGATTATCTTCGATCCATAATGGGGCGAAACAACAACAAACAAACAAAAAGCCGTATAAACTGTAGAGATTGTACTAAATACTGAATGCGAATTAAAGATGCCAAAACTACGGATTAATGTGTATTTCTACAGATTTTTCAGCCTTTTTGAAACCAAGGGTAGGTAGAATTTACATTTTTACATTTCAATCACGTTCGAATATTAGTTCGTTAACGTTAATATTTTTACTTTTTTGCAGTATTTCACCTATTTAATTTGTTTCTTTCATCATGGCGTTTAAGCCTATCTGAATGAGTGCCATTTCTCTTTCACATTGAGTGAAAGAGAAACGCGCGAGTTAAAAAAATCTTTTGAATTTATCTTTGCTTCCGTGATACCTAATAAATCGAAAAATTTGTTTTGTACAAAATGAAGAACCACTTTCGTGGAAATGGCAAGTAGCACTTAGTTGAAAAATGGCGTATTCGGTAGAAATAATGTAGATCCGAAAACTGTGTCAAAATATATTAGGCTGTCAAAAAAGTCCTGCGGTATTTCCGCGAGGTGTCGTTGTAAGCGCGTGGTTCTATTTGTATTCATTGTATCGAGTCATACTATAGCTTGTTGGAAAGGTATTTTTGCGCGCTATAATATAGTCCTTGACAGTGTTTTGCTTGGTTAAGTCGTTCGTGAGTTATAGTGTCGCAAATATGGAGCAAAATAAAGAGAAAATCCGACATATTTTACAGTACTACTATGACAAAGGCAAAAATGCATCTCAAGCTGCCAATAAAATTTGTGCAGTTTATGGACTCGATACAGTTTCCATTTCCACCGCACAACGATGGTTTCAACGTTTTCGTTCTGGTGTAGAGGTCGTCGAAGATGCGCCACGCTCCGGAAGGCCTGTCGTCGAAAATTGCGACAAAATCGCTGAATTAGCCGAGAAAGACCAGTATAGTAGCAGCCGTAGCATCGGCCAAGAGCTGGGGATAAGTCATCAAACCGTTATTAACCATTTGATTCCCAAAGAAGCTCGATGTATGGGTGCCACACACTTTGACGCAAAAAAACATCTTTGACCGTATCGACGCATGTGAATCGCTGCTGAATCGCAACAAAATCGACCCGTTTCTGAAGCGGATGGTGACTGGCGATGAAAAGTGGGTCACTTACGACAACGTGAAGCGCAAACGGTCGTGGTCGAAGCCCGCTGAAGCGGCTCAGACGGTGGCCAAGCCCTCATTAACGGCCAGGAAGGTTCTGCTGTGTGTTTAGAGGGATTGTCAAGGAATAATCTATTATGAGCTGCTTCCCTATGGCCAAACGCTCAATTCGGACCTGTACTGCCAACAACTGGACCGCTTGAAGGTAGCATTCATGAAGAAGAGGCCATCTTTGATAAACAGAGGCCGCATTGTCTTCCATCAGGACAACGCCAGGCCACACACTTCTTTGGTGACGCGCCAGAAGCTCCGGGAGCTCGGATGGGAGGTTCTTTTGCATCCGCCGTATAGTCCGGACCTTGCACCAAGTGACTACCACCTGTTTTTGTCCATGGCGAACGAGCTTGGTAGTCAGAAGTTAGCCACAAAAGAGGCCTGTGAAAATTGGCTATCCGAGTTTTTTGCCAATAAGGAAGCGAGCTTCTATAACAGGGGTATTATGAAGTTGGCATCTCGTTGGGAACAAGTCATCGAACAAAACGGCGCATATTTGACTTAAAACAGATGATTGTAACAAATTTTATGAACAAATGAAAATTCAAAAAAAATACCGCAGGTCTTTTTTGACAGCCAATATATAGGCAGAAGATAACGAATGGTAACTAAACATTACTACAAGTCTCTTCCAGCTCGGTGCAATAAACGAACGTATGTTTTTCAAAACATACATTTTGTAAAAAATGTATCTTACTGTGAGGCGCGCAAACCTATGTTACAAAATGTAGAGGAGATGTGCCTAAAACGCGCATGCCGGGCAATTTGACCCGCCTGATTTTCTCGTAAACCAGCAAGAATAGAAATGCAATGGATATAGACATTCGTGTTAGTCAATGATAGAGTCCTACTATGCAAGTTTTACATTTGTAACATGCTTTAAAAAAATAAGAAAAATAATTTTCTTTGGAAGCAATTTTCGATGTAATTTTCTACATCATTTCTATAAGGTTTTTGTTGCTTGAAACCGATTCAGAGGCGATCACTGTGGGTCATATTTATTGAGTCGAGTTCCCAGTGAATATCTCTGATGAAGAATATGGTAAGAAAGGATTCTTTTCTTTCTCAATTTGATATTTTCCGCATAAGCTTACCATCGGGCAGTATGGCATACCCCCTCGATCGGGGCAATTTGCACGCTTTCGGCTGTAAACATTCTCACGAGAGAAATAGCTTGTATATGAGGGATGTCATATGTTTTTTTCAAATATCTCTGCATGGCACGAATAAATGTCTTCAAATGTAATCATAATGAACAAAATGAGCAAACCATCACGATATTTCTAAATCATGTTCGATAAATCACACAAACAATTGTTTTCACATATAGGAGAGGTGTGTAATACGCACCCCCTAAGCGAGAATGGATTTATCTTGACCGTGCTCTTAAAATTTAAGGTAACAACTACGTCAGTACGTAGATTAATTAACCCTCAGTCATCTGTAATCGTTCTGTATTTTAGATACTGAATAACAAAAGTGCTATGAATTTTATTTTGTAAGGCGCCCAAATTCTAAATTCCTAATCATACGGTGTTAAATGGCCCAGCAGAAGTATAATATGCGCATGAGTTGTTTCTCTCAGAGACTATAAAGCTCAGATAATCAGCTTGTATGAATGAGAAATTCCATCAATCTATTCCCCTTTGAGTCACCCTGTGCTTCAGTAGAGCTGTCGGATATCAAAATATAAATAAAAATAGAAATTGCTCTCTAGATAACCATTCGACCGTAGTTCTGCGCGCATGGTATCTAAGGAATTTCTCGTGAAATTCAGTTTATTCAAACTTATATAATGGACAAATCATCAGTTTGTCATCGACTGTTAACATATTCTGTTAACATATTTGTTTAATCTCAGCGATTAATTAGCATAGAAATTACTTTGATGTTTGGGGGCAAAGTGGTCATAGGTGAATAACAACTTACAATGTTCTGTTTAGTAAAGTTGATATACCGCATCACATTCTGCTCTTGAAGATCCTTTTGGTGCTTTGACCCTGGATAGATATGCAACTCTCACTAAACCAAATCATCAGTTTGTCATCGACTGTTAACATATTCTGTTAACATATTTGTTTAATCTCAGCGATTAATTAGCATAGAAATTACTTTGATGTTTGGGGGCAAAGTGGTCATAGGTGAATAACAACTTACAATGTTCTGTTTAGTAAAGTTGATATACCGCATCACATTCTGCTCTTGAAGATCCTTTTGGTGCTTTGACCCTGGATAGATATGCAACTCTCACTAAACCAAGCCTCATTATGCGGAACGTTATGTATTTCTTACCACGTTTTTGTATGCATGAGAAAATTTAAATTGAGACTCTATGTGAATAGGCCATGCTTATTTCATACATGTACCTACTATATCAAGTATGATTTGAACAAATTTGAACGCAAAAGACGCATCAATTTATCCCATTTAGCTTGATATGTGCGAGTGACCACTTTGCCCCCACTAGGTGACTTTACATCCAACCAAAAAAAAAGTTCGATTTTTCACCTTTTTTTCTAATGATGAAAAGTGTATTATTTTGAATTTTTATAGTTAAAGCCGTTTGCTATCTTGAAGAACAATGAGTTGAACTATAATATTCTTCGAGAAACGGGAATTGAATCGGTGTGTGGACGCTGAAAATGGACATATTCCTTAGGGTGACCACTATGCCCCCACTTCCCCTATGACAGTAGTTTCGCAATTATATACTTAGAACGCAGCGGAGAGGGCGGAACGTTTCAAAGAAAAAGTTGTGCCGGATCCTAATGCGAACAAAACTCTGAGGGGAAAATGAGGATGGAAGTTCACTGATGAAATACGCAAAGCGTTTTTCGGACAAATTCCAGGACAATGATTTCATACATCGTTCGATCGGCAAAGTCCTCTTCGAAGACTGTGAAACGAAATAAGGGCTTGTTTGACAAGCAATCTATTGATGTGGACTGAAAAGTGACGCTTTCGTTACTTCTGGAATCATGAACCTGGAAATGGATTAAAAAAGTGCCTTCAAAAGAGTTTTCTGTTCTACAATCAGGTGGATTGACTTTTCTGGCCCGATTCAGCGGGCTGTTACCATTCGATAAGACCAAACCGTGGTAGTGATAAAACGACTCTGGCATGACTGTGGTTCCATGGATTGAAGGTCGGTCAATACCCCGGCGCTAAGAACAATTGAGGAATACTGGTCGATTGTGAAGGCAAGCTAAGAAATGTGGGTTCAAACTAATGGGGATTGGCTGTTAATTTATAATTTATAAAGTGGTATACATTGAAACATGAAACATTGAACGCAGGGCTTTACCCTAACAAGATTTTCGCGCCCGAATTTCTTTGTGTTCAACCTTCATTGAACCCGGGATCGAATCGTCTAGGTTCCCCATGCTGGACAAATGATGTCAAGCGAATTAACGTTGACCGGGTGTAATCTGTCTGACCTATTGCGGTGTAATTCGATTCATAACTTGTCGGCTCGCATGTGTCGAGCGGTTAACTTACTTACCACGCTTCGCCATTAGTGGCAATATTGGCCCAGCGGTGGTTATTTGCATTTAGTAGCTAAGCGCGCAGTGTGAAGAGATGTCAATTTTAATTAAACTGACGCAGGCGGCACCGTATGACAGAGCTATGAGTAAATGATAAATAAGAAATATTTGCAAATAAGACATTCAGAGAGATGCCTCACAAAAATGATCAATTTCACTCATTGTTGTGGTTTATTTTGTCGCTGTTATGCAATCGTTTTAACATAAATTCGCGAATCAAGAATCAAATATTTGCATACTTGATCGGAGCGAACAGAAGCGAACTACGGTACGGTTTGATAGCAGTGTTCCATGCACTACTCGTGTAATGATAACCCATAATCATAAAGTGTACGTGTACATTTGTGGTGCCGGCTAGAATGTCCATCACTGTCCGGCCGGCCGCCTAGTTGGCCGACTAGTCTGCCAGTCACATTCGGTAAAACGGTGAATCGCTCTGATGACAATTTCCTCAATTGAGAACAGCGCGGGCTACATTTGAATGCTAAACGTTGAAATCCGCTACGCCTTCGCGTGCAGTTGTCCGGGAGATCCAAACTCGCTGCCTAGTCGTGACTGGCACACGCGATTATCGCCTAATGGGTACAAAGAGCGAGATATTACGGTGAACGCCGCTGAACGCAAGGTTCATCGTTTGTTCCAGAATCCCATATCGTTAGATGCTTCATGGTCAACCCATGGCCAGGATGAATTGATGCTTACTCTCTGTTCGAAAGAAGGTCAGGGCAATTCATTTGATTATCGCATGACTTATTGGGGTTCGTAAGTTTGTTGAGCAGCTAAAAAAAATCCTATTCGAACATTCCGCTGATCTTCAGATTAACCATTAATTAACAGAATACGGGGATAAAGTCTAAAAATGGTTTAGGTCGATTTTTGCACTAACTGGCCAACTCGATCAAATTGTCTACCGATAATATTGATTGAAATACTATGTACACGCTTCTTCAAATCCCACTGCTGATTGATAAGACATAATAGGGTAAGTCATTCCATATACGAGGTGTGTTCGAAAAATATCGTGAATTTTGTATTTACGCGGGTTACGTATATTCGAATTTCGATTATTTAGTGGCGTTATGTTGGTACTCATATCTCTCACTTATGCCGACAAGTTCGGCCATTTTGAATGTTCAGTTAATTGTTGACAGCGGCATGTCTAGTAGAATACAGTTACTTATGAAAAATACAAATCCAAGATGGCGGCCACTACAAAATGGCGGATTTCATATTTCCTCAGAACTCCATCAATATGGGCATCGAATGAAAGGGCTTGACTAGTAGAACACATTTATTTATTTAGTACATCATCTTCGACTACGTCGCACAGACTGACTTAAAACTAACTATACTAAATCCCTAATCCTAGCACTGAACACGTTTCTTGTCAACAGAAAATCAAATTCATTACAAACAACATTGAAGGAACGCAAACAAAAATCAAAACTACTGTTGTAACCGAAGTTTGTTCTGTGGTAAGGAATTGCTAATAATGGAGAGTTTCGAAAACGACGAGGCGGAATATTCAATGGAATCTGTTCCAAGAGCTTAGGACAGTCAGCATGACCCATTATAACATCAAAAACCAACAGCCTTTGTGACTTAGTGCGCCTCGATGAAAGTGTTTCCAAATCGATCAACTTACAACGATCAGCATAACAGGGTAGATTGACCGGATCGTTCCACGGGAGAGAGCGCAAAGCGAAACGCACGAATTTTCTTTGAATTCGCTCAATCGCAAGACTCTGTGTAACTTGGTAAGGACACCAAACCGGGGAAGCATATTCCAAAATACTTCGCACAAGCGAACTTGAGGCAATAAACATCAGTAAATTCAGATGTATGGCGCAGGATGAAACCACCCACATTCCGTTTTGCCTGCCAAGATCGGGTCGATGAAATGTCAACAATCGACCTCAAATGCTGCCACCTTGCAATCGAGTTATCGACCTTTCATATGCATTCATCGAACAACTTGACGCCACTTTTTCGCCAACATGTGCAAGGCATCGACCTGCTTGCAGCGCTGCTTCCAGCACTGCTTGCTGCTTGTTTGTATTGGTTTGTTATTGAAAATGAAAAGGAAATACATTGATCGATTTTAATCTTTTTATTGAAAATAAATAATAAAAATCCATGTATAATAAAAATAAGGTATATAATGGAATCGGTGCATCCGGGTTTTCTGGATTGACGATTCAAATCCGACTGAGTACATTGATGAATACCTCCTTGCCCTTGATGACACAGATATGTGGCTGAGGAGGATTCTTCAATGTGCGTGAAGCACGGGATCTCCGATGGGGAAAATTGCTCGAAATACTATCGATGGCCAGGTCCTGCTGCTGTTGCTGTTGATGCTGTTCCCCGGAATAGCACCCTGGACTTAAAGGATACTGCTGCGGGAAAGCTGATGCTGTTGGCTGGTGTGACAGAAGGGGAAATAAGCAATGTGGGAAATCATCTTTCTCACTTGCCGATTGATTGAGTCGGATGTATTCATAACTGAAACAAAATAAAATGATTAGTAAGTTAAAAGCAGAAATGAATTCCCTACTCACCAGTTGTATGATCCGGATAAAAATGCGAACATTAAATTAACATGCGATTACGTTCGCTTACCTCACCTATTTTCATTCTACTATACAATGGAATTAGTGCATTCGGGTTCCTCCGGGTGGTAATTCAGCTGAGCAAGTTGATAAATACCTCCTTGTCGTTGAGTTTTCGTGTCTGAAGAGGATTTTTGAATGTGCGCGAAGCACGAACCTCAAATGGGGAAAGTTCTTCGCAATACCATACCATGGTCAAATTTTGCTGCTGCTGCTGTTGATGCTGTCCCCCGGCATTGCCAACAGGGGTTGGAGGTTGCTGCTGCAGGAAAACGGATGTTGTTGGCTGCTGTGATAGAAGTGGAAATCCGCACTGTGGTGATGGGAGAAAACATCTTTCTCACTTACCGATTGATGGAAGCAAACGAGTCGAATGTATTCATAGCTGATAAGACAAGATAAAATAATTAATAATTAAAAAGCCGAAATATATTTCATACTCACCAGTTGTATGATCCATTTGTTTTTGTTTGAGATGACAGTTTAGCGGAGTGGAAAAATGAACCACCAGTGATGCCATTTGGTTTGTTTAATTATTCAGTATTTTCGACTACCGAACTATCCGCGTTGACGATATTGGGGAATAGGCATGACAGTATGGATTTGCAGAAGGAATGAATACACTTTTAAAATGAAAATTATGAATGAACATGATTTTTCCTTAATCAAAATAGTACTCTATGTAGGTGAAAATCACCATTGCCTGCAAGTGGTGAAAAAACGTCATAAAAAATATGTTTTGAGATAATTTTATATTATAATCACAAGTTTGTTTGAGAATATCTGAACGTCTATAGAAAATAATTCAAATTAGGGTCGTTGCCCACAATCCAATCGACGAAAAAAACATCGACCTAACAACGACCGTAACGCTGTTAACTATTCACGATGACGACGATTAGGTATCGACATCTGGATACGGCATTAGTTTGTATGAGGCAAACTATTCTCTATCATATTAGTCGGCCCGAATCAGTTTATATTTGCTAAAATTTGTATGAAATTTTTTTCTTGGCATAATTTTTTCTACTTAAAGTACGTTGTCATGACCCTAATTTGAATTATTTTCTATAGACGTTCAGATATTCTCAAAAAAACTTGTCATTATAATATAAAATTATCTCAAAACATATTTTTTATGACGTTTTTTCACCACTTGCAGGAAATGGTGATTTTCACTTACATAGAGTACTAATTTGATTAAGGAAAAATCATGTTCATTCATAATTTTCATTTTAAAAGTGTATTCATTCCTTCTGCAAATCCATATTGTCATGCCTATTCCCCAATATCGCCAACGCGGATAGTTCGTTAGTCGAAAATACTGAATAATTAAACAAACCAAATGGCATCACTGGTGGTTCTTTTTTCCACTCCGCTAAACTGTCATCTCAAACAAAAACAAATGGATCATACAACTGGTGAGTATGAAATATATTTCGGCTTTTTAATTATTAATTATTTAATCTTGTCTTATCAGCTATGAATACATTCGACTCGTTTGCTTCCATCAATCGGTAAGTGAGAAAGATGATTTCTCCCATCACCACAGTGCGAATTTCCACTTCTATCACAGCAGCCAACAACATCCGTTTTCCTGCTGCAGTAACCTCCAACCCCTGTTGGCAATGCCGGGGGACAGCATTAACAGCAGCAGCAGCAGAATTTGACCATGGTATGGTATTGCGAAGAACTTTCCCCATTAGAGGTTCCGTGCTTCGCGCACATTCAAAAATCCTCTTCAGACACGAAAACTCAACGACAAGGAGGTATTTATCAACTTGCTCAGCTGAATTACCACCCGGAGGAACCCGAATGCACTGATTCCGTTGTATAGTAGAATGAAAATAGGCGAGGTAAGCGAACGTAATCGCATGATATTTTAATGTTCGCATTTTTATCCGGATCATACAACTGGTGAGTAGGGAATTCATTTCTGCTTTTCACTTACTAATCATTTTATTTTGTTTCAGCTATGAATACATCCGACTCAATCAATCGGCGAATGAGAAAGATGATTTCCCTCATCACCACATTGCTTATTTCCACTTCTGTCACACTAGCCAACAGCATCAGCTTTCCCGCAGCAGTATCCTTTAAGTCCAGGGTGCTATTCCGGGGAACAGCATCAACAGCAACAGCAGCAGGACCTGGCCATAGTATTTCGAGCAATTTTCCCCATCGGAGATCCCGTGCTTCACGCACATTGAAGAATCCTCCTCAGCCACATATCTGTGTCATCGAGGGCAAAGAGGTATTCATCAATGTACTCAGTCGGATTTGAATCGTCAATCCAGACAACCCGAATGCACCGATTCCATTATATACGTTATTTTTATTATACATGGATTTTTATAATTTTTTTTTCAATAAAATGATTAAAATCGATCAATGTATTTCCTTTTCATTTTCAATAACAAACCAATACAAACAAGCAGCAAGCAGTGCTGGAAGCAGCGCTGCAAGCAGGTCGACGCCTTGCACATGTTGGCGAAAAAGTGGCGTCAAGTTGTTCGATGAATGCATATGAAAGGTCGATAACTCGATTGCAAAGTGGCAGCATTTGAGGTCGATTGTTGACATTTCATCGACCCGATCTTGGCAGGCAAAACGGAATGTGGGTGTTAGGTCGATGTTTTTTTCGTCGATTGGATTTTGGGCAAGCACTGTATACGCTTTAGCTGTTATAATGTTGATGTGTTCGTGAAATCTTAGCTTCGAATCAATATAGTAACACCGAGATCGCATATTGAATTGATACGCTCTAAGGCAACTGATTCCATGTTGTATTGATGGACTAAAACGTTATTGCAACGGGAGAAGGATATCACTTTGCATTTTTTGCAGTTAACTCGCATTCCGTTGTCGCCACACCAGACAAGCAAACGATTTATGTCATTTTGCAGAGCAGCACAGTCATCTGGTGAAACTATGACACGAAATAGTTTTAAGTCATCGGCAAACGAAAGATTGGATGAGGAGAGTAACAGACAAAGATCATTGATGAAGATAATGAAAATAAGAGGGCCGAGAACACTGCCTTGGGGTACGCCAGAAGGAATGTCGAAAGTTCTGGAACGCACAGAATTGACCGTAACGTATGCGTTACAATTTGACAGGTACGAATAGAGCCATTCCGTTATCCACGAGGGAAATCCACGGTGTTTCACAAATCCGTGCTGACTACTGGAGATGATGGGAGTCACGACTTAGTAGAGAACTGTGTGAACAAGCTTCTCAAAAACCTTGCTGAGAGTACAGAGTATTGACACACCACGGTAGTTTTCAACACAGGTATAGCTACCTGATTTGTAGATTGGGACTATGTACGCTGATTTCCATGCGGTCGGGAATATTCTGTCCGAGAGCGAACGGTTAAAAACAACAGTGATGGGCTTGGCAAGCGAAGAGGCACAGTTCTTTAAAAATGCGGGCGGTATGTTATCTGTACCTGGTACTTTTTTTGGGTCAAGATCCTCGAGACCTCTCCTCACTTCCTCTGGAGTAAACTGAATGCACGGTAGGTTTATGTTATGGATTGGTATTTCCTCAAAACGATCGTGACGTTGAACCGGTGATGCTTTGCTGAAGACACGAAGGCAGCAAACAGATTGGCGGTCTCTGAACTTGTGGTAGAAACGGTCTCATTGTAGCTAACCGAACCAGGGATATTACTGCTTGCTTTTCTTTTCTTGACGAAACTCCAAAAACTTGAAGGATCTTGTTTAACCGTTGCCTGAATTCTTAGCACGTAGTTTTTAAATGTTTCAGAAAGGAGACTCTTGTATTCCAAGTCAAGATTTCGAAGTCTAGCTCTGTCAGTTTCATTCTTCGAATTGAAATAACGATTACGCACCTTGCGGAGGTTGTTGCGAAGATTTCGTAGCTCAGGAGTCCACCAAGGTTTATTGTAAACGGAGCTTGACACTCTTCTTCTTCGAGGGATATGGCGACTGAAGACATCATGAATAAATTCGTTAAAACTTGACAACATCTGATCTACTGAATCGTTGTTCAAAACTCGTTCCCACTCAATTTCAGCAAGCACAGAATTCAAAAGATTAAAATCGCATGAAGAAAAGTCGAACTTGAGGCATTCTTCAGACTCGTCCGTTGAAGTTGGGACAACACGTACGTCAAGTAATAAAATAAACGGAGCGTGATGATTATCCACAGGTAATAGCGGTGAAGATGGTACAATAATATCGAGGAACTCTGGGAGATTGGTAAACACCAGGTCGAGGAGTCTGTCATTTACGTTTGTGAAACCATTCATTTGTCTCAAGCCTTGAGCAAACATCACGTTTATTTATGAAAAATGCAAATCCAAAAGGGCCGCAACCACAAGATGGCGCCATATATATTTTTTCACCACCCCATCAATATGGGTATGAAATGAAAGGGCTTGACTAGTAGAATATAGTAGATCATGAAAAATCCAAATCCATGATGACCGCAATTCCCGAATAAACAATTACTTTTTAATGGTTCCATTCAGCTTTGCCTGTTTGTATGTATGTTTGAGTCATTTTGAATTTGCGTTTTTCATAAATATATGTGTTCTTCTAGTCAATCCCTTTCTTTTGATATACATATTGATGGGGTTCTGAGAAAATTTGTAATCCGTCATTTTGTAGCAGCCGCCATATTAGATTTTCAAGATCATGGAATACGTAGTTTTATAATGACACCAGAGATAAATATGTGTTCCAAATTTCAGATCAAACGGTCAACAGGAAGGGGGTTAAATTTCTGTTTATGTGGTACAGCGCTACAGACAAAGTTACAAAGTCACAAACATACAAACGGGTCAACCTAGATAGAACCGTTTAATACATAAGTGCAAATTATAATTATATTACGTTTACCGAGAGAAAATTCGTTTTTTTTATGACTCGATTATCCGGAGTGAAAAAAAAATTCAATACTCCGGATAATCGATTCCGACCTGTTTTCCCCAGATATGGCGATCTGGCCCCCAGTGACTTTTTTTTGTTCTCGAGACTGAAGAAGCCCAGGGAAGGACGACGCTACGCTACGATTAACGAGATAAAGACGGCATCGAAATAGGAGCTGAACAAGATAAAAAAGATTTTTTTTAAGTGTTTCAAAGATTGGAAAAAACGTTGGCAATCTAAGAGTTCTCAAGAATACGTAGATTTTTCCACAATGTTTCATTTTCCATTTAAAACTACTCTGAATTGTCACTCACGACTTCATTCGAGAATAAAATTGTACTGTTCTGAAGCGATATGTTCAGCTCAATGAGAAAATTTCTGCCATGGGAAATGATTATTGTTTGCTTTTTCTGTGCATTCAGCAATTTGTTGATCATTTATCCAATCAGCGATATCAAACAAACTTGTATTGATAAGCAATTTAATTTAATTCCACCCAGCTCGCTGGGCTCCTCTCCTTCTTGTTCCTTCCGCATTCGATGAGAACACCATCTTTGCAGGTGTACAGTCCGGAAACCCTGCAACATGCCCTGCCCACCGCACTCGTGCAGCCTTGGCGACTTTCTGGATGCTGGATGCCGCAGAGTTCCGCCATTTCGTGGTCCATTCTCCTTCTCCATACTCCGGTTTCCTGTACACCATCATATATTGTTCTGTGCCCTTGGCGTTCGAAATCATCAAGTGCTTGTGAGTCCTCCTCAAGCATCGTCCATGCTTCGTGCTCATAAAGAACAGCCGGTCGAATTAGGGATTTGTACATGGTACATATCGTACGGGGTCGGAGTTTGTTGGATCTTAAGGATTTGCGGAGCCCATAGTAGGCGCGACTTTCATTGACTATGCGTCTTCGAATTTCACGGCTGTTGTCTTTATCAGTTGTTATCAACGAGCCAAGGTAGACAAATTTCTCTACCATCTCGAGCTCATCGCCGTCGGCCACAACACTACTACCAAGAGAAATTGGAATGTTTCAGTCGGATATAAAAGTCCGTTACTGTCGCATGTGTTCTTCCGATTGTGTTCACGTCGGCGGCGAAGCAGATAAACTGACTTGATTTGTTGCAAATCGTGCCCCGTATGTTGAAGCCCGCTCTTCGCATAACACCTTCCAGCGCCACGATAAAGAGCAGACAGGAGAGTCCATCGTCTTGTCGAGGTCCCCTGTGAGTTTCAAACGATTCCGACAGATTGCCTGAGATCAGCACACCGTTCATCGTTGCCTGAATCAGTATTGTCAGGTTTCGGGGAAAGCCGTGTTCGTCCATTATTCACCATAGCTATCGTCGGTCGATTGTATCATATTATATCGTTAGGATTCTATAATCATCAATAACCAGAATGCTTTGACTGTTCATACAGCAGACAGCACTTCTCTCTCCAACTAGTGCAGACTTCATCACAATCCCAGGAATGCTCACATTTGAAGAGGTATTGACCCTAGACGATTCGGCCGTTATCCCAATGGGATCCAAGAAGGAAAGAGAGAAGGAAAGAGATCGCCGAAAGAGTATTTCAATACTACGACTCCGTTTTACAATTTTACCAAATTACTTTTGTATCTCAATAGATATATTCACCCTGCATTCTGCCGGATTTGTACTTCGTTCGAAACCATTATTTCGCTCGAGTTATAATTTCGCATTCCCTATTTCACACGTTTTGCCCATTTAATGTTCGAAAAGAAGCAGATCGAACGAAACAATAACGAGATGAAAATTATCTTTCAGGAGAGATGGAGAGGATAAAAAGGGATGAAAAGGAAACTATGTGGGAAAGGTTTAAGGTGAAGGTGGAAGGAAGCCACAAATGGCTGCCACAATGGCGCCCCTTTCCTTCATCTTCCTCCCTTACCCCTCGCCCGAAAATCAATAATTTTGCGAAACAGTGTGAAGAAAATTATCGTTTTCACACACTTCACATCAAGTAATATCAACCAAATATAATCGGTTACTCACAGGATATAACATTTTCATCTGCCGTCGCAATGTATAGTAGAAAACGTCGGAAAACTCGAGCTAGTTCTCTGAAAGTTAAATTTTCATTTTGCAATATTCCGCAATGCTTTTGTTTGTATTGGTGAAAGCATCGTTATTTTTTCGACACTGATGCCAGACAACATCATCGAAACAGCTATGAAAACCACTCAATAAAATGTTATTCCTGAGTCATATCGTTTCATGTCTTCTTCTTGAATGGCGTTAACGTTCCCTGTGGAACTTTTGCCGTCTCAACGTATGCATTATTTAGCGTCATTTATTAATACTAATAGTTGAGATTTCTTAAGCCGAATAACACGCCTTGAATGTATTCCGAGGGGCAAGCTCTAGAATACGCGTGACCACAGTGCAAGTCGAAGGAAATTTGTTTGACGAAAAAATCCCCCGGCCAGAACGGGAATCGAACCCAAACACCCGGCATGATAATGTGAGACGCTATCCACTATCCACTATCGTTTCATGTCATGAGAATCAATAAAATAAAATTGTATTGATATCAATACAATTATTGTTTTTACGTTTAATGGGTCTATAATGTAAGTTTTAGCAACTTCAACATTAGTTAAAAAAATTGTATTGCAGTGCTCGGAACACTGCCACGGCTGCCTCTGCTGTAAAAAATAGTAAACGGAAAAGTATTAAATTCAATCGAAATGCCTCGGCCAACGAAGAGACGGGTTTAAACTTTCCAACGTGAATACGTGAGAAAAGGTACGATCAACGAAGGAAAATATTAAGGATATATCAACATCGAGTTACTGTGAGGAAGAACTTGTTAATACCAAAAGAGCCTCAATTCACATGTGTTATAAATTTGCTCATGTTACGCTCGTATATAATCAGCATTTTACTTCATATGCAAACACACCTACTATATATATTTATATTTGCAAATGTTCATCGGAACACATCGTTGATACATTTTACTTCAGTATTGAATTGTAATTTTTTTCAAATGTATTCTAAGACTGGTGTCAGTGAAGCGCCACACAGTCTGATAAGTGAATTGATCTATTTACGTGTGCTTTGCTCTTCTCTCACGAACACTATTACCCTATTTTTACACGTGGTTTTACCTATACTACAACAATGGCTTCCTTCCATCTTCACCGATGAACGATGCGCAGCATATCCTCCTCAGACTTGACGATCCGATCCTGATCCGAATCTGGAAGTTTGATGTAAACGATTATTCCTCGACAGACATCAGACTTAATTTTCCTCGCCGATGATCATGGTCAGGTATATCCTCTCATCCGATCGAAATACAATTTCCGCTAACGTCAACGATCTGGAGCGCAAATATTTGCTAAAGAAATCATTCTCTTGGTTCGAAATAGAAAACTAACTTATGGTGTCGAAGTTCATGCTCAGGACGGCCATTCCATTCCGAAGCATGTCAAATTGATATACCCAAAATCATGATACGTATACTCGCGCACGGTGTCACAGACCGAAAATTGAACTTCTCTGTAATGTTGCCATTATATATTTTTCAGGCTTTTTTGGCAATTATTTGAATAAGAGGGAATTATTGGATGGAAAAACTCCAAAAAATATGTTTTCTTCGTCTTTATTATGTTTTAATAGTCATCTAATTCAGCCTCCTCAAAACAGAGTAATGTTTGATACTCCAACACAAATAACGAAATTCGATCTTTTCTCTGTTATTAATTAAAAGTAAGTAACTGAATATAATTCATGGAAGTATAAAGAGCTATAAAATAACATAAAAACGTATTAATCGATTGTTGTTTCATTGGAGTTAGAATCAGAACATAGCATAATTGCATCCTCGAAACAAACATATTTTTTACATTTCATGCAGTTGTAGCGTGTTTTTCGGGTCTTTTATCGAAGAGAAGAATGTATAACGACCTTCTAGATAATTACCAGATGAAAAAGGTTCTGGAATATAAAGTTTGCATATTTCTAATATTCTTTGTCCCTGTATTCTTGGTAAACTAAGAATTAATGCCTTTTTTAGATGAGGCATAAAAAGATCATATAAAAGGATTTCTATGAAATTCCTTTTCTTTTTCTTGTTTTCTTGTCGATATTGTTCACTATAAAAAAATATCCCCGAAACTATAACTGTTAAAAATAACCATAAGCCACTGATTAGTGTATAGTTTACTGTTTACAATTCTTCCACAAGTGAAATTATTTCACAAGTGTGTATATGTATGACCATTATGTTTAGCGAATAACTATACGAAAGTCAAACATTTATATTTGGCTTGTGAGCGTATGAATCTAACGACGAATAGTTAATATATGGATCCGTTCAATTCAGTTACAAAAGAGACTGAAATCAAATAAGAATAGTCCGGTAATGATCTTATGCATTATATTCAATAGAAATTCCACGCCACTAACATTTTTTTCAACAATATTCTACAATATGAAAAAAGGCACTTGTCCAAAAAAGTTACTCCTATACTCGCGTCGGTGTGTCAGACCGAAAGTGTTAAAAAAGTGGCACACGTCCCCTTTGTATCAGCACATGCGATACGCTAAACGATGACGAACGACGAATAACGAAACTAGAGCGAATCGCAAAGTCGTAGTGTTGATATTTTCTGAGAAATGATCGAATTATTGATTTCTCGGTCTGACAGACCAATGCGCGAGTATAGCAGTCTTAATCGCTCACGCATAAAAATCGAATAGCTCCCTATAAAAAATTTTGTACGCTCCGTCGATGGTAACACTGCATTCCCCACTTCGGGACGATAATATTCGGCTACTCGTTCAGTCTGATCTGATAACCATCTAGTGTCAAAATGTACAATTTACAAGAACGTGTATTTTTAGTGGAATCTCGAGCAACTGAAGCCTCTATGAAACTTTGCCCTCTTATGGTAAGAATTTCAACATTTCTCACCGTAAATGGCCTCTCTGGGGGTACGTGAAAAACCGTTGCTATGGTAACACTTAAAGAACCGGGAAGAAATTTGTAAGACATACGCCTGGGACCGCACGTTTTGACTTGTGTGAAGTTGCTTGCTTTGCTTGCAGGTTTTTAAGAGGCTTTAAACATTGCAGTTCATTCTATGTGTGAAGTTAGCGGATGAAAGTTAAGCACATAAAAGTTTTTGTTGCATGCAAGTTTATGTTCAACGTCTTGCTGGATTTAATGAATAATGAATTATTTCAGTTAAAATAAATTGATTGTTTATCAAGTAACAACCTTCAAAATCATGCTCATTATATAGAGAATTGAATCATTCATCTTTCCACATAATTCATTTTATTCTTGATCGTGACAGAGGAAAGTTATAAACTGAAACGTGAGCATGGGTCAATATAGCAAAATATACAGAATTTTGAAAATTAAAAAAAGTTGTTCGAATAGAGTTATCGAAGTTTTTTTTTTTTTTTTTTTTTTTTTCCCTCCTCTCACCCCCATCTCTAAGAAACTCATACTCGAGCTTCCTAGAGTTGGTCTCCTTTTTTTTGTTTCACAGGACGCTACAACACTTAGAGGTAAGAGTACAACACATAACAATTAGTACCTGTTGGATCCCAGTGAAGTGATATTCTTTTAAGGGATCCATAAAGAGTGCACAATTAAACTAATTATTAAGATCAGACTACTGTATGTCTACAATTATGTCTGTCTGTCAGTCTGTCTACATAAAAAATTGAAATATCTATATTAAAAAAGAGTTAATTTTCGTCTTCAGGAGCAATCGCAGCTTTGCCCTGAACAAGTCTATACTGGTTATCGACCTGATATGCGAAGGTAAACTGTTGAATAGCGACGGTCCATTAAAAAGAAAACGCTGTTGACCAATGCTAGATGTTGCTCGAGTTCGTAATAAGTGTTGTGCTTGTCGTGTAACGTAATGATGACTCGCGGTGGGGATTGTCATGTTATGGTGTATGTTGTTATTGTGTAATATGTTATGTATAAGTTTCAAAGACTGAAGCTCCCGCAATCCAATAAGAGGCAAGATACTGTGAGTCTCATTTTGATACAGGTCTAGAGTTGAGTACAAACTCGGTAGCCTATAAATTATTTTAAGACACCTGTTCTGCAATGTTTGTATTTTTTTAAGTCTTGTTTTGCATGCATAGCCCCAAACCAGTAGCCCGTATTGGAGTTGAGAATGGATGCATGCAAAATAGAAGTTAATCAGAGCTTTGTGAGGCAGGAAAGGTGATACTCTCTTCAAGATACCACAAAGGGATGCGAGTTTTTTTACGACGAAATTTACATGGAAGCTCCACGACAAGGTTGAGTCTAAAATGACACCCAGGTATTTGAGGCTATGCACCTTTTTAATAGGTACATTTAAAATATATGGATCAGCACCTATCGTTATTTTCTTCCTAGGAGAATGGAAGAACATGTATTTAGTCTTCGTCAGGTTGAGTGACAGTAGATTGGACTGAAAGTAATCCCCAAGAAGAACCAGATCATACTCGATATGTGACACTATAGTTCCCGAGTCGGGACTTGGGTAAAATAGAGCTGTATCATCAGCAAACAGTTTTGCAGTTCCTTTTAAAGGTAGATTGCCAATATCGTTCACATACAACAAAAATAACAGAGGTCCAATATTGCTGCCTTGAGGTACCCCAATATTTATAGAACACAATGTGCTTTTGGCATTATTTACTGCTACATATTGTTGCCTATCAGTTAAATAACTTCGCACTATATCATTGGCTATTCCTCGGATTCCGTACGTGTTCAGTTTTTTCAATAATATACTATGATCGATAGTGTCAAAAGCCTTTTTAAGGTCTAGGAAGAGTGCACCAACCATCATTTTTCGATCAATTCCATTAATAATTTCATCTACAAGCTCAGTGACTGCTGTTGTCGTACTACAACCTCGCCTGAAACCGTATTGAAACTTGTAGAAGACTTTATTTATGTCGAAGAATTCGCATAATCTGTTCACAAGCATTCTTTCAAAAATCTTGTTGAATACAGAAAGCGTTGAAATTGGTCGATAATTGCATGGATTCGAGGCTTCACCAGATTTGAAGACTGGCACTACTCTAGCTACTTTGAGGCACTTAGGATAACTACCTGTGGTTAGTATTCTGAAGTTATTCGATAGAGAAATATTTTACCTATCTTCCAGCCACAATTTTATTAATCGGAAAAGGGTCTGAGAAAAGGCCTAGTTGTATGGAAGAAATTAATTATTTTAGAGAAAATTGAAAAAAATTATTTGAAAGGACCGAAAACACATTCTCGAGATAGTATTCATTCGATAAAGAAGATTTTTATCTATCTTTAGTCAAATTTTCATTGATCTAAAAAATGAGTTTTTCTTTTTTTCCCCATACTTAATAGGCTTGGAAATGAAAAATTTGAGAAAATACTCAAAGCATATCTACTATGGTGTACCGCGACAAATTATAATAAAATTCTATCCCACGCGTTAAACTCGATTTCTCATTTCTTTCCGATATTTTTGTTCACTACATCTACATACATCGAAATTCATATTTCTCTGTAAATTTTTCCGTGTAAACTCATGTAAATTATGCTTTAAAGTGATTTATATCCCATGCGTTAATATTTCACGATTTTAAAGCATTTATTATTTCAATTATCTCTAAAATGTGTGTTTTGGGTCCTTTCAAATAACTATTTTAAATTTTCTTTAAATTAATTAATTTCCCTCATTACCCCACAAGTTGTATAGGTTTTGGCCTATAACTTTTCTTAGACCTTTTTCCGACCAATGAAAATTTGACTAAAGATAAATAAAAATATTCTTTCTCGAATGAATACTATCACGGGAATGTGTTTTCGGTCCTTTTGAATAACTTTTTTCAATTTTCTTCGAAATAATTAATTTCTTCTATTCAACTTGGCCTATAACTTTTCTCAGACCTTTTTCCGATTAATAAAATTGTGGCTGGAAGATAGGTAAAATATTTCTCTATCGAATAACTTCGATAACTCTATTCGAACAACTTTTTGACGTAGGACTACGTCTTTCATTTCTATACCGGGGTGTAAAATCAAAGTTTCGAAAACGAAAGCGTTACGCCGGAGACCGAGATTTTGAGCGTTAATAGCTCCTAAACAACTGAACGAAATGGTATGATAAACACTTCATTCGAAAGATAAAATGTCTACGCGTTCTATACTTGTTACTTTTTGATCCAAAAACTTGTTTCAATAGTCTTAAAATTGCTTTCAAAACAGGATATTGAAATCATCAATCGGTATATAAGCGAGCGCCGCTCGGAAATCCACTCAGTTCTAATTGAACCGCGATTGGAGCATGTTGTCGCTATTGTGGTGAAGCTCTTCATTTATCATGAAAGCGCGGATGAACGGTGTCACCAAGAGCCTGTTTGTGCACCTTAGGCCAGAAGGGAATCCATCAGGAGGAGAGTGATGCCACAAACGGTTCCCCGGGAAGACATCGCTACACACACATACACGCACGGAATTCTTTCCGTTTGGATGCCATTCAGCATCGAGAAAGTTCCGAAAAGATCTAATCATTTCTGGAAAATAATCTGCCAGTTCCTCTGGGAATTTAAAAATACATTCATGTGAAAGAGTTTATTTGAATGTTTTCTATTCATGTAACACTGTGACCAAATATTTTTCAATCAAGTACTATTAACAGGTGGTTATCGAGTTAGTATTAACCACTGGTGGGCTTCCAGTATCGAGGAAAATGTGGAAATATCGAATCGTTACTGAAAATAATCTGCCAGTTCCTCTGGGAATTTAAAAATACATTCATGTGAAAGAGTTTATTTAAATGTTTTCTATCCATGTAACACTGTGACCAAATACATTTGGTTTTGTGGTTTTTCAATCAATCGCAATCAACAGGATAGCTTCTGAAGATTATTCTTCCCCATCAGTAGGATATTTCCGTATCCAATATTGTATGCGCCCGCAATCGATTATTGCTCAGTCGCCGAAAGTTCCGAGCTCAGAGAGTTCATTCCCCTCTAGTTTGCCTTCCAAATTGCCATCGTAAACCACACCTTCTCTCGATTCAATCACACACAAAAAGCATACTTAAGCGATATTCTGGTGGTGAGACACATTCATTTTTCGTGAGGACATCGACAAGACAACATCGTTGCCTAACGTGCTGGAGGAGGTGGGCGGCGAAGGATCGACACATACACGCGCAGAATTCTTTCCGTTTGGATGCCATTCAGCATCGAGAAAGTTCCGGAAAGATCTAATCATTGCTGGAAAATAATCTGCCAGTTCCTCTGGGAATTTAAAAATACATTCATGTGAAAGAGTTTATTTGAATGTTTTCTATCCATGTAACACTGTGACCAAATATTTTTCAATCAAGTACTATTAACAGGTGGTTATCGAGTTAGTATTAACCACTGGTGGGCCTCCAGTATCGAGGAAAATGTGGAAATATCTAATCGTTGCTGGAAAATAATCTGCCAGTTCCCCTTGGAATTGAAAATTACATTCAAGCGAAAGAGATTATTTTAATATTTTCTATCCATAAAATATCCATATAATACATTTGGGTTTGTGATTTGTCAATCAAGTACAGTTAGCAGGTTAGCTTCTGAAGATTATTCTTCAGAACAAGGTTTTTCGTATCCTATATTGGATGCATAAAACCTTGTGCCTCCAACGTAACGCTCTCGTTTTCGAAGTCTCCCAAATATTCATTTATTCATTCATTCAGAATGGATTAAGATTCAACTTCAAACAAATGATCTCTAAATCAACGATAGTCCTACGTCACCCTTGCGGTTATACCATAGATATAACCCACTTCCTGTTTTTTTTTTGATTTTCAAAATTCTGTATATTTTCCTATATTGACCCATGCTCACGTTTCAGTCTTTAACTTTTCTATAAAGTTATTCATTATTCATTAAATCCAGCAAGACGTTGAACAGAAACTTGCATGCAACAAAAACTTTTATCCGCTAGTTTCACACAAGTCCGTAAAGAAGCAACGCGAAAACGAGAAATCTCGTGAGCGGTCCGCAACGGATGGGATGCGAAACATGAGAGCGGTCCATAAAGTGTAAATAAGCCACAAAATTTGGAGGAACTTAAAGAAGAAATAACTCGGATTTCCAACAGCATCAAAGTCGTAATGTAAGAGGTGTGCATGAAGAATTTTGTTCACTGTTTTGAACGCATTATCGAAAAAAGGGGTGGTCACATCGAAAATATCCTAAAACAAGCTTCATTTTCGTTTTTTAAAAATAAGTGAGCGTTTAATCTGAAAGACCCTATATAGTATTATATTTTGATGTAGTACTACATTTAACAGAACTTCATGGGGGATAGTATTAAGAATTTATTGTTCTATATAGATTGACGAAACAAAATGAAAATCTAAACACTGAACTTGTAAGAAAAAGTGAAAAATTTCGAACATTTATTATTAGATCGCAATGGAGTTTGCATCAATTGATAGGAAGATTTCTACGCATCTATAACAATGAATAACTTTTTTTATATAAACATTTGAATAACTGTGAAATGTTAAGCATTACTGTCATTACGTGCTAACTGTCACAATTTGATCGGTCCAATTTGTTGTTCCGACCAAAAGGAGCAATCGTTACTCGGCGGAATATAATTTGAATACAAGCGAAACATTGAATCGTGAGCCACTCCCCTTGTGATTCTACCGCCCGTCTTTTTTTTGAATAATTTTATAGAGTGAATAAAACCAAACATCCTTAGATGTACCTGCTTTGTGCTCTATAACGAAGGAATATTCCAATGATGATGCGACTTCGCAAAGGAGATTATGATTTTTGTAAATTCATCATACAGTTTATCACATTCCAGAACAAAGTTCTGTTGGACATTTGTCATAGCTTTGATGGTTTCAATATTCAGTCGTGGCTGTTCCGTTAACCACAACGTAGAAATCGTAGATCATCATCGTTATCATCGTAGGAAAAAAAACTTTTCTACTGGTGCGGTTCTATCAGGCAAACACAAATATATTCAATGAGCTTCATGAATTCATGGTACACTAGATATTTGTTCTCCATTTTTGAAAATACTTGCACCCAATTATTTGCAACTGGTACGGATTCTTTATTCCTCCTTTATATCTCTTCAATTATAATTTCTTCGATCCTTGTCTCTCATAAAAACAACTATTTTCACCTGTCTGAACACGAAGTTTTTTTAGTATTGATACTTTGAATTTCCAACCATTCAGAAATGGACTTTGGTGTATACCATTTGTACTGTTTTTTCTATATCAGTATTCCGTTTCTCAATTTTTTGTTGATTTAGGTACTTTATACGAGAGGCTAAATTTCTTAAAAAAAATTGCGATACTGCGTTGGAGTACAGCAGCATCGCAATTTTTTTTAATAAATTGAGCCTCTCGTATAAGCACCTAAATCAACTAAACTTCTAAGAACAGTTTGCATCACATTAGTCAAGAACACTTCTTTTTTATGTTGAAGAATTCCAATAAAATAATCCAAATTCACAGCAACTTCTGTGTCTCAACAAGGCCAACAAATGTTTCAAAGGTCATTAAACCATTTCTGGTAAAAAGCAACCAGAGTTTGAGGCACGGGATTTCAATTAAGTCGCGCAGTACAAGAAAATATTTGTGATAGAAAATGGAAAGCTAAACCACCAAAATACTTAAAATCCTCCCGATGGAAATTCCAAGTGAGAGGAATAACATTTTACCACGCTCAAACAATGTAGCGTAATGTTCACCAACGAAATCAGAAAAACTCATCAATTGTTTCTCATGAACAAACAATTGGCAGACCAACTTTTTCTCTGCGAATACACTGTGTAAAATTTAAATCCAAAATGGTTGAAAAAAGGTGCTGTCCCGTTCAAAACGGTACGTTTGGTCACCCTAAGAATACGTACGAATTGATTCGGGGGACACAGAAAATTCAATGGCAATCCCATTCAAACTTAAACTGTAACTTCCAGTTAGAATCAACTTCACTTCATCAATGTTAACTCAACATTATGCAACAACAATTTGTAAATGGAACTAGTGTTACAAGTGCTTGTTAGCGATCTGACCAAGTGTTTAATCTAATATTAATTTAAATTCCAAGGAATCCGTAACGTGGGACAAAATGGTCGTCAACTAGCACCGCTTGTGATTGCATATCGTCGTGTGAGAATCCATTAAAAATTGCTCCAACACGATAGTGCGATGAAAGTAATTGAATAATGCTCGTTATCTACTCAATTGAATCTTATCTAAATCAAGCGCTACTTGAAGGTGACATAACTTACGTTGGCGGATTGATAATGGTGAGCAGCTCGGTAGGTGAGTTCGGCACGCGACGGATGACCATCCGGCGGCCATCCGTGGAGCCGACTCCAATAGAGGCCAGCGAGCGTATTGAGGTCACATCGGAGAACAGCCTCGGAGTTCCACCGGACTCGCTGAATATGTACGATCCGGTCCGAAGGATCGCGGGATGCAGGTGTGCGTCGGCAATTCCATGACGATCGGTGGCTAAATTCAGGACAGAGCACAATAACATCCGATTGGGAGAGTGATAAAGTAGAGAACACTTTTTTTTCGTACTAATATTTACCTACCAGAACGTACCGATCTAAGGCTGTGAAAATGCTTTGGCTTTGAGCTAGCGGCCAGAGGATACGCTGGTTTCGGGACAGAGTGGATCACACCTGTGGAACTTTCCCCAATTTCGAACCTCTCTGAGAGGGGATCGGGTGAATGTAAACTGCTACTAGTATCATTGTTGTTATTGTTGTTGTTGTTGATGTGGTGAATGTGAGGAGATCCTGGCACTGAAACACTACTGCTGCCACTACCGATTGCACTAACCGGCTGCGACGGAACGATTATAAATTTACGATGGTTCGATGGCAATAGAAGCACTTTTGCGTCGTCACTTTGTGCTACATTGTTGTTCAATTTGTTCGGATGTTTGTGACTTGCATTGACAGCCTGAAAGTGCACATCATTTATTGGCCTCCGATTAGGTACTGGATTGAGCGATTGGATTTCCAGCTGGTTCTGCTGGTCCTCTGGGTGTTCCATAGTTATCGACACTGCATACGAATGCGAGTGAGCTCACTCATTAATGATCGCAGCAGGTTGAAGCGAGTGGTTAATCCTATCGTTTTATCACGAAACGGGACATTTTTATCAAACAACCACGCGTTACACTGAAAGTAACAAAAAAAAAAAACAAATAAGTTAACATATGATCAAATTCAAAAACATTCAAATAATTATTACGTCGCTATTTGATAACAGTTTACTGAACACGTTTAGCATGAAGTGGCTCTCTGGCGATATCAGTGAAATTTTCCCGGGGACAATGAGTAACACTGTCTGCCTGCTAGTTAACATGTCGTCTGACTAATATGATTGACGTGTAACGAAATGGGTAGCAATGAACTGAGAAACCGCAACGGATAAGCTCATTAAATTTGAGAACGTAGAATTTTTAGAATACATTAAATAAGAAAAGTGATGAATAATGAGCGATGAAGTCGTTTTAATTTGTCTAGGGTTTTATGTTTGTACACACATCGTCATTAGTTTAGCAGATTTACCAGCCATTGAACAACAACTGACTTTGGTCTTCGTCAGGCCACTGTCGGTCTACGAACGTTTGAATGAAGTAAAAAATTAAACACAAACAAAAGAATGTCTCGCCATGCGTAAAAAAAAAATGTTGAAAAAAACGCAGTTAGACAAATCGATGAATCAATAAAAATAAACACATTTTTTTGTGTTTAATCTCGACAACCGAAAGAACGAACCAACAGTACGAAGCACTCTCAAAAGAAAAAATATCACCGAGGCTGGGTCAAACACCGTACTGATTTTGACACAACAACAACCGTACCGGTTCTGATAATAACCCATCCTATGACCATCACTTCGTCGTTCTTTCATACGGCCAAATTCACCAACACCATGCGTCTCCGTTGACAAATTTCAAGAAAGAAACAAAGTGTGACAAAAAAAGTGCGCTTTCTTTCTTATTGAGCGAAACGACGCCGATGGCTTCGGTAGTCGCGGTCAGGGTCTGCGATCCGTCACCGCGGACAATCGACCTGATAGACGCTAATTTTAGACGAACAAAAACAAAAAAAAAATAGGTGTGCTTTAACCAGCGTGAAATATGCGTGACCCTGTCGATTGATGCCTTCATTGAAGCTGCATAGGTGATTTGATTTTTCTGTCGTCGTATTGTTGACTATCGATATAATCATAGTGAGAAAAGAATGAATATTCGAAATATTACAAAGAATCAAGCCGATTGGATTGGATTGTGTTTTTTTTTTGTGCATAGGGAAACTGGTGGTAAGCCCGGTACCCCCTCTAGTTTTACTAGAAAACTCTAAATAACTATGTCTTAGACCACTGTACATGTTAGCATCTATTAAAGGGTGTGTCACATCAAATTGCATCACGGAAAAAACGCTGTAGAAATTCGCCCAGTAGACCGATCCTTTTGAAAATTTTAGACAGTAAAATAAAAATTATTAAACAACTTTTGGCATTTTCTTTTTATTCATACTTCGAGCCCAAGCCCGTATGCTCGCACCTTCCTCTTTACCCCGTCCATAAGGTTCTGTACAACGTCAGGTTGTAGTTTTTTTTGAACAGAAATCCATTTTCACTTGAAGTCCGCCTCCGATTTGACAACTTTTGGGTTCTTACGGAGGGCCTGCTTCATAATCGCATAATATTTCTTTATTGGGCGAAGCTCCGGCGCGTTGGGCGGGTTCATTTCCTTTGGCACGAAGGTGACCCCGTTGGGTTCGTACCACTCCAACACGTCCTTTGAATAGTGGCACGAAGCGAGATCCGGCCAGAAGATGGTCGAGCCCTCGTGCTGTTTCAATAGTGGTAGTAAGCGCTTCTGTAGGCACTCCTTAAGGTAAACCTGCCCGTTTACCGTGCCGGTCATCACGAAGGGGGCGCTCCGCTTTCCGCAAGAGCAGATCGCTTGCCACACCATGTACTTTTTGGCAAACTTGGATAGTTTCTGCTTGCGAATCTCCTCCGGAACGCTGAATTTGTCCTCTGCGGAGAAGAACAACAGGCCCGGCAGCTGACGAAAGTCCGCTTTGACGTAGGTTTTGTCGTCCATTACCAGGCAATGCGGCTTCGTCAGCATTTAGGTGTACAGCTTCCGGGCTCGCGTCTTCCCCACCATGTTTTGCCTTTCGTCGCGGTTAGGAGCCTTCTGAACCTTGTATGTACGCAGGCCCTCCCGCTGCTTGGTCCGCTGGACGAATGAACTTGACAAATTCAGCTTATTGGCGACATCCCGGACCGAACTTCTCGAATCACGTCTAAACTGCTTAACTACGCGCTTGTGATCTTTTGACGTAGGACTACGTCTAACCGGAAGATATAGGGGGTGAAATGGAAATCTAGGCACTGAACAAGTAGGAAAAAATGCAAGATTTGGAACGCTTATAACTCGAGCATTTCTCAATAGATCGCAAAGGTTTTTGCATCAATTGATAGGAAATATATCTACGCATCTATCATAACGAATAACATTTCATTTTTCTTGAGATAAATAATTGAATAATTGTGAAATATCAAGCATTGTCCAAATGCAATATGTGCCCATTTTTGATTGGTCCATTTTGTGCTCCTCAAATCGTACCGACCAAAACGGGCAACCAGAGCAGCAGCGAAATAGAATGAAGCACGATTGTAAAGGAAAAAGAAAAAAATGAACGAAACATTGGTCGCAGTCTCACACATGCGTAATTCTCGAGCCAGCCAGTCAGCTTAAAAATCCCCGCTCCGCTGCCGTAACGATGTTCATTCTTTGTGTGAACACCGACTGGACAACATCGTTGCTGGACGAGCTGGACGGCGAGGGATCGAGTTCCTTTCTCGAGGCAAGAGGGCGGAGGTGGTAGCGCTGGAGTAGAATAGAGTTTTCAAAGGGCCTTTCTCAAGGCTAGAGACGAATGAACTGCAAAAGTTTAAAGTCTCTATAATACAATACCTTCCTTCCGTAAAGATCATTCTCATTCCAACCGTACACCACATCGGTTCGCATCACAACACATCAACAAACCAACCCAAGCAGCCATGTCTGGACATGGTAAAGGAGGAAAAGTGAAGGGAAAGGCAAAATCCCGCTCGAACCGTGTTGATCTGGAGTTCCCCGCAAGTGTAGCTAGGCCGAGCGCGTTAGTACCAGTGCACCAGACCACCTAGCCGGCGTTATATAGTTTCGGCCGCCGAAGTGATCGAGTTGGCTGGTAAAGCTGCTCGCGACGATAAGAAAAACCGCATTCAGAACAGAACACATCAAGACAACAACAGGCAGTTGCAGCGAGTGGCGAGTGGCAAACGCAATCGAAAAACGGCATCAGGTAGCAGAAGAAAAAAGTTTGTTCTTTATACAAACTGCTTTGGTGGCAAATCCAGAACAAGGCGGCATCGAGGGCGTTCGAAATGGTTTTTCTCAAAACCACGAGTACTAAGTTTTCTAAATTGGAACCATTCCATAAAACAAGGCGCTTTTCAGGGCCATTAAACCTTACAAAAAAGAGTTTAGGAAATACAGTTCAATGCTTTCTAAAACAATATCCAAAATAATAATAAAACACAAATTGATTTTTTCATAATTTGTTTGCCAGGATATGATGAGTATGTGAATTTGGCAGTTGTTCTGAGCTTATTGATTATCACCAATTCTTAAATTGCTTCTAGATTGAAAGTAAAGTAATTTACACTTATCTCGACATTTAGCTAATTGGACGGACCTGTAATGCGGCATATTTAGTTGGACATTTTTGTAAACATAGAGTTCGGGGTCCAAATTATGACCCCACATTGAAAGTTGACACTGTACCACTGTTATCGCAAATGTTCAATTACAGGTTAAAATTACCTCCAATCCGATACTGAGTGGTGGTAATGCGACGTGCCATTGAATGTAATTCACTGTAAAATATGTCAAGCTGGATGGGAAGAAATTTTCCAACTGTGAAAGCTGTGGCGAGTGGCAAATGCAATCGCTAAACAGAAAGGTTTAGCCGAACAAGATGGGGATATCGAGTGATAACAAAACAATAAACTCTTTAGATTGAAGATAATTTTGTGATCCTGAAAAGGACCCTTTTTAGCCTGCATGTGAATCCAACGAGCGAACGATTTGTAATGAATGTATTTTTTTGCCATCGCTCCCTTTTAACGCTCATTCGTTCGTCTCGTTGGACTCGCCCCTCTGACTGAGTCTGCCGATTTGTCACTATCCTGTGAGTGTGTACCGCTAGAGTATAAAACACGCGGACCCCAAAAAAATATCTTATTTTCTTTCAAACCGTAAACCCGTGTGGTTGTACGGCATCGGCATCGTGGACGTAACAAAGGAGGACAAGTTAAGGGAAAGGCAAATTCTCACTCGAACCGTGCAGGTCTCCAGTTCCCTGCTGGTCGCATTCACTGATTGCTCCGCAAGGGTAACTAGGCCGAACGGATTGGTGCCGGAGCACCAGTATACCTAACAGCTATTATAGAGTTTCGGCCGTCGGAGTGCTCGAGTTGGCTTGCAAAGCTGCTCACGACAATCAGAAAATCCGCATCAAGAGCAGCTTCGGTTCGGCGCTCATCAAGGCAACAATTAGTTTCAGTGAGTGGCAAAGTGTTTCTCCGGCACGTCGCATTAAATGTAATTTACTGAACAATATGTCACAAGCTGGATGGGAAGAAATTTTCCAACTGTGAAAGCTGTGGCGAGTGGCAAACGCAATAGCTAAACAGGAAGGTTTAACCGAACAAGATGGGAATATCGAGTGATAACAAAAACACAACACCAAAGGTTCTTTTCAGAACCATCAACATATTCATAAAGAGTAAACAGTAAACTAATCCATTTTTCAGGTAGATAGGTAGGTATTCACGTAGGAGAAGAAAATAAAACAATATATTTAAAATATATATTTAACAAAAGCTGTCCCCTTTGTATTGTCCTACGTCACTCCGGTTATGTTCCCGACATTACCCACCCGTCTTTTTCACTGACGGAGCATCCATTTTTGCCGTTCTTCACCTTCCGGTCGATGGTTAGGTTCTCGAAGTATCGTTTTAGTACTCTGCTGACCGTGGATTGGACGATTCCCAGCATCTTACCGATGTCCCGATGTGACAACTCCGGATTCTCGAAATGAGTGCACAGGATTAATTCACGACGCTCTTTTTCGTTCGACGACATTTTTCCAAATTTACGAAAAATTGACAATGAAGCATGGCCAACGTGATCTATACACTCTTATCTGATTAAAAGCGAAAGCTGAAGATATAATTCCTAAAAATTAAATTTCTACAGCGTTTTTTCCGTGATGCAATTTGATGTGACACACCCTTTATTCCAGACGTTTTAAATCACATCGAAAAACCGTTATCCATCAAATGTCGTCGCGGGTTCCAATGATGCGCAACCGGATGTAACTTTTCGGTAGTGGAGTTTAAGCTTTTATTCTTGAACGAGATTTCAAATCCTTTTTCGTTGCTCTAGAATTTTTCCAATCGATTATTAACTATCACTGGGATTCGAGTCGAGGTAAGATGAAGCAACGAATGATAGAAATAGACTTCTTGAAAAATGTATGATGATAGACCGTCACCCTATGAGTGGGGTAAGCCCGACATGGTAAGTTGAAGGCCATTGAGACATAGTTTTCATCTATTTCAGATACTTCAATTTTGTGAGACACTTTTATGTAGAGAAACCGCGATTTTAGAGCGCCGGCGGAAAATTCTTTTTAAATTCGTTGATAATGCAACAAGTAGATGAGTTTTTCATTGTGAGCGTTCTATTTAGGATCTACTGTGTAATATTGTGCAGTTTTTTGCATGAAATAAATGGTGTATTGAAATTTTCATTCTTTTTCTTTGTAAATCTATATAAAAAAACATTTTCTCTCGCTGCACTAGAAATAACGTTTTGATTTATGCATAACCAAATTTGCATAAAGCGAATTTACAAGGCAGCGGCAAACAGTGTTTTTGGTGTTAACGGGCAGTGGCAACTATATTGTCATCATTTAAAAAAATATGTAAAAATATGTTCTTCCTCATGAGAAGATTATGTGCTCTGAAATTGGTTTCGATTCGTTGCCTAGTTTCCACGGCCTTATGAAGGGTTGAACAAAGTTCAGTATCAACCGGTGTAATAAAAAGAAATTCATTATTTTTTCATGGAATTAAAGACTGAATTGAGTTAAAGATGCATAAAGATGCATTTTTTGCTCAATAACTTTTATTGACGTTTCGGTGGTTATGCCGCTCTCTTAAAAACCCATTCATTACTCGCATAAAAAATTGATTGATTTTCTTGCGATTCGGTAGCGATTTACAGATGGAAATTCTGCCCAGGAGTATTTTTGTTAACGCATCGTGTGATATCCATACATTGAGCATATTTTGTATCTAGCAATAGTGAATCCTAACATAGTACACCCAAACTAGCGTTGTATTTTGGTTTTCGGTAGAAAAAAATGCCTTTTTTGTGTGCTGAAGGGTGGAATGAGCAAATAAAAGCATTTTTTATCCCATTTCTTTATTTATGGCTCATTAGCATATTAGCTGTAACAGAGCCGAATTTTAATCGTGTACATGTCACATGTTTATCATATCTATAAATAGAACATTACACAGTAGCCATTTAGGCGTAAGAGTATTCTTTCTGTCCTTCCATTAACCAGTTAGACCACCAGACAGCGAAGACAGCTGATATTGATCATTATTGTGTTATTCACAGCACAACAGCCCGATGTTTTTCTTGTTGCCGGCAGAGCTTGCATATGGATAGAGAGAGGCCAGGACTCCGACACTGAATCGATCTCCATCGCTGATGATTGTTGCGTGGACGTAGCTATTCTGTAACAACACAAAGATGGTCAATGAGGGCCCTGAGTTTTGAACTCACGATCGATCGCTTACTAAGCGAACACGCAACCAATGTGGCTACGAAGACCTCCAATAAAAGTATCTGTTTCAAAAATTTGAAAATGTTTGTATGTATGGGAACAGCCATCCCTTCTTTTTCTTTTATCATCTCTTTTGGGATTATATCCAAAAAAAAAACCCCAAACGATGTCAAAGGGGATTTAACCATTGGTCGGCTAGAATGTAAGGCTGTTTTACACGACCAAGCTATCCACATATCCACTGGTGCTGTTACATACATGCGTGATAATATTACACCTCATTATGAAATGAAGATGGAAAGTGTTTTCTAAGAGTGAAAGTTGATGGGTCTGGGCCTAGGGGCACGGACGGGATCTTGACGAAGGACTGTGATTGTGTGTAGTAATTGCATTTGAATAGAGTTTTTTCATTGTTCAAAATCTGTAATTACATCTCTTTTGATACATCAAATGGAAGCTCTGAAAAAAACCATTTCCTGTTTGAACTTGTATCTTTTAACCGGGTTAGATGAGATAACGTTTAGAATCCGGAACCACATTCTGTTCAAAAATGTACACAAAAGTATCATTTATCGTTTATCATTTTTGAACGAAAGTCTAGATAGTTAAGATCTACATAAATATTAGGCTGTCAAAAAAGTCCTGCGGTATTTTTTTTTGAATTTTCATTTGTTCATAAAATTAGTTATAATCATCTGTTTTAAGTCAAATATGCGCCGTTTTGTTCGATGACTTGTTCCCAACGAGTTGCCAACTTCATAATACCCCTGTTATAGAAGCTCGCTTCCTTATTGGCAAAAAACTCGGATAGCCAATTTTCACAGGCCTCTTTTGTGGCTCAATTCTGACTACCTAGCTCGTTCGCCATGGACAAAAACAGGTGGTAGTCACTTGGTGCAAGGTCCGGACTATACGGCGGATGCAAAAGAACCTCTCATCCGAGCTCCCGGAGCTTCTGGCGCATCACCAAAAAAGTGTGTGGCCTGGCGTGGTCCTGATGGAAGACAAAGCGGCCTCTGTTTATCAAAGATGGCCTCTTCTTCATGAGTGCTACCTTCAAGCGGTCCAGTTGTTGGCAGCACAGGTCCGAATTGAGCGTTTGGCCATAGGGAAGCAGCTCATAATAGATTATTCCTTGACAATCCCACCAAACACAGCAGAACCTTCCTGGCCGTTAATGAGGACTTGGCCACCGTCTGAGCCGCTTCAGCGGGCTTCGACCACGACCGTTTGCGCTTCACGTTGTCGTAAGTGACCCACTTTTCATCGCCAGTCACCATCCGTTTCAGAAACGGGTCGATTTTGTTGCGATTCAGCAGCGATTCACATGCGTCGATACGGCCAAAGGTGTTTTTTTGCGTCAACGTGTGTGGCACCCATACATCGAGCTTCTTTGTGAATCCAAGCTTCTTCAAATGGTTAATAACGGTTTGATGACTTATCCCCAGCTCTTGGCCGATGCTACGGCTGCTACTATGCCGGTCTTTCTCGGCTAATTCAGCGATTTTGTCGTAATTTTCGACGACAGGCCTTCCGGAGCGTGGCGCATCTTCGACGACCTCTACACCAGAACGAAAACGTTGAAACCATCGTTGTGCGGTGGAAATGGAAACTGTATCGAGTCCATAAACTGCACAAATTTTATTGGCAGCTTGAGATGCATTTTTGCCTTTGTCATAGTAGTACTGTAAAATATGTCGGATTTTCTCTTTATTTTGCTCCATATTTGCGACACTATAACTCACGAACGACTTAACTAAACTAAACACTGTTAAGGACTATATTATAGCGCGCAAAAATACCTTTCCAACAAGCTATAGTATGACTCGATACAATGAATACAACTAGAACTATGCGCTTACAACGACACCTCGCGGAAATACCGCAGGACTTTTTTGACAGCCTAATATAAGCCTAAGTCAAATAAATCTATGAATACAGAAATATATTATAGATAAAAATAGCGTTTTCTCCTTCGTTGCCACATTGTCCGGAACATTGTTTGTAGAGGGTTGTAAAAACTCTATAGCCAGGTGATGTATATTAAGTATTTTATGGCCATGAGTGCTCTCTTGGAAAGTTCGTGTAGCTGCTGTAGTGAATTGATCTCATTTTGTGCTATGTTCTGCTTATAAATAGGAAAAGGAAAGGAGAATGAGCAAGTGCCTTAGAGGAAGGGAAGCGGGTCTCTTAGGAAGACATGTATGGAAAGCATAATATTAGAATCACGACTACTCAAGCTATCATAAGCTGATATGCGTGGGTATACCCTTTCAATCGTCTAAATCAACAGCCAGTTAAATTCATTAATTGCATTTTTACCAAACCTTAACCAAACAACATGCTCGATATTATGACATCTTGGACCACAATTACATAAATTGTTAATAGAAAAATATACACAACAAAAAAGTGAATTGCGCACGAATTGATTTGGCAACATACAATACAATAACTGATAAATGTTTATTATCGGTAAATGGAGAATAATTCATTATACGCACCAACTCACATTGTGAGCTAACGCCCGAATTCAGGCAAAAAGATTGCTCGTTGCGTCGGGGAGGAAATTGAGTGGTAGTGCAATCGAAAACATACCCATTTTAATCATCAAATTGTTAACTTGTTTTACTTTTTGCACTGTTCATGTTAAAAGCAAAAAAAAAAGTTGGATACATTTCCTGTCTAATGGTATACAACACAACATATCTCGCAATAACGATTTATAGTAATATGCGTTTGAAAACTCTTAATGAATCGTTACATTTTTCGTAGAGTAACCCCCCTATATAGAAATCAAAGACATAGTCCTTTGTCAAAAAAGAGAGCATAAACGTATTTAGCTAAGTAGGCGAAAAGCTTTAATGCTTGCTTATTTGCAATGTGTCTCTTGTTTCGCTTACACAAATGATATAACAGTATGGGGTAACAGTAAAATCAAATACAATCAATAATTACTAAAACGATTACGATTTTTTCAAATGTGCATTTTTTTAAAGAAGACTAGCTCATTGGCTTTAATTTGTTATGCTGATTATCTGAATCGTCGTAATCTATCCGTAATCCGTTATGCGTATTGTACAAAAACATTTTATTCAATGCGTACTCAGTGCGATGAAATTTTCGTATATGAATCGATTTTGTGGGCATTAATCTTGAAGCAAATGGGGCGAAAGTCAAATTCGCATATAAAATATTAAGTACAGATCCAAATAAGAAGTTGGTTGTTTCAATTTTCAGACCATCATCATCTTGCAATTTTTTTATAGTTTCAAAATGATTGGGTCACATACTATACCAGATCGTTATTAGACGAATGTTTTATCCAGCATTTCTTTGGGATAAAATACAAATAGTTGCGACAATACAAATAGAACAGTAATAAAAAGAGCGGACGGGATGGAACTATCTGTTTTCCTTAACACGAGCATTACTCACGAGTATTCACGTAGATCTGCCTCACAGCGTGCACACTGACAAGTCGGCCTGAGTGATCGGAGCTCAATTTTTATTAGGAACGAATGAACTGCAAAGTTTATTAAAGGGTTTTTTTCCGAGACACGACCGCATCTTTCACGAAGGATTACAGTAGCATTTCTAGCCATTTTTCCTTTCTTCTTCTGTTTAGCTTTGTAACGCCACAATCTCATTATTTTCAACACATTTATTCGAATGAACATCTGATTGGAAATTAGATTTAAAATTATGCACAGTGTTTTGGCATTCATGTAGAACAATTGAAAAGTTGAAAACACTTGGTTTTTTTTTTAATTTTACCTTATATCGAGAAGCTTAGCATTTTTGACGGATTACATTCCATTTTTTTCACAAGATTTGAAAACCCGTCGCTTTTTTAACAAGAAACCGGATAGCTACCTTTCGAATATTTATTGGCGTTGTTGAGGTATAATGTTGCTGGAGTTGCTGTTAATTTTTCATCCATTTATAAGAAATCTAAACATAGAGAGGGTGAAATATTTTTGACCAGTGAGTTGCAAACTATTTATAAAATATTAGTTATGGCAAGTGAATATAGGAGACTAATTTTTTTGAAACTGAGGATTATTTACGATACTGCGTTGGAGTACATTGAAAAATAATTTTTGAGCTATTTTAAGAAAAACACAGTACAATAAATGGTTTTTATTCAAGTCCATTCCGGAATGGTAGCAAGTAGCATTAGTGAAAAAAACTCCCTGTTCATATACATTCTATCGCAAAATTGAGTGTACACCTTAAATTTCTCCGAACAAATTAGTCTTGTAAGTAAATTTCTTTGCGAAATAGTATACTTCTTTTCATCAGTGATTGGTGTCAAAACTTAACCATTGCTTGGGCAGTGTAAGTTTTCGTTTTTGATTGATGTTTGATTTTTTTAATCAAAATGGCAAGTTAGAAGAAAGAAATAGATATTGTTACACGTGCGATGATAGTAAGTATGAATTGTCGTGAAATAGCAGCTACTGTCGGAAGAACCCACTCTACAGTAAAGAAAATCATAAACAAGTGGAAATACGAAGGAAACATGGAAAATCTCCCTATCTTCTGATGATGAACGGGTAGTTGTTCGAACATTGCGAAAGAACCTTAAAACAAACATTCCTAAATTGACTACCGTAGTAGCCGGCATCATTGGAAGACCCGTCTGCGCAGACACTGTCCGGAGAGCAGCATGCAGGAACAATCTGAGAGGTCGTGTTGGCGTGAAAAGTATTACATCTCAAAGGAGAATATGAAAAAAAAAACGATTATAGTTTGCTAAGGCATATGTAAACAGACCTAAGGAGTTCTGAAACAAGGTCTTTTATACAGATGATCCGAAAACCAATATCTTTAAATCGAATGAAAGACAGATGGCGTGGAGGAATCCAGAATCGGTGCTTCAGATTCAACATTTGATTATGGCACATTGGCACATTGGCGGCTTCTGGAACTAACACCATGGTGTCTATCGATTCAGCAATGGACAAGATCGCTTAATTGATTTTCCTGAAACGTAACCTGTAGTCTCCCGTTCAAAAATTCGGTCTCCCTCGTGATTACTACATCCAACAGAATAATGACCCGAAGCAAACTGACTTCGTGGTGTTGGAATGTCTTCTCTATTATGTCCCAATCAATTCAAAACACCTCTAAAATCACCGAACTTGAACACAATTGGGTATATATGGTGGGAAATCAAGTCCATTGAACGAAGCGGAACTCAAAACGACGATTACGGAGATCTGGGAGGCACTTCCGTCTACAGTGACCAGAAATCTCGCCTCGATGCTTTCAGGTGTTGGACGCCAAAGGGAGGCCATACCAAATACTAGGGGATTGATTTCTGTTATCTATTAACATTTCTGAAATGATTTCAATTTTCGTTCTAAGAGAAACTTGAACTGTACACTCAATTTTGCAACGTCTGAATTAGGGATTGCATTACCGTGCCAAAATTTCAGTAACCGGTTATTCGGTAACGAAAATTTCATTTCCGGTAAAACCGGTAGATTATCGGTAAAAACATACTTTAAAATAAACCATTTTCTTGAAGAAACGGCTTTCATTTATAATGATTAGCTTACAAAAAAAAACATTTTGTAAGTTTTTCGCTGGTTAAAGTAATAGAATAGAAAATGATGATTTTGTCGTAGATCGGATCTCATTGACAAAGTTTCCAGAAGAAAGGAAAGCGCTCGTTCAGAGTTCAATTATGTTGGGTAGAAGAGTATCGAATACCATTGTCATGTTTTGCCTCTGATGCCCTCTGTACGAAAACTTTTGTCCAAGAGCTTTCATCAATCCGTTTATAGACGTTGAGCTTGGGCTGGACGTTGATACCCTTGACTGTTGCAATCGTCGTTCAAGTTTGATGCTCCTTGATGCTCAACTGTTCTGCAGGGTTCCCATCGTCCAGTAGTTTTTTTCCTCCCGTTGTCCAGCTACTAAATCAATATCACCATCGTCAAATATGATCAAGTTAGGAAATATTTCGAATACCTGCTTGATCAATGCAGTCCGTGACGTTTGATAGGAGACGCCAAAGTCATCATTAATTGTGTCACGACCACGAGCAGAATGATTATTCATATACGGGAACAAATCTACGAAACGAAACGTCTTTCTGCAATTCTTCCAATCGGGGCCTCAAGCAACTGCTTCGAAATTTCCGATGGTTGCCCCGATAGCTGTTCTAGCATGAATTACAATTTGACGTCAGCTTCATAAAGGATGTATTTCTTCCGCAATAGCAGTTCAACAGCGACCAGAACTGGTTCGAGGGCAGCATCCAATTCCTTTATCGCTGTCAGTTCTTCATCGCTGAAGCTTATCTTATGTTTCGTTTTCAGATCTAGCAGCGATTTTTGAACTGAAGTTCGGAGGTCGTAAAATCGGCGCAACACTGCCAGTTGTGTCGAGCAATATTTCAAAGCGACATAAAGGCAAATATTATTTATGGTGTAAACATAAAAATTACCGAATCTATTGGTTATTGATTGTAAAATTATCGTTATTGATTATAAAATTATTCGAGAACAGAGATGCAATGTAATGACAATGGTTTTTCAGGTGGAATAACGCACTTCTATACATATCTATATAAATGAAAATGAATCGCCAAATAAGTTCAAAACTCGAGAACGGCTTATCCAATTTAAGCTGTTTCATTTTGTTGTGTTCGTCTCTACCCGTATATGCTAAGGCGAAAAGGTTGGAAAATTTTAAAGGAAAATGGAAGAATTCTGTACAAAATAAATCTTTTATGTTCTACAGTAATGTTTTTAGTTCAATTGAAATTCGCGGAATTTAAAACTGTGACGGCCATGATGTTTTGGCCAAAAAGTTCGTAAAAACCTGGAGGGTCCAATGGTTGATTCTTATACTAGATGGTGCCAGGAACCCATCCAGCATGAAATTTCACCCCCGTCTGCATATAAGGGTGAAAATTACCCGTGTGTAGTACCGCACACGCGGCCCAACTCAAGATAAACGAGTAAATTATCGATGAAAATCATTATAAAACAATTTATTTTTTCGAAATTACATTTTTTATAACATTATTTCAAACTTGTTATATATTTAAATCGTTTATTTTTACAGGCTCAGTTACATAGGTTTAAAGGAGCCGAACTCCTTACTGTATTGTTACTAGTATATATACATTTTTCCTTAATTCTAATGTTAATAATATAGGAAACCGATTACTCGCGGTCGACTCGAGTTTAGAAGGGTGACATATTTTCTTCAGGAAAAGGAGGGGGGAAATTTCAAACTTGTAAAATGTCTTCTATTAAAACAATCCATACATAAAAACTTTTCGGATCATTTCGGGCAGTGATGTATTTGGTAGAATAATACAAGCAGTGATGCCAAACTATGAGTGTCCTACTTTGTATTGAGGTCAGTAGAAAACGAAAAATACATTAGTTTTAACGTAAAACGTGTGTAGTAGCGCATACGTTTGAAACTTTAGAAGATTTAGTGTGTGCATAGCTGCACTCATGGCCCCAGCGGAATAATTTTTGAGTGCAGTACGGCACTCATGGCCGTCAAAGTGTTAAATTCGTATTACGTTGCTTTGCTATTGCGAAAGTAGTTATGCATCCTCAAGTGCCCATTTCTTTTCATTTATTATTATAGAGCCTTCAATCTGCAAAATTAATTCGTTTAATCCCAGAACTATTCAATCATTAAATAGTTCTGGGATTAAACCCACGGAAGATCGCTTAGTTAGAAAGGTGAAGTGAATGTTCAAATATATTCATATAAAAACATGTTTGGGTTGGACGAAGTTAGTCGGTTCATAAGTATTTTTTTTGGCTTACGTTCTAAATCATGAACTATTTGGACAGCCTACCGATACTTGAAGAAACGTTCTTGAATCCATATATATATATATATATATATATATATATATATATATATATATATATATATATATATATATATATATATATATATATATATATATATATATATATATATATATATATATATGTATATATATATATATATATATATATATATATATATATATATATATATATATATATATATATATATATATATATATATAATATATATATATATATTTATATATATATATTTAAAGTAACCAGACGTCCCGCATTTGGCAAAAGACACGAAAATGTCCCGCGATATCAGAATATTTCAACATCATAATTTGATCATGTTGACTTTCTTAAATGGATGAACCACAAAAAAAAAATATTTGGCAGACTGTTCAGGAGCGCTTCTAATGCATCCTAACACTAATACGTTGAGCTGGTTTCATCGCACCGACAGTGGGCTTTTTGTTTAGAGAGTGTCAACTGGAAGCGACAGCAAAAAAAAAAAGATTTTTATAATTTTTAATGATCCGCAGGGACCAACGCGAGTCAGACGAAAAGATCTTCTTTGGTCCCCTAGCTCGGTCAGGGCCTAACGTTTTAAATAAACCGAAAGAACTAGTGTACACTCGACAGGAAGAGGGAGTTTCGGGTTGTTTGATGAAGTATCCTGAATAAAGCGCTGGGCGGTCTTACGGAAGTTGGCCGGAACCTCAACCATGGCCGATGAAAAGATGTGTGTCGGCGTGTTCTTTTACATTTTCGTGGCTTTGGTGGTCGACTGTCTCTCCATTTTGGCCATTCGCTCAAAAGTTTTTAACAGTTGCAGCTGGGAAATGTTGAAAAGGTTGGCGGTCTTCGCGACAATGTTTATCTCCAGCCGATCCATCCTCCAGTGATCTTTTGGCATAATGGGCTGATCCCAGGTTCGGCATAAAGACCACATCACCTTCGCAACTTCCGGCTATCACTTCGTAATATATATCTCCCCGTTCACCATATGACTCGAAAGAGGAGAGGCTTGGACATTCGCTTCACATCTGTCAGAGAAGGACCTTCTTCGAGAACTTGATGTGGATGATATAGTTGAAGTCATCGCTTACCTGGGGAACGTAAAGTACCCGATCCCCTGCCATTCGTTAAATTCTAGCATCAAGTACGTCTCGTCTTTCATTATAAGCACGGAAAGAAGTTTTTCACTTCTTTCGCCGGAAAGAAGTTTTTCACCAGCACCTCAAGCTACTTCTTCTGGGTGACTGCTTGCTGCTCAGATATGGCCGGTCTCGTCTGACGCTTCCGCATAAAAATGTCCAGTTTGGTCAGATTCTCCTTCACCATTTAGCCGGTTGCTTCGATCTCCCGGCTTAAGGAGCAGCAGGGAGATGATGTTGTAAATACCAGATCGGCTATATCTGGCGGACACAAAGTGCCTCAGGATGTCCAACTCCTTCGCTGTGTGGTGGAGCTTGCAGTATGAAAAAATCATCAAGTTGCTTGACAGTGCTGTTACTGCGAATCAACAGCCTTGAATCATTTTTGTTGTAGGCTTAATAAACGTAAGATTTTAGAAAAATTTCGAATTTCGAAATGGAAATTCGGTAATACTCGTAATTTTTTTTTCAAAGAAAATTGGAGAATTCGAATCGTGCTTGCCAGGCGTAAATGTTCTGATTGAACGAGTGATTTTCAGGCGTAAACAAAATCTAAACCACCGAAAAATCACAACTGAGTACTTAGTACTTAGAAAGAAATAATACATATAAGTTCAGACTCGCTAAACTATGGTTTATGTTCACATAACGTATATACATAACGTTTTGTTATTTGTGTCCCGCGTTAGACCTCTGACCATCTGGTCACTTTATATATATTATAACTGCGAACAACATTGAGTTTGTTGGCCACATCCACGTGCGAAAGTCTTAAATTCACTTTAACACTTTGAACGCCCCGTCACCCAGATCTGGGTGACGGGTGTATTTCCTGGGAGGCCCCGTCACTCAGATGTGGGTGACACTTTTCTCGTTCAATTTGAATAGGATTTTCAAACGAAATTTGAGAGAATGGGCACTTAAATGTAAATATGGGTTATGTAGAATAATCAAAAAATCAAAAACATAAAAATATTTAGCATTACCTACTGTAAATATGTTTGTATCTGCAGGGTTGTCCCACATCAACAGAAATTTAACCTCCTTCCTGTACGCCTGTATCTCTGTTGTCGTTATAAAACTGCGTATTCTATGATCTCGAAAATCCAAGATGGCGGCCGCAACAAAATGGCGGACTACATATTTTATCAAAACCCTATCAATATGGGTATCAAATGGAAGGGCTTGACTAGTAGAACACAGTTATTTATGAAATATGTAAATCCAAAATGACCGCCATCACAAAATGGGACTTTTTTTTCATTTCATCAATATGGGTATCAAACTTGAATAGTAGAACATATTTATTTGCGAAAAAATCACATTTTAAATGTACTGTTGAAAAATCAATATCTTTATGTCGTATATAGTAAGTTCTTCTAACATATTGTCCAGGTCTTCACTTGCGTATAGTTCCTCAATATCCTGATCGGAACTCGATGAGATAATACTCGAAACTTCGCACTATTTCGTCGTTAATAATTTCCTCGCTTTCAGATTTACTATTACGCCGTCCGGTGAACATTTTAGGGATAAAAAAAACACATGTGTGCCTAAAAAATATACATAATAAACACTGTTTTTGGAATAAAGAGGGGCTTCTCCGCGTTGCGCAATTATTATTCTCATTCTCAGAAAAAAACATGCAACTTGCTTCTTCTTTTAGATTTTTGACTACCAATTGCAGAGAACGATGAAAACAAAAACGAATTGAAAAAATTATAAGAGGTTGTGTTCAATATACGACCGCACTGTTGACGTAAAACTACGCTGTTATATTATAAAAATTCCTTGTTTAAACCTTCGGATATTATTCTTTAATTCTGTGAAATTTTAGAAACAACTGCTTAGTAGAACAATCTCTGAAATGTTTTTTTTCATTGTAGAATCAGTTGACGATAATTGACTGATGATTCATTCTTGCCTTCGCAGATCAATACACTAGCTGATCGTATGTAGCAATTTATTTCATGTCAATGCATTGAAAATTTACCTCGAACGCTATTCCGGTGGCCTTTTTCGCAATTGACATAGACTCGGTTACAGTCGATTATATCAATATATCTTTGGCACCGCGAGGAAACAACAACAATAACAACACTTGCAAGTATCAAATATCATGTTACATGTTATTTAGTATTGCCTCAGTGGAATTGCACCTCCAGGCATCGTTCGTACAACATAAACCAAGCAAAGTGAACTGGATTGCTCAACAGTCCGATGCCGAATGAAAGTTTGCCTCAGCGAAATCCAATGTTTATACTCTAGGCAAGTATTCCCCTTCATTCTTCTTCTTTTCCTTTGTTCACGGTGACTTTATATCCTATGATTTCCCCTCCGTTGCTCGTCGATAAGTTGCTCGTTATTGACAGCTCTGTTCGGGAAAGCACACAAATGGACTGAACAAATGTATGGGAAAATAGAAACGCTTAAAGTTTTCATGAATTTTAACCATTTACAAACCAAGGGATTCTAATGTATAGCATATTAAACAAATCTTAGGGAATTTTCGATTCGTTTAGTATGTAAATCGCCAAAATCCGTTCGCGACAAAAATAGTTATTAACGTTAACGTTATTTCATAAAAACGTGACCTGTTTCCTGATTTGGCACCCTTGATGAAAGACGTAGTTCTACGTCAAAATCGAAGTTGCCAAATGTGATATAATTATGACGATTATTTTCCCACAAATGTGACATATGTTCTCAGTATGATATATTCACAGAATCTTCGCAATCGATTGAACAGAATATTCCATATTCTCCAATAAAATTGTAGTTATTCATCGCGATTGAATAAAGTACATAAAGCAAGTACGTTCGGTTAAATTTCATTTTTATTATCATTTCCAACACTGCATAATTGACTGAAAACTTATTTTTATAAGTTTTCTAATCAGAAGTCGGTTGATTTCATTCGGATTCAACAGAAAAATAGTCCTAAATCGAACCCGAATTCATTATTATCGTTGCCCGTTTATTTCTCTAGCGCACCGACAGTTGAATTTGGGCCCCGCAAGAAACTCGACCGAATCGCTCTGGGCGACAAAGGTGCTAAAAGCCTCCATGACGCTCTGACGCAGTTTCTGGTCCACTGTACCGCTTCTATGCTTTGATTGAACCTTTCGAAAACAGACAAACGTTCCATGAAGCGTTTTAGCACTGCACAGATGGCGATGTTGGTCATTTTCAACTCTTTTTTTAAAGTTTGCTTAACTTTGGTACAGAATTCACTTCTTTTTTCTCAATCTAAGAAAAGCCTAATTTTTTTTCACAGGATTTTGAGGAAAAAAAATTGTAAACAAACTGTTTTCAATGATTCCATAACCGAGTAGCCATCTGGTCACTCTCAGGGGGTAAGACCGCCCCCCTGAGAGAACCAATTTTTAGTTAAAGGTTATCTGGGATTTTTTCTGTTTGTAGTGCCGCATATCATTGATTATATAATGATATACTACTAAAAAATGTATAGCTGTTGATTTTATCATTTTTTTGGCTTTTTTTCATTCATTTTTGAAATGATAAAAAAATACTTTTTATTTTGCTGGCGGGGTAAGAAGGACCCTGTCGACGTAAGATGAACCAATACTATTTTCAAACAGTTTAGTCTAGTAGAGATAACAGGAACAGTGTTGTCTATGATACTGTATGTTTTAAAGTTCATGAACTACACAAAAATTTCTGTAAAGGTCATCCATATTTTACGTGCAGAGTTTAGAAAATATTCGTGAAAAAATTATAAAATTTTCGGAATCTATAAGGACGATTGTTCACGTGTGTCTAAAATCTCTAAAAAAAATATGTTCACGTGAAGTCTGAATGACCCTGATGTCTTTGATCCTTTAGGTTTCGTCAAAGTCGTCTTTCGTTCTTTTTGTATACCATTTATGTATTTTATGTTTTTAGCAGTAACATTTGCTTCTTCTTGTTGAATGGATGAGATATGTAAAACGAAGGTGTTCATATGAAATGATATGAAAATCATTCAATATCACGACGCATGGCGCTTTTACCCCGTCGAAAATGGTCTTCCCCCCAGAGCACACTTTGCATTATTTTGCACTTTACACGCATTTTATATAACATTTTACATACCTCTTCACGCAGGAAGAAACGGAACAATCTACTGAAGTATTGGGACACTGGTAGCTAACGGAATATACAGGTTTTGCTGGAAAAATCCTTATTTTGGTTGCCTTGAAAAATAAGATCACTTGCAATCGCGATGTAATCATGTGGACAAACCAACATCAGTGAATCGGACAAACCATGATCAGAATTGAGGTCAACGAGATGCATAAATACATGATTTAGATACATAAATCTGATACAAATGGTGTACAAGCATGATGTTTAAAATATTTGTAAGTGATATAATCCAAAAAAGGTCTGAATACGCACCGAATAATCATCTGGTGGTGGACTAAAAGTTAGTTCAAATGAAGGGCGCAGTGACACAAATAGAGGTTGGATTTTATAAGCCTTTAAAACATGTGAATCCTTAAACATATCCCATAAAACTACTGTAAATCATGAAAAAGACAATTTTATTTATTTGTTTTGAAACATTTGAATACCTGATTTGACACAGGTACGCTGAACAAGAGCATTAAAAAAATAATTACCAATATTATATTTTCGACTGGACAAACCAACATCATTTACCTTACCTAGAGTGGACAAAAATCCAATCGATTCTAAATTGGCAGAAATTTATTTCTCATTTGAACGCAATTTTTCACAAAAAATACTTTTCCGCGTTCGGGACTTAAAAAGAAACTTACGTCTGCATCAGTCTCAGATGGTTTCAATTTCTCCTTCTGAGACTGGTCTCTTTATTTATTGAAAAATTAATATTATTTATAAGATAATATCGTCCTGTTAAAATCATTGTATGAGGTGGGTCATCCTACATTATTTCGAATGCAAAAATCGAATGTGAAAGGCAGATAAAAATACATATCTATCAATGGTCTTTAAACGGACGCACGCGAGTCTCTGTTTCGCAGGGACCGAAAACGTTCATAGAGCCGATCACAAGAGACAGAAAGCAAATTTACTATCTGTGATATGTGGGTGGCAAGAGTTTTTTTTCTGCATTCATAGGTCTAGATGAGTAATAAGAGCCGAATGAAACACGTATTGGATAACGGGTGAACTGTACACGCAAAGATTGATATCGCTAGCAGTGTGTTGCAATTGCCGTGGATAACAATTTGTAATTCGCACGATATTCTTCCTTAATATCCGGACTCCAAAGTTTCATGAAGCATTATATCTACACAAAGATAAAGATATCATTATTAAGTGAGATAAATCTCCTCACGTTTACTTTTTTCCGTCGACAGTTACTACAAACTAAGACAAACAGCGGCAGCGATACATGACGCGACACCAACTATTCGTCCATTCACATGTTTGTTTCACCGTTTAGCAGGTTAGTATGGAGAGAAATGACAACGGGAGGCATATTATGTCAAACAAGTGGTTGGCTAGCCAGTGTACAAGTAGAATGTGTTTTTTGTCGTTCCGGGTCAAATGCTTCCCTCGCTTATTCATCGTGCTCTCGGAGTAAACCACTACGTCTCTGATGATGCTTACAAATTTTCGATCGGCTCAGTTTCTGATATGTTTGTAAACAATGGTGTTAAAATAGGCGGTAAACAAAGTGGTGGATCCATTTGAAGCGATGTTCCGATGACTCGAAAATCACGTTCTATCGGGAAACAAACATGTGCCTTGGCGATATTTTTAAGGCGGCCACGAGATGAGAGAGCGAGCGCTTCTTACGTTTATTCTTATTATCAATCATACTGATAAGACCTGTGTTGCGATTGTTTATTGGTTTATGTAAGCGTTTGTTTTCACAGGTCAACTTCAGAGAGATTTGTTGTTTTATTGCTAATTAGTGACACAGTTTCGTTCTTCAGTAAGTCCTTGTCTTCGAAAGTTTATCTGCGCCAGTCCTTGTATCAAGCATCGTCGGTTAGTTTATATGAGACTCGGGTGTTTAATCGCCGTATGCAGTTTCAAGTAGTTATTTTCAGATTTTCCCAGCAATATGCGACTACGATCGGTTCAATACTGGAAGTGTAGATTGAGGCATGCCTTTCACATTCGAACTTTCACATTCACATCACAATCTACTTATCATTAAACCAATGAAATGAATACATCTCGTCTGGGGAATCTTCCAACACCAATACCTGAAAAATTCGAAGATGCTCAACTATCCGAACCACCCAGAGTTCCGGTTAACTGACGGAAGGCCGCTCGCAAGGGCGTAGAATTTTTTTGCAAGTAAGCTAATACAGGTTCTTTCAAATTATACGCTCACGCAACAAATTTTAAAAAACTTCTACAAAAGTGAACCGATTTTTATTTTTAAAAAACGAAAATCAGGCACCCATTTTTTCGATAACGAGTTTTAAACGGTGAACAGAATTCTGCATGCACAACTCTAACATTACGACTTCGATGCTGTTGAAAATCCGAGTTATTTCTTCTTTAAGTTCCTCCAAATTTTGTGGCTTATTAACATAGCAACGGTCTTTCACGTACACTCTGTCCAACTTCTATAAGCCCACCCTGATTCTATTTCGTTGCAACACAAACAGTTAGAATTTCAACAAGATACATTCATACATTGTAGACTGCTTAGAATAAAGTATATTTAACGTCAATTCCGTTCAAAAGAGTTGTTTGTTTATTTATTGTGCTCAAATATGATAATTTCAGCTGTCCAGTTTCTATAAGACCCCTTCAATTCATTCAATTCATAAGTAATATCAATGAAACATTCAAAACGATAGGCTGATTTACATGTCAATAATTGGTAACCTTGCCATTTCGACTAATAACCATGAAAATTCGTGTTGGAATACTATTTACCAAATTCTGCTGAACGGATTTCTCGATATTTTTCCATTTTTCTGAAATTGCGACCTTGAGTTCTTCAATCGTGATGTACCGTTTTCCCTCAGTGTAGATTCTGCGTACAAGGATCCCCCCTAAGTTATTCAACAGGATTCAAGTCTGGAGAGCGAGCCGGTCAGTCCAAAAAATTAGGTTTTTGGTTCTTAATCCATTGCTTAGTTTACTTGCTGGAACGTCAGTGAAGACAACCTATACATCGTAGAACTTTTCGTTATGTTTTATAGCAAAACGTATTCTTTTGAAAACAATTTTTGTCACAATATACCATGTCCCACTGTCGGTTCATGTGAGCTTTGGCAAAACTCAGACGTCTTCCGAGGTGAGATATTGTAAGATGAGGAGTTTTAACCTTTTAAGCCCTCTTTATGTGAGGATTTTTTACCAAAATTTGACGAATTGTCACCCGAGCAGTGAAGTAGTTGAAATATTGCTTTATTTGCAAATGCGATTGTGAGGTATTCGAACCTGTTCTAGCTATTTCCCGCTTATCAAGGTCAGAGAGCTTCGATTTACGTGGAGCTCTCTTTTTCTTACCGTGTCCTTGAGGATTCGCCAAATAATTGTGTCCTACTTGATTGGATCGTCCAATCCGACGAGAAATTTCTCTGATACCAACAATTCCTTGGTGAAATGTATCGATTTGTCTCTCTTCTCTCTCCGTGAGGACTTTTCCCTTCGGCATTTTCCCGATTTAATTGATCAAAACAACTAAAACAACGGAAAATGTAACTGGTCTTATAGAAACTTGACAGTTGAAAATACGAAAACATTCGTTTACGCTCAGCGCTTGCACACACACATATGAAAAAACATATGAAAATCATGCAGTGTATGGTAATCACCAATACCTACACACTAGAATATAAATTGAAGCATTGTTTGTTCACAATGACACAAAGCAGCAAGATCATCACCTGGTCTTATAGAAGTTAGACAGAGTGTACCCCTAGAGGAAGTAATCGCCATATGTTCAGCAGGTTCCCGCGCTTTTGGGTGAGATACGCGCCGAAGGCCGTTGCGAATGCGAACCGTTTCTCTTTGTTGAGAGGGGAAAGAGTTTGGAGCATCTGGATTCTATAGAGGAACATTTCGATGTCTTTCGTCAACATTCGGTACGTGGTGGAAGAGCACACCTCGATCTCCTGAGCTAAACGAGTGAGACTGGTGCGGGGATTGGCGCGGACGCTTCGCTGCAACTACTCGATTTTCTGGGGCGTGCGCTCGGTTCGTTTGGCGCCACATTTGCCAGCCTTGTTATCGAGAACAATACCGGTTTCCTCGAACTTATTCACAAGACGTAAGATCACACTTTTTTTTGGGCCATTTACGACGAGAAATATTGAAATTCTTACTATAAGAGGACAAAGTTTCATTAAGGCTTCGGTTGTTCGAGTAATACGATTTCACTTAAAATACACGTTCTTGTAAATTGTACATCTTGACATTGAAAACCATCCGATCAAACTGAACGAGCAGCCGAATATTATCGTCCCGAAGTGGGGAATGCGATGTTCGATGATTTTTTTTTGCGTTAGCGTTAAATCTGAAAGACCCTGTACCTTCCAAGGGAAATTTATCAAACTCAATTATCTGTCTTTGTTTTTTTATCACCATCCGAAAAAAGTCCATTTTGACGTAGAACTACGTCTTTCAGGAAGGGTGCCAAATCAGAAAACAGGTCACGTTTTTATGAAATAAAGTTAACGTTAATAACTATTTTCAATGTGAACGAATTCTCATGATTTGCATACCAATCGAATCGGAAATTCTCTAAGATTTGTTCGATATGCTATACATTACAATTCGCTAATCTCTAAACGGGTTAAATTCATGAAAAACTGGAAGAACTTCCTTTTTTCCCATACATTTGTTCTGCTGATTTGTGTGTTAACCCTACCCGTACTTCGAATGCTTATAACACGAACATTTCTTAACAGATCGGAAAGATGTTTGCATCAATTGATAGGAAATATTTCTACGCGTCTATCACAATAAATAAAATATTATTTTTTATGAGATGAACTATTGAATAACCGTGAAATGTCAAGCGTTATTTAAACGCTCCAACTGCCAAGTTTTGATTGGCCCGATTTACGGTTTCCCCAACACAGACTTCAAAATATATGTACCTGTGGAAATCCGCTCTGCAAATATACATGCAAATTGAGGGTATTTTGTTCCCACCGAGCGTCGTTTTATGAAGAAAAGTGAAAATTGTCAAAAAGTAACATGGGACAACTATGCGTAGAACGGCAGTATGCTCGCGCGAAAAATGGTAACTCGTGTACTCACAGACTGTGCGCGTCTTTGTAATATTGCTATTGTGTATTTTTAATCGTTATTGGTATTTATTCAAAGAAAAAGTATGATTGAATGAAAAAAAAAACACAAAAAAATTTGTTTTCTTTAACTTCATTCAGATTTAATAGCCATTCAATTCAGCCACCTCATTCAATCCCGGTCTGTCAGACCTACAGGCAAGTATAGGAAGGCTAAGATCGCTCCAATTCGGACCGTAAGAATCGTCCCAGCCGGCACACAGTGGTCTCTGAGAAAATTTAGGCGGCCAAAACCCAAAAAATGAAGTTGCAATAAAATACAAAAATCCTACAGTCCCTTATTCTAAGATGTTCAAGGCATCTAGGATCACGTGTTTCACCTCATTCCGCGCTCGCATCATTGCTCTGGCAACGCGATAAGATACCAGTTTCAGATGCTCGCCGGTGCCACTATTTCGCGAGAGTTTTTCTAACATGTGTTTTGGTGAATTTTTTAAATGACCTTTTTTTGGCTCATTATGTTTCTTGAAGCATTTTTAACGGAGAATTTAAATTTGTTGTCAGTTTCAAAATTCGTTTCAAAAAAAGAAAGTACTATTTTGGAAGTTTAATTTTGCTTCGGATGGACTTATAAAACTTGCCCCGCATTTCCCCGCAATTTTTTTTAATGAAAGTGTTCCTCAAGTGTCTTTTATCACTCAGCACTTGAGTTTTTCACCCGAAATCCCCCCCTTTTAGATATTAACCCCGAATCAGCCATTCCATGCCAAACCGATATAGTGGTTCTCAGATGTTCGTGAAAAGTGGTAGTTTTGTTCTTTATCGCAAAACATTGACCCGTGTTTGTTTAATTTTTTCATAGGGTGATCATTTCCATTTTAGGGTTGTGAGTGAGCTAAATATGCCCCTCGATAAGAGTAGCTCACTTGGGAAATCAGCACCACCATAATGTGGCTTTCGTTATCGATACTGGCAACACTTCATAGTGGCGAGAAGATCTGACAGGTTGTTGCACAGGCCTCTTTCGATCACGGACCAACCTCGAGGTAAGACATGTAAACCTGCGCAGCAAACAAGTGCTCTGATGTGCCGGATGATTCTCGTCTGTAGTTTGGGCCTCACAAGGGTTGTCCGAAAAATCAACTTTTTCCTCTTTTTTCCAAAAATGACTTTTTTCAAACATTCATAACTTTTGAACTACTAAACCGATTCAGATGATCGACATATCAAATTAAAGCCAATCACCTGGTCACCTACTACACCTGAAGAAAATTCGAAAGCTGTTTTCGTTATCATTGATTCTATTCGTTTTTTACTGTTTTTCTAGTCTCGGGACCAAGGTCGCTATATTTTTTCATATTTTTTCGGAAAAGCTGAGGATTTTTCGCATTATAATGTCGGAACCCGAGAGACGTTTTTTTCGTTTTTGAGTTTCAAAGTTAACCGATGGCTCGAAAAATCAATTTTTTTCCTCTTTTTTTTTGTTGGTTTTTTGGTGAAACCGAGTTGAAAAATTAACTCTGCGTATCCGAAAACATGCATTTTGATACCAAACACTATAAAAACCGAAAATTTTGAACTTTGCCCCGTTGCCCCTCTTCCCCCCCCCCTTTTTGGTGAAACCGAGTTGAAAAATGAACTCTGCGTTTCCGAAAACATACGTTTTGATACCAAACACGATAAAAACAAAAATTTCGAATTTTGCCCCCTTGCCCCTCCCCTTTTTTGTTTTTTTGGAGAAACAGAGTTGAAAAACGAACTCAGCGTATCCAAAAATCCCAAAAATTGGGTTTTTAGCTAAAACATCTGAGATCCGAAATGACCCAAATCAGTCAATTGCCCGGCGTTCTCAAGAACTGGGGATATCCCAAACCTCATTGTGGCGCACTTTGCGAAAAGATCCTGGGCTACATTTTTGCAAAATCAAATTGACTCAAAAACTATGGCCACTTGAAACGCCGATACTTCTTCGATTGGGCTCTGACGAATCTTGAAGAAAATCATGATTTTCATCACAAAATCATCTTCAGCGATGAGGCTCATTTCTGGCTAAATGGCTTTGTGAGCAAGAAAAATATACGTTATTGGTCAGATGCAAATCCAGATGTACGTGAAAAAAGCACCATTGCATCCTTTAAAAAATACTGTTTGGTATGGTTTTCATGCCGGGGGAGTGATTGGATCGTATTTCTTCGTCGATGAGAACAATCGTAATACAGGTCGGACTCGATTAAATACTGGTTCGATTATATACAGTTTTGGACTCGATTATATACAATTTAAATTTTTTTTTTATTTTTCATATATGACTTATTTCAAGAAAAAATGTTATCTTTTAAAGTTAAGATGAAATTTAAGTGGCTTCTATATGTACAGTGGGGTAAAAATCGAGATTTTTGAAGATTTTGCTTGAATTTTTACCAGGAATTGTTTATATTGATATTGCAGCGAAATTAAAATAGGTAGAAGTTGGGTGTCAAAGAACAAATTGTAGAGCGATTAGAAAGCTTCAATTCTTATGAATATGAATATTACCGTTGATGGAGAGCGCTATCGCGACATATTGGAAGACTATTTTGGATCATAATTGGAAGATCTTGTCATCGGTGATATGTTGTTTCAACAAGATGGTGCTACTTGCCACAAAGCGCACGTTACAATAGATTTATTGAAAAGTAAGTTTGGTGAACGTGTTATTTCGAGAAATGGATTTGTCGATTGGTTATCTCGTCCGCGCGATTTGACGCCATTGGATTTCCTTTTAGAGAGGCACCCATAAAGTATATCATGCGTATAAGGGAGAGAGGGGGTTAGGTAAATCGTGACCATTTGTGACGTAGATGAGGGGGGCGGGGAGTTGTAGGATTGTGATGTCTCATGGACAGTTTTTTAAAATAATAAAAAAATGATTTAGTAAATTGTTTCATTTTTTAAAATTAATTCTTGTTTCAGTATCGTATTTGAACATTACAAGTATGACAAAAACATTGCAAGTATTAACAAAACAAAAACAATGTTTTCGAAAATATCTGTGTTAACAGTTCAATTTAAAAGTCTGCACACTCCTTATGATTGTCAGGTGACGGATAGAAAAGACACTCTCACTGTATCCCTCTCTCACACAAAAGCATGCTAATATGAAATAGCGGTGACAGAGAAAATATTCATTCGTTCATTCAGGTTGTGTAATTAAGACGTTCGACAGTGAAGTGAAGTAGACAAAAAAATAGAGGAACAGAGCGCATAGTCGGAAATTTTAAGTGATTTTTGACATGTTGTAACTTTGTGAAAAATCGACATATATCGATGGGATGTACATCATTTTTAAGCTACAACTTTCAGGCATTAGAATGTTTTATGTACATATTTTCAACAAAAAAATATTTAAATTTTTTGCTTCGATTTCAAAAAAGTGCCAAAAACAGGATTTTTATAGTGCTTTATAAAATCCACCGTAATTCTGCAAATATCTCAGTAATGTTTCTAAGGTTTGCAGGCAAATTTTTAGCCTAGTGTATTCCCTAAATATCTGTGAACGTTTCATATTGATACGTTCAGCCGTTCTTTCCAGCCGATTTTTCAAAGTTTGGAGTAAATTCGAGGAGCATTTAATCGCAAATCGTACCAGAAGTACAAAATCCTACGCGACTCTCGGAACGAGCGATTCGTAACATTCTTCTTTATGAGTCTGTGGGTGAGGAGTGCGTGTATTTGTGGAAATGTGTATGTATACGTGTGAGTATCATCACTTCTTGCACTCCTCGTACCTACCAGCGCATGAAAACGAAAGTTACGAGCCGCTTGTTCTGAGAGTCGCGTAGGATTTTATACTTCTGGTACGATTTGCGATTAAATGCTCCTCAATTTACTCCAAACTTCGAAAAATCGGCTAGAAAAGACAGTTCACAGATGTTTAGGGAATGCACTAGGCTAAAAATTTGCCTGCAAACATTAGAACTTATTGCGATATTTACAGAATTACAGTGGATTTTGCAAGACACTGTAAAAATCTTGTTTTGGCACTTTTTTGAAATCGAAGCAAAAAAAATATATTTTTTTTCGTCAAATTGAAGTTTTTAAACTGCCTTCCGATTTGTGGTGCGATGATTGTTTATTGAATAATTCATCATCAAAGACGAGGAGGTAATTTATCATTCAAACTGAAATATCTCCGTATGGGAAGGTCCTACAGGAACATTCTTGGAACCAAATAAAAGCTGGTTCATAAGGTTAATTGTATTTGCTATTGAGTTGGTTAGCAAAAAAATTGGTTAGTCCTGAAAATGTTTGAAAATACAGAGAAAAATCGTTTTTGTATTTCTTCCCGATATTATGCCCACTACACCTACACACACCAAGATAAAAATATGTACGTACAATATTCTAATACCTGAAAGTAAAAGCTTCAAAATTATGTGCATCCCATCGATATGCGCTGATTTTTCACGAAATGTCAAAAATCACATAAAATTTCCTACTTCGCACTCTGTTCCTCTATTTTTTTTATTGTCGAGTGTATTTTGTTAGCTGTTTTCATGTTAAGTGCTAGAAAAGGTAATATTCTACAATCAATGGATGAACAAATGATCATAAGTCTTCATTAAAATTAGTATTTAAATAGTGTTTGGAATTTGAGACAGTGTGTTCGGAATTTGAGTCAGTGACAAAAATGGTGCTTGGAATTTCAGACAAATGTAATTGAACATATTTTAAGCTTTTTACCATGAATATGTATTTGTAAAACAATTTTATTGTAATCAAATGAAAAAAGGCTCTATTGTATCCAAAAATCAAATCAGTTTCGCGAAACAGTACCATTTTGAGTAATGAGACACATTTGAATGGCCATCAAAGCTTAAGTGTTCTTTGAGTGTTCAGAATTTGAGACGAAACGGTAAATCAGCTCAAATAGTAAAAAGTAAAATACAGTAATCATACAATGTACAGGCAAACCTGTTTTTGTGCGGTCCCTTTCCGCGTGATTCCTCGTTTGTGCGACTTTTTATGTGCGATTTTATTATGACATCGAGTCTTGAATCACACAAACTAATCGCACAAATAATAATATCGCACCTAAACAGTCACACAAATGAGAAATCGCACAAAAAGCAACCGCACAAAAACAGGTTTTCCTGTAATACAAATAATACAAAGTAAATACATCGAAATCATTCTTAAAATCTTATCTATTGTGTTCTTCTTATGTTTCATACATGTTGCACTGAGAAAAATATTTTGTTTCTTATAGAAATAAAAAAACAGTCTGTGTTCCAAAGGAACACTGACATTTCCTTTTTATTTTAACCAGAATAATTTTTTTTTTATAAATTCGTTTATTTTTACAGGCTCTCAGTTACATAAGTTTAAAGGAGCCGAAATCTTAAATATATTTTTAAAACTATATATATGAAAAATTTTCTTAAATCTATGGTTAGTAATGTGGGAAACCGATTACTCGCGGTGAACTCGAGATTAGAAGGGTGACATATTTTTCTCAGGAAAAGGATGGGGTATAAGGAAATTATTACAATGTTGATAATCACACACACTCAATTCTTAAATCTATTCGTACATCTGTTGTGAATTTACATTTCATTCTCCTGTTTATAGCAAGCGGACCAATTACTCACAAAGGAAGAAATGGAGGGTATAAGGATATAAGGATAATCACACACGAACATCGATAGATTTAAGGAAAACATATTTTTGGGACATGTAATCAAGGTCTAACCAACGAGCCAACACATCTCTCACCGGCACATTGGGCTGCCTTCCTCTAGCCCGAAGGGAGTTCTCTAAATTCGATCTGGCAACAAGATACATCTCACATGACCAAACAACGTGTTCGATGTCGTGGTAACCTCGGCCACAAACGCAGATATTGCTGCCGGCCAGATTGAAACGAAAGAGTAGCGCGTCTAACGAACAGTGATTGGACATGAGTCGGGAGAAGGTGCGAATAAAGTCCCGACTCAAGTCCAGACTTTTGAACCATGGTTTGAGGCTAACCTTAGGGATAATCGAGTGAAGCCACCGGCCCAATTCATCTTCGTTCCATTTGCGTTGCCAAACCAGAATAATGAAAGAAATGAAAAAAAAAAATGAGTGTGCACTTTATTTTGCCAACCAATGTATGCCTCTACTCGCCTCTACTCGCTGGATGTAAAGCTCTACATAATGAATCTTGTAGACAACAATGTATGTCGGTGTGAAAACGGTTACGATGACAATGAACGGATAATTACACAACCAGAGAAAACCTTTCGAATACCCTTTTGGCTCAAGGAGGATAACCCTTTGTTCATATCAGATAAGTATTGGGAACTCGCGACATCTATATGCAGTACATCTACGTGTTTCTGAAAAGGTCTTATTCATTTCAGTGATCGGGTCAGAGCCTTGCTTTTAAGCTGAGACTCCTTTGAAGCGCGGCTCTTCTTTGAGCCGAGACTTTTTTGAACCGTGGTTTATTTGTGAAGAACCGTGAATCATACGCTCGTTCTGAGGAACCAGCTTAAATGAGCGGCTCGTGAGCGCTCGCCCATCTCCAGTCTTGTATAGTAATTCAACGCCTTTGTGTTCTTCTTTTTTTTGTTATTAGTTTGTTTGACCAGTTCTTTTAACACTCCTATACTCGCGCATTAGTCTGTCAGACCGAGAAATCAATAATTCGTTCATTTCTCAGAAAATATCAACACTACGACTTTAAGATTCTATCTAGCTTCGTTATTCGTCGTTCGTCATCGTTTAGCGTATCGCATGTGTTGGTGCAAATGGGACGTGTGTCACTTTTTTAACACATTCGGTCCGACACACCGACGCGAGTATAGGAGTAACTTTTTTGGACAAGTGCCTTTTTTCATATTCTAGAATATTGTTGAATGAAATGTTTAAATTAATGTTAGTGGCGTGGAATATTTATTAAATATCATGCATAAGATCATTACCGGACTATTTTTATTTGATTTCAGTCCCTTTTGTAACAGGATTGAACGGATCCATATATTAACTATTCGTCGCTAGATTCACGTTCAAAAGCAAAATATAAATGTTTGACTTTCGTATAGTTATTCGCTAAATATAAAGGGCATACATATACACACTTGTGAAAGAATTTCACTTGTGGAAGAATTCTAAACAGTAAACTATAAAAACTATATGTTCTGATTCTTACTCCAATGAAATTACAATCGATTAATACGTTTTTATGTTATTTTATAGCTCTTTATACTTTCATGAATTATATTCAGTTGCTTACTTTTAATTAATAACGGTGAAAAATCCGAATTTCGTTATTTGTGTTGGAGTATCAAAAATTACTCTATTTTGATGAGGCTGAATTAGATGACAATTAAAACATAATAAAGACAAAGAAAACATATGTTTTGGAGTTTTTTCATTCAATAATACCCTCTTCTTCAAATAAATGCCATTAAAGCCTGAAAAATGCACGATGGCAACATTACAGAGAACTTCAATTTTCGGTCTGTGAAACCGTGCACGATTATACGTGTTACGATTTTGCACGCGAGTACAGGAGGGTTAAAAAACATTTCCTCCTAACGGTTGAGCGTTTGAGCATCACAAATAAACTAATTGGGAAAAATGTTTTCACGATGCACCGAATTTTAGAGAGCACTTACACGCATAACCTCCAGCGCCTTAATAAAGAATATTTTAATCCCAAATTTTTGAACTTCTATCTTCAAACATACCCTAAACATGTCGCAAGAAATTCGAACATTTGACTAAATCTTAAATGACATAATAGGTCGTATGAATAAAAAAAAACTATTTACTTATTCTGCCCGTTTCCAAGTAAAGTAAACTTTCCTAGTATTTACTTGAATCCGTATGAATAAAAATTTACTTTACTAAGTTCATTTTAACTTTACTAAGTTCATTTTGTCGCGATGACAAAGGAATAGTGTTGTCGACGTCTGGTGGCGACTTTCAATTAGGGACCATATTTTGGGTTTCAATCTCGTTAGTGTAAAGTTGTCTTCACAAACAATTTTCGTACAAGATTATTTTCATCACCTGCAAAAAAGGTGTTTTTCATTTAAACAGAAGTTAATTTGGTACGGAAATGTTATTTTTCATTCATAATTTAAATTTAAAAAACCTGTTCATTCCGCCTGAAAATCAATCAATTTTTTGACGCTCCCCTAAACTAGTAAATGAAACTCAATTCCATCAATGCAGATTGTTTAACTTGTTCAACTTTAAGCACAAGAAAGCAGCATTAAACGTAAATCGGATATGACATCAAAACGAATGAATGTGTTTTCAGATCCAAAGTATGGCCATGAGCACACTTGATAATTACGAAGTAAATACTTGATAAATGCTGTTTTATTCAGACGAAACCAGCTAAACATCCATTTTCGAAAAGTAAATACTTAGTTGTTACTTTTATTCATATCAAACGTAGTAAAAACTTACTTAGCTCGGCTGCTCGATTGAAGTAAAGTAAAGCTGAATTTTGTTTTTATTCATATGGTTTCTGAAAAGTGGATTTCCTGCAGCCTCGTGTAAATTTTTATTACGGAACAAACGTCAGCAAGAGAACGTAAGCGCACTTCGAGAATTTAAATTGAATAAATCCAGCATTATCTGCAACTTAGTTAATTCATTTTAATAAGTAAATGTCCATTCTAGCCGTCTGGAATAAGTTTCAGCTTAGTACAATGTTCGGGGCAAGCATGATTCAGAAAAAATATAAAACAACCTCGTCTCGATTCGGTTCGAATCTGTTCCACTGCCAGATAATGTTGTTTTTCCATATCATTTTGCGCTGCAAGCCTTTGTTTGCTGTTGTTGTTTGTAAATAGCATTGATCACATCCCAATCATTTGTCCTACGATCTGTCGCAGATGAGATTGAACGATTTACTAATTGCTTTGAAATATTATCATTTATACAACCAGATGACAATCAATCCAATGAATAGACAAAAAACATCAGTTCCCAGCCTCTACTCCATTGAGTTACAAATGCTTCAAACGAACAAGAAAAATTAAAAAATAGCTGAAATCAATTTCTGTTGGCATTATGTGCCACATATGTAAAGCATTTCGGAAATTCACGAAAAGTGCCGCACCTTCAAGTGATAAGAAATCGAACTTGAAAGGCCCAAATATCTCGTGCTGTCGGTTGTTTATTGATAAGACTAGGCCGAAGGACGGCCAATTTCACAATTCGCTATCTATTTCGTTTGTGACTCAACAATGGCCAAACATACACACCTGATGCTACACACTATGACCTCGGTTCGGTCTGATTCTTGGTTTGTGACTGATCCGTCGGCAGATAAATTTCCAGCTAATTAATCCGAGAATCACTACCGTTTCATTTGTTCTGCGGTGTCCACCATTTACCAGAACTCACAACAAAGCCGTGGATTCACCAAAGCAACATACAGAGACACCATTGAGCTACACAGTAGCTCACGATCACCTAGAGAGCTATTAATTAGTGCTAATATCGCTATCATACGTTTTCAACTCTGTCTGGTTCTTTCTCAGCCGTGAACACCAGTAACAATAACCGACATATTCATCTTTTCATGCTATAATTGGTCGGTAATTTATCTATCTGCAGCAGGTTTCGCACACTTTTGAACTTTTTTCTCCTCTCGCTGGGCGTATATATTTTCCGCGTGCGTGACGTTATTTTTTTTTCGTTTTTCTCACCATAAACTTGACACTTGTTGACTATTTTTACCACCATGTGTGTTTGGATTCGCCCGCTTTATGGCCTTTGTCACACGGAGCATCACACGGTAACACTACGAGGCGCCTCTCTCCACAGATCATCACAATCACATCACAACCACTGGACGCGACGGAAGAGACCAGCCATTCAAGTGACACACCTCGCAAGCACTAATAATCTAATCGCGTTTCACAGCTTATCATCTGTTTCTGTGTTCCTACTTGTTCTCTAAAACGACTCGACACTCGACACAATCGCCAAAATTTCTTCGAGTGACTGTCTGATCTTCCTGATCGAGTACCGTTTAAGTCACATCTCAGACTGGGGAAAGTAGCAGAATATTGAGCAGACCATCGACTATGAAGAGCTATTCACAATAGAACGAAGCGCGCGAGATGGTCTTTGGGGCCAATCTGATAGCAAGCGGCAAAAGTAGATAGTAGCAATAGAGTATCCTCCTAGGATTCGTTGAGTCAACTTTCTCTCCCGCTAGTATTCTCTCAGCCTCACTCAGCCTAGGCGAATTTGATTGGCTAGTGTGTCGCTATGTGCGCGAGTAGCTTAGTGAGAGTGACTACCTGTGGTGATTGATGCGAGTTGGTAGTATGAGCAACAATGGTGCCAGTTTTTTTAACGTAGAACTACGTCTTTCATTAAGGGTGCCAAATCAGAATACAGGTCACGTTTTTATGAAATAAAGTTAACGTTAAATATTTTGCCGCGAACGGATTTTAGCGATTTACATACTAAACGAATCGGAAATTTCCTAAGATTTGTTTAATATGCTATACATTAGAATCCCCTGGTTTGTAAATGGTTAAAATTCATAAAAACTTTAGGCGTTTCCATAAATTTGTTCTGTCCATTTGTGTGCTTTCCCGAACAAAGCTGTCAATATCTTATCAACTTATCGACGACCAATGAAGGGGAATTGGATTTGAAGTCACCGTGAACAAAGGAAAAGTAGAAGAATGAAGGGGAATATTTGCCTTGAGTATAAACAGTGGATCTCGCTGAGGCAAACTTTCATTCGGCATCGGACTGTTGAGTAATCCAGTTCACTTTGCTTTCGCTGCGCTTCGATTTAAAAGCGCGTCCACATTATGCCGAATAATGCCGATCGGCCTGTACCAGGCGGTACATTCGGTTCGTTAGGTAATGTGGACGTCCCATCGGGTGCACGAAGCCGAAGCCCCATCGGATGCACGAAGCCGTCACGAATACACGAAGCACAATGTCGTCAACGCTAATTTACTTCGCTTTGTTTTGGTTCGACTTTCTTCGATCCGGACCCACTTGTTTCGGGTTGAGTTCGGTTTGATTCGAGACGGTTTTCGGCACGTCGGCAAGCCCGGGCGGTACGTCCACATTTGGTCGGCTTTATCGGGCGGCCAAGGCCGATTGGCGTAATGTGGACGCGTCTTAAGATTGGACCCCACCAGTGGTAATCCAACTTGGATATCGTCGTTTGCTTTTTCTGTTTGTTATTCGTTATTCGTACCGTGTGTTTTTCTTCCCGCGTCATAAATTGGACGTTTCGTTTAGTGTGTGATAAGCAAGAAGAAGAGAGAGGCAGGCTCTAGCCCTGCAAAAAACGAACACATTGGCAGGGGCAATGAAATTTCGAGGCAAGCGTCATCTAATGATGCACGCGATGTTGGTGTAGTGAAAAGCGCTCGCACTGAACCGAGCCTTCGCGAGTGTGACACCGCATCGAACAACAACAAAATAGGTGATTTCGTCGCGTCGGTCGAAAATGTAAAAGGCTTCTTTGCTGCTTTTGAGAATGTATCAATGCATTAAACTGACGTTATGGCGAAGCAGGCGTTAAGGTTATGCTCCAAAAAAATATTTGGGGAATACCAAGCATCTTGAATGTCTTACTGGAATGTTATAAGTTATTTAGGTTCGCGTGCCAGTCGCAAAACTGCCTTCAACTAGGATTGCATTTGCGCTAATATTGATCATAATGAAGCATTGCTACTGTTTTCGAGGTTGTTGATATTAACAAAAAGAGTTTATTTCGCTTGTTTAGTCACCAAGAAAGTAAAAGTCGTTCTGGAGTTTTGTATGTGATTAGGTTTCGCTTACCAGTAGCAAAAATTCCTCCACTAAGGGTGACATCTGCGCTTCTCTCGAGCATGAGAGAGTAATGCAACTTTTTTTGAGGCCAATAATATTAACAAAAGCGTTTCTTTTGAGAATAGCGCAAAATGATGAGAAGTATTTGTCTAGTAGCTTCAAGCCTCCAATGTATGGTTATGTATGCATGCTATGGCGAACGCTTGTTTGGCGCTTGGTTTACGTTGTACGAACGATGCCTAGAGGTGCGATTCTTTTGAGGCAATACTAAATAACATGTAGCATACTTGCAAGTGTTGTCATTGTTGTTGTTTCCATTCGGTGCCAAATATATATTGAAGTAGTTATGAGATGTGGAATAATGGTGCTGGTGTAACATGTATATAATCGACTGTAGCCGAGTCTATGTCAATTGCGAAAAAGGAATAGCGTTCGGGGTAAATTTTCAATGCATTGACATGAAATAAATTGCGATATACGATCAGCTAGGGTATTGTTTTGCGAGGGCAAGAATGAATCCTCAATCAATTATCGTCAACTGATTCTACAATGAAAAACCATTTCAGAGATTATTCTACTAAGCAGTTGTTGCGAAAATTTCACAGCATTATAGAATATTATCCGAAGGTATAAACAAGCGACTCATATAAAATAACAGCGTAGTTCTACGTCAACAATGCGGTCGTATCTTGGACACAACCTCCTATAATTTTTTAGTTAGTTAGTGCTTTTGGAACAGACAGTATAGTTGTATTTTCTTGTTTAGTCGACTGTTCATTACTTGAACTAGGTGTTTGATTCTAGACCAGGGTTTCTCAAAGTGGCCGATCTCGGTTTCCAAGGGGTCGCCACAAACGAAAATTGATTTTGGGGGTCGACGAGGTCTAAAAATCGATCTCTATTAATTAACACTTGTTCTTATTTAAAACTTTCATGATACTGTATAAGTTTTATTACGTGAAGCAATTTGTTATGACTAATATTTTAGTAGAACGAATGAGGCCATCATCAAATTCAAGTCCAAACAAACCTAACAAGCTTGCATTTAGGTTGCAAGTTGTTTGCAAAATGAGATGAATTCATTGTGAACAATGCGCTGAGCTACCAAGTTCGGATCATTTTGGTTTACCCCCAAACATACTTTGTTCATGGAGGACCTCACTCCAATGTAGCATTGCTATACGACAGAATGAGGATCTCTTTGACAAAGTCAGACAAGTTTGTATATTCTTTTCCCGCTGCGCCTATGAGTTTCTTCACCCACAAAGGGTCCAAACGTTTCGACGATAGTTTTTTAGCATATCGCACGAACCCAAAATATCACAAAACTCGAGGAATTCCTGTTTACTTTTGTTCGCCACGGTACCACTGATTCTATTTTTCTCGACGAAATGGACAAGAGCGAAATTCATGCGCTTTTTTGCAAACTATAAACGCTGGATACAAGAAATATATCGTCGTGGATACGACAAAGGTGATCGTTCCTTCATTTTTCGAAGAAATCAAATGTAGTACTCTTTACAGTTCCGTAAAAAATCCAGATATTCATTTCATAAACTTGATTGTTTCCACAACACTGTCGATTGCAACTTTTACATCGAATCCTAATTCAATTTTAGCCGCTGCTTAGCAGAAACGAATCATTGGAAAGATCGATGTTTATAAGGGACTTTAGATTCCCTCTCAAAAGTGCTGGTTTGATCAATTTATTCATTACTGATTTAAAAAGGTTCGTCAGTTCGAATAGAAAAGGCTCGTCACTCTGAAAGCTCGTCATAAACGGTTGAACTGCAGCATCTGATGTTAAGAAAAGCCCCTAACAATTTATCTTCAAAGGCCTCTGCAACTACTCTAAAGGTACTGGCTGTGAAAACAGCAGCGAAGCTCGTACGGAAATCTGGATGTGTATTTTTGTACTTACGTTACTTTTGTGCTTAGACTGCGGCTACGTATGTTTTAAGGTACGGCAGCATGTCCAAGGCTATTTATACCATCGGTTGGTATTCGATCCATTTTACTCCGCAAAACATCAGCCGATCCAATAGTTCAAGAATACTCTGCACATCTTAACGGAACGTTCTCAAACAGGCTGTACAAGCACTGGAGGAATTTATCAATTTTCCAAACAGTTTTTTTCATTCCTTCATTGAATGAATTGTCAAAACTTGCAAACTGCAGCTACCTATACTCGTGAGCTAATAGTTTTGGCTGTTTCGGATTGCACGAATTTCTTCATGCAACTGCTTCACTACTCTCAATTAACATGGAGACCGTCAATGTTGAGTTGACCCACTTCAAACTAGGTTTAGCTTCAAAATATTTCTTCAATCCGTCGAGAAAGTCCAGTGCACGCGTTAAGCTTAGAAAAGCTGAGCCAAGGTACCTGGATTCCACCGTTTCCTTCGTTACATTCCAATAACTGACGCTAATACCATCTGTTGCTTTTGTGAAATCTTGTTGAACGTTTCGTCGAATCCAATAACGACATCCTTGCAATTTTCGAGTGAACGAAGGATGCCATTCAAAGAGTATGGCTCAATATATAGGTAGTTCATTTTAGTTCTGCTGAGCTGCATCTTTGGTCCCATTCCACTGTCCGGAAACATATGCGGAATGAGCTTAGCACTAGAGCACTAGGGCCTCATGGGATCATGTCTATTACTTGCTTAGGAAGATCGCCCAAATGAGCTCACGACCTCACTCGTGCGTGTATTCTGCGTTTCAGTGGAAATGGACTAATTACAGCTGTCTTCAATTGTATCCACGACTGCGATTTTCGTTGAATCTTCTTTGGCAGCGCCTATTTTCAATTTTATTATTTTTATTTTTTTTAGTAATTGATTTCTCAATACTCACGTTTTTCAACAGCCTGAAATCAATCGAAAGAAATGGTGTAATTCTTTATGTTGGTGTTTTCTGGAAGATGCAAAATCAATCTTGCGTCGACTAGAGACTCTGACTCTAGACGGAACTCAAGTGTCGACGAAAACTCCGTTGAGTCTCTGATTGAAGATCAATGTAAATTAAACATACAACAGCACTACGTTTAAATAACAACTGAAAACAATCATCCATCTGATTTTTCTTGGTTTTGAATGAAAAATTCTGGTTTTACCGGTTTTCCTGGTTGAGTTTCCACGCTGAATGATAATACACTCATCGACTAATTTAATTCAAAAGACTACAACGTGATTACACAGTGAAAGTGAACTTAAATGAAGTGATTAAAAATAATTTAAAAGAGCGTAGCGTTCAGGATACTTTTTTTTATCCCATTTATTTATATTTAAGGTTCATTAGCATTTTAGCTGTAACAGAGCCGAATTTTAATCGTGTACATGTCACATGGTTATCATATCTATAATCAGCACATTACACAGTTGCCATTCGCCAGTATTCCTTCTATACCATTACATATGGTACATTCACACAGTAGCCATTTAGGCGTAAGAGTTATATTCTTTCTGTACTTCCATTATCCAGTTGGACCACCGGACAGCGGAGACAGCTGATATTGATTATTGTTGAGTTATTTATAGAACAGCAGCCCGATGTGTCTTGCAGAGCAGAGCAGTTGTATGGATGAATCGATCTTATTTCGACCGTGGATCGATCTCCATCGTTGATGATTGTTGCGTGGACGTAGCTATTCTGTAACAACACAAAGATGGTCAATGAGGGTCCTGAGTTATGAACTCACGATCGATCGCGCAACCAATGTGGCTACGGAGACCCCCTTTCAGGATACTTGTCACCGAAAATTATGAATGTTCGGTTTTCTTGATTTTCGTTGTTTACTTTGATTGGTGCCTAATGCAAATTTTATATACAATACTGTTCATTCGCCACATTAATTCGATGCAAGGTGCGGCTACTTGATGAGTTTCCCCTACACAGATTTCAATAAGCTTGGAGAAATCGGCATTGCGAAATGGATGCAAGATGCGGATACTTTTGTACTCGCATGCGTTTCTGCAGACCGGAATGAGTTCCCCAAATCTTCAAAACCAAGGAATTTGGAAAAATCCGCATTGCAAATATATGCAATACGCGGGTACTTTTGTACTTTTGTACCCGCATGCATTTTTACACTCGGGAATATATGCAGACTTCAAAAGCGGAACACAATGCTTTGGCTCGGTTATTCAAGACTGCATTGGAAGACATTCCTTGATGTCTTCAGCTAATTGAACTTCTACGTATACCGTTTGGCAAAATTCTGATAACAATTTGCTGCGATAACGGCCATAACATCAATTGAACTCAGTGCTTGAAGTTCAACAAATCAAGCAAATTTGCGGTTCGAGAAGTACGTACACTTGGGAGATGCAATAAATTCAGAGAGAAATATAAAATACATTTATCGTTTAGCCATTCTTTCGTTCACATATTTTGGAAGTCTACGAGAAATGAATGAAATGAACAAAGCATCATGCCATACGACTTGCAACAAGGAAAGTAATCTTTTCACAATACATGAGTTGACCTAAATTGGAATTTGATCCCATCTGTATTCGGTAATTGTTTCATTTAATTACTGGTTTAATCAATAATTTAATCAATACACTTAACTGCCTACTAAGCCAACGATAGTCCTACGTCAACCTTGCGGTTGTGTTTTTGGTATAACCCACTCATAGTTTTTGACGTAGGATTACGTTTTTCCGGAACATATTTTTATTGTTACTTTGCGATTTTAAAGTTAATTTAAAAATTAATCACCTACTTAAGTATTTGTAAGAAATGTGTATTAAAAAATTATTACACTTGATAATTACTGAATTTTATGTATATATTTATTTTGTTGAATTTTAACAAGAAAATAAGGTTAAATTTTCTCATTTCATCAACCGCAATGTTTTTTAATTGATAAGTAATATGTATGAATAAGAAAAAAACTAGTGATTTTTAAAGAAATTTTGCTATGGGAGTCTTTGGTATCACTTCATTCTGGAAAAGGGGTCTCTCGCCCAAAACAGTTTGAGAACCCCTGTTGTATACAATAGATTATTAATTGAGTTAATAAAAACAAAAAGAAAAGCAAGTAAAACTATTCTAGTTTGTTTGTTTTTAAGCAAAAATAATGTTTCAAAATTAAAAGTAACATAGAAATTTACTGAATCACTTAGAAGCAGTAGCGTGACCGGGTGACACCCAGGGCGATTGTTTCAGGCGTCAACCCTCCCATCAAACCTTGTTATAAAGTTTTCGTTTCGTTTTTTAATTTAAAATAAAAGTTATCGAACCCAGAAATTCGATTATTATATATGAGGCACTCAGAAGGAAAGGGGTGTATGTGAGTTGATCGATTTCTCTTCATCAACTTTTTTTTAGTTAATAACTCAATGAAAAAAAGTTCCAATTAGAGTTTGCTATAGAATCCGATAGATGAGGTTCTGACCTATCTTCCACGTAATCAAATACAGCTGGGAATGTGTTTGCAACTAAGTTATGACCAAAAGAGAGAGTCGATGTAGGGAAATCGACAATGTCACTTACACCCCTTTTTTTTTTTTTTTTTTTTTTTTTTTTAAGCAAGCCTAACCCGTCGCCTGCGGATAACTTTTAATTAATTTCAACTTTGTAGATGCCACAAATACGCAAACGGTTAGTAACAGCTTCAAACTAACTTTCATATTTGGAAGCGATTCTTGGAAGTCCCGCCCATACGAACAAATACGCTCAAATTAACTATCCGTTATTTAGTAAGTATATCTGTGTGTTTTAATTTTCCAAAGTGTTTTATTTCTCCAGAGCGAGTACTGCAAATTGTATTCTTTCTCAAGACTAAAGTCTAGTCACAACGTTATCCAGAAATAATCCTCTGGTTTGCAAATAGTTCTGCCCTTCTACTTCTAGTAATACATCGCACCAGAGATCGAAATTCTCGCTCGGCTGCGCGATAAATATTCAGTCAATCAATCTAGTTTTCGATGAACCGTGTATTGTTGATATTTTCGTGTCTTCCTTCTCACCGAAAATTCTTTTTCAGAGAGAAAGAAATGTGGAAAATCTCTATCTCGGAAGTTCAATGAGAATGCTTTTTCGTCTCGCATTTGGTACTGAAAATATGGAGCGAAAAATCAAAGCTAACTTTACCAACATTAGTCTGTTAGAGCAGCGTCCAAACGATCTGCATTTGGACAGCGTCTGAATTGTACAAATATTAATCCATCTCATGTTCATTTCACGACGAAACCCAATATTGCCGCATGTTTTCAGCTGTACTGAAGAAGTGAAAAATCATTATCGGCATCAAGGAGTCACTGAAAACGAAACCATTTTTCGGCAATCATAACTCACCGAAAAATAAAAATCGGCTTTGCATTTCTCGCGAGAATCGAAGTGAGCGTATAACATTCTCTCGCCTCCTATACTCTCAGCTATTTTTCCCTCTGGGTGAAAATGGATGTTTTTCGTCTCAAATCGGCGAGCATTTCGATCTCTGCATCGCCCCTTCAGTGTAGATAATCATAAACAGGAATATCGAAATGTCGAATCACAAACTGCTAGTACATGGAACCCGTGCACTCGATCTATTATTCAAGCTTTCGTCAGGATCTCACGAAACTTCAATGTCGAGTTTGCGGCATCCCAGTTCCAGAAATATCACATACACTAAAGTCGCTTTTTACGCGGTTTTTTTTTGCGCGGTTTTTTTTTACGCGGCTTTTTTTACGCGGTTTTAGGGATTTACGCGGTTTTTTTTTACGCGGATTTTGGAATTTACGCGGTTTTTTTTTACGCGGATTTCGGAATTTACGCGGTTTTTTTTTACGCGGATTTCGGAATTTACGCGGTTTTTTTTTACGCGGATTTCGGAATTTACGCGGTTTTTTTTTACGCGGATTTCGGAATTTACGCGGTTTTTTTTTACGCGGATTTCGGAATTTACGCGGTTTTTCCAAAAGAATCGATTTATACGCGGTATGTTGTATTTTCTTCTCAATTTGTTCATTTGTAAGACTTAAGTACGTTTGCTTCAATATTTGGAGCCAAATTCATTTTTTCTATGTTTGTCTCCTGGGAATTGAGTTAAATAACTGTGGTTTGCTCGAGGTTAACACGGTATATCTGAGGGATAAGATTTAGTATTCTCGTGATAACGTTGTCGCAATCTTGGCGAAATTGGTACCTGATTCTGGGTTCGATTTCAGCTAGCGTTGAAACGATTTTGGTAACCGAATGGAAAAAGAATAAACAACAATAGTGTAAGTAATGTGAGCTTGATCCCCTTTTTTTGTTTCGGATGTATTTCAGCGAAATTTTATATGTTTCAACACAAATTTAATATGAAATATCTTTTGTAAATTTTACTCAAAAGACTCCAAGCGATATGAATTCAAAAAAAATTTCAAGAGATGTCAAACACCAATCTAAAAAATGTGAAAGATATGTCCCCGTTTTTTATTTTTATTTATGACACTCAGCCTTTGGCTAGTTCGTCATTTGGACCAACGTCCTTACTGTTTTTTTAATTAAATCGTTTATTTTTACAGGCTCAGTTGCATAAGTTTAAAGGAGCCAAATTCATCACTATATTTTAACTAGAATATATTAACATGTTTCCTTAATTCTATGGTTAATAAAATAGGAAACCGATTACTCGCGGTCGACTCGAGTTTAGAAGGGTGACACATTTTCATTAGGAAAAGGATGGGATGTAAGGACATTTTAACAATGTTCACATTCATACATTCATACATTCTCATTCACACTCACACTTCACACTCAATTCTTGAAAACTATCCTTACATCTAAAATGTATTGCGTCCTTACTTGATTTCCGTAGAAAGCAATGATCGAAAATTCTCCTCTGGTGACATATTTGTTGGAGGGGAAAATGTTATGATTGTTAAATAGGAATTTATTTGTTCATTTAGGAAAAACCAGTTCTACATTTTCTTTTTTTGCGCTATTTGCTTTCCCAGATTAAACGTGGGCGTTAAGTGTTAAATTTACTCACAGTACCGGACAGAAGTATGTAACATCGTATATTTTTTGACTGTCACTTTACAATATGTCAAAAGATTTGTCGGATATTTTGATCAATGGTTGAATAAGTATTCGAAATTCATTTGTGTAATTTTGAAAATAATCTATTGAACGAATGAGAGATACCACTTTTAAGCAATGTAATTCCTTTTGAAAAGCCTAATTTGAAAATTGAGTTACTTGAAGCACCCTTAACCATATGTGGTGAAGTTTTTTGCCGTAGTAATCGAGATGGTTTGTTTCAAATGTTTGTATAGAAATAAATACAGTTTCGAGGGTTCAAGTTTTTTTTTACTATTCTGGAGAAAAGGATGCTATCTATTTGCGTCCGATCTTAGCGATTGTTCTTCATCTACCAGTAAAAATATGTATATTCGTGATTCACAAAGGCTATTTACTTTTTCCAAAGAAAGACTGCCCCAATCGGACATAAGACAACCTAATATTTCTCCACGGTGAAAAAGTTCAAACGCTTTTTGCTTTTTTCTGAACTGAATTTGTTCATGCATATTATAGCATTTCATAGAAGCAGATATCATTTACTACGACTCAAAAGATAGACACATTTGGTTGATGGAGCTCAAAGTACTGTTTTGTCTCAAATTCCGAACACTTAATTTTCAAATGTAAATTTACTAAACTTTAATGTTATAAATAATAGAATAATGAAAGCCTTGACATTGTTTGAGGTATTGGCTACATTCAAATAACATTTACAGGTATCGATACAGCTTATAATTCATAAGACTAAGCATTTGCAAAAAATGTGTCGAAACCAATAACACATTGTTTGCGTTAGCAAATTCCGCAGTTTTTCAGTTTTTGTAGTTGTATAACTATTTTGTATGCTGTTTTCATGTTAAGTGCTATAAAAGGTATGGATCTACTAGAAATCTTTTATGCAGACATCTTCTTTAAAATTAGTATTAAAGTAGTGATCGGAATTTGAATCAAGTTTCGACGCATGATTCATATTCCGAACTGTAGTTTGGATACTCTATTTTCAGGCAAATACAGCAATAGTCCACAAATTAGGATGCAAGTACAGTCCAATTGTGGAGCAACTGATGTAAAGATGTTTGTAAGCTCCGTTCTTGTAGCACATAGTTCGCAGGCGCAATCCAACGAAAGCAAAATGAATTTTCTTGGTCAGGTTTTCAACTAAAACCACAATAATGAAACCGGATTTCTGAAGTAATATATTCACTCTATTATATACAGAGTCGATTATATACTGACACGATTATCTATGGTTCGATTATATACAATTTTGGACTATAATACACTCAGTTTGAAAAAAAGTCTTATATCTCAAATAGCCTTTTTTCAAGAAAGAAAAAAAGTAATATTTCAAAGTTAAGGTGAAAGTTTATTGGATATTATAAGTACAATGGAGTAAAAACCGTGGTAATTAGGAAATTCTAATTGAAGACTCACCAGGAATTGTTTAAAATGATATTGCTGCGGAATAAGAAAATATAGGAGCTAGATGTCGAAGAACAAATTATAGAGCGTTCAGAAAGCTTCAATTAAATTTCAAGAAACAATCAAGTTTATTATGCATTTTTTTTTTTTGATAAAATTAATAACAAATTAAAAACTTTAGAGTTTTTGTCGCTCTAATTGTTGATAAAATTTACCAATTTAGATGTTTCATATAAAATACAAAATATAGAAACATAGAGTAACATTTTTTCTCATTTTTCGAACAGTACAACCAATTTTGCCAAGTTTTCGTAACTATTGATTGTACTTGTTTTTTATAGTTTATATGGTTGCGTGACCAAGGGCACTATATTTTAAATATTTTTTTCTTGAAAGCTTCTTCTTTCTAGAAAAAAGTTATTTATAGAAAAAGAGAAAAATCTGATTTTTCGGACCATCGGCAAACTCATAACTCGAAAACGATAAAAATCACATTTCTGATTTTCGATTATCTTGTGTGGAAAAACCAGAACTTTCAAGAAACATAAAAAAATATAGCGTCCTTGGATCATGTAAACTATAAGCAAACAAATACAATCAATAATTACGAAAACAAAATCCAACTGTTTTGCTAGTATAACATTTTTTCAAGAAAGACTAGCTAATTGGCTTTAATTTGATATATCGATCATGTGAAGCGGTCCAGTAGTTCGAAAGTAATTTTTTCAAATTGCATTTTTGCAATTTGAAAAAATTACAATACAAACAAATGTTTTCGGAATTTAGACAAATTTAATTAAACATATTTTTAGTTTTTTACCATGATATTTTTACCAATGTATTCATAAATCAATTTTATTGTAGTCAAGTGGAAAAAAGAATTTCTTTTATTGATCTAATCACTATCATTAGCAACACGTGGATGTTTGCGGTTAGATGATGTGGCGATATCTTCCTCATCCGAAGAAATCGGACGAGATCGTCTGCGTTCCAATGGTAAGCTGAAATCCTCGTCATCTGTAAAGATATTATTAAAATACTTTTCACTTTAAACATCAATGTCACTACCTTCATCGATAACTGTTGGCTGTGTTTTTTCGTTCAATCTATTGTAGCGAAGCATACACAGTTTCAAATCATTCCGAAATGAAACGGCTCTCTCAACACAAGGATCCTTTTCCATAAAATGTTTTACGAGGGTATCCGCTAATTTATTCCCGTCTTCGATATCACATGGCTTGATATCCCGGTCTTCATCGTCCTCTAAAGGCTCCGATGTGACTAAACTCTGCATCAGTTCATCATCTTCAATTTCGGTGTCTTCAAGAAGCTCTTCAACGTCTCTACTATCCATATCTTTGAATCCTTTCCCTCCAATTGCATGTGCCAGAATGAGAATTTCTGATTCTTCCACATTTGAAGGGTCTGTTGAACCAGCTTTCACGCATTCTGGCCATAGTGGCTTCCAGCACGAATTCAATGTTTTAGATTTCATAGAAGACAGAGCCTTTCCTATGAACGTCAGAGCGTCTCTTATCTTAAATTCTTTCCACGCTTGAATTACCGTCATCGTTTCATCGCTTTCAAGCTTTTCGAGGATGTACCGAAGACATTGTTTAATGTACAACTTCTTGAAAGCAGCAATTATTCCTTGATCTTGAGGCTGTAACAAAGAAGTTGTATTCGGTGGAAGAAACACAACTTGAACGTTTGGGTGCTTGATAACTAGGTGTCCTGGAGCGTTATCCAAAATCAAAAGCACGTGGAACTCCAAACCTTTTCCTTCCAAGTATGTTTTCACTTCCGGAATAAACATATCGTAAAACCATTCCTCAAAAACGGCTTTTGTGACCCACGCTTTAGTGTTAGCTTTCCAGTGCACTGGCAGTTTGTTGAAATCAGCCCCCTTCAACGAGCGGGGCGTCATAGCACGATTGATCAATAGCGGTTTCAACATAAGGTCGCCTGAAGCATTACTGCAAAATAACAGGGTAACCCTGTCTTTGGCCGCTTTGAAACCACTGGCATATTGCTCCTGCTGCGTAATGTAGGTACGAGACGGCATTCTTTTCCAAAAAAGACCCGTTTCATCTCCATTGAACACTTGGTCACCATGATACGCACCTTCTTTTATGATCTTAGCGAGCTTTGGAGGAAAACTATTTGCAGCCGAAACATCGGCCGATGCGGATTCACCCTTGATTTTAACGTTGCGAATGGAATTACTACGTATAAAGTTATAAAACCATCCCTTACTCGCGGTAAAGTCTTTCTTTTTACTTGAAGACGGCTCATTCTTCTCTAACCAAAGGTAAAGGCTCAAAGCTTTCTCCCTTATTAATTCCTGATCCAAGGGTATTTTCTTCTGCGCGTGATCTTCGATCCACATATGAAGTGCCTTTTCCATCTTGACCATCAATGGATCTCGTGTATATGATGAGGATTTTGTTGCATAGATAGTGCCCTGAGCTGCTGTCTGTCTGATGCTATCTTGATTCTTTTTAATTGTACGCACAGTCGATTCGTTGATTTTCAAATTCCTGCCGACGTTTGCAACAGATTTCCCATCTTGAAGGGCATCCAAAATATTGAGCTTCATTTCCAAAGAAAGAGACACTCTTGATCTGTTTTTTTTGAAGGCGGTTTTTTGCGAAGCCATTTTAGAGTATGCCTTTAATCAAAAATTTTGAATACTGCTGACGTCTTCAGCTAACTGTCGAAAAGCGGAACTGCACACGATTACCCCCAAGGTTGGGTAACTCGCTGGGAACTGGCCGAACTCGACCGAACACAAACTGGCTAGACTCTACAACCACCACGGTTCAGGAACTGCACTTTCACTTTAACTTTCACTGCAAGGTTAAATCACGAATAACTTCTTAATGCGATTTCGTCCTTTTATATGTGTTCAGTTCCACACCGAACGAACTGAAGCGACAGCATCTAGCAGCACACATAATTTGCACACGACCCCACAAACCACGAGTACCCCTCCCACAGCGCAACTATGAGCTAGCCATCACCAACACACGCTGTGCCCGACTGCATAAAAATAAAATTGGTTCACTCCGACTGAACGGATCAGTGAAAAATGCAGTGTGAATGATCGCAAAATATACTATTTCAGAGTGCGATTTAGGCTGTAACGATGACAATGAGTTCAAATTTGACGATATATTGACGAATACTGTTCGGAATTGTTCAGTCATAGTGAACCAACTCTCAAAAAATACATCATTTAGTTCAGTCAGAGCGGACTTTGTACGTATAGGCAGCCAAATAACAGCCTTTTTTGGCATGATACTTGATGTTTTTTTACAACTATCATACATCACAGTATTGGCAGAGAGTAGCTCAAACTTCTGAGAACAATATTGAACGAAAAAATTAAATGCTTTGTAAATTGCAGAGCATTAAACTTTATGTTCGTTTTCTCGAAATCATAAAAATGTCACATGGCCCGGTCTGACTTAACACCGACCATATAACAGATAGGTATGCTTTTAGAACAATTCAATGTAGCCAATACATATATAAGATACTGTAGAAACAGTTTGTATACTCTTACATTTGAAATTTGTTGTTAAAATAGTAATTTGAGGCAGGGTTAAAATATGCTTCTACGTATTTTGGTCATGCCACCTAACCAAACAGCTCTTTACTTACCACTCGGTTGTTGCACGTTGGACGGAACAACAACTTGTAGCGATTTACAGATAATTCAAAGATAAAACAGGCATAAAATGCGTAAAAACCTACTTGTAACTACTTTCTAGTTGAATCTCTGACTGTTTTTTATTTATACAATAAGTATCTTCGGGAGCTGGGACCGACACTTATATTGTTCAAACGCTCTTGATGCGCGCTGAATGGGAAGCAGAGCACGAAAAAATCGGGGCTTAACGTGTTAAATCCATCGAAAAATGGATGAGCAATAAGCGGTAGAATCTGGACATTTTCAATCTGTACCCCCAACATGTTCCAGAAAGACAAAATCCTATGTTTAAAGGTGCTCCCCGCAGAAACAAGAGGAGCGCTATCGCGCTTCTCCGCACTCAAACGGTTAAACAGGTATTTACATGCAATCGGCCAAGGAGCTACCTTCGTGAAGCCTTGTGTCACGCAATATATGCACACAATATGCAATTTGTTTGAATATGGGTTGCATTTTATATCAATAATTCACTGACTATTAGTTTTTTACGTGTATTTTAAAATTTAGGGTGGTTTATTTTTACGCGGATTTTGGAATTTACGCGGTTTTTTTTTACGCGGATTTTGGAATTTACGCGGTTTTTTTTTACGCGGATTTTGGAATTTACGCGGTTTTTTTTTACGCGGATTTTGGAATTTACGCGGTTTTTTTTTACGCGGATTTTGGAATTTACGCGGTTTTTTTTTACGCGGATTTTGGAATTTACGCGGTTTTTTTTTACGCGGTTTTCGTTTACGCGGCACGTATCCCCCGCGTAAAAAGCGACTCCAGTGTACTGTGTATTCTCAGCAAAAGAATATTATCCAAAAAAGTTCAAAGAGAGGTCTATAAACCCGGTGAATATGGCTTTTATTTTACTTTCTCAACAAAACTTAAAATGCTCCATTCAAACCTGACATGGTTGGAGCGTTGTCGAAAGATTGTGAAAGGTACGTTATGAAATCCTTTCCGTTACTCTTCAGTTGATGATCTCCATTTCACTGCATAGAAGGTACCACTGTTGGCAAATCCATGTTTGAAGAATGTCTGCCATGTGGATCTTCGTAGCCATAACGACTTATTTATCTAAGAAATGTGTGTTCAATCTCAGGACTGTCACATGTATATTCAGAACCCCACAGTACTGTATCTTAGTTTTGAAAAACAACTCAGTCAACACTATCTTATCTAGGGTGCTGATTTGATGTTTTTTTTAACGTTGAACACAAGGATAAATGGTTCCAACATTCTGGTGGTTAACGCGAGAGTACAAGCTGTATCACAAGTTTCAGTCACATTATATTGATGTGTAATGGATGACGGTCAAAATTGACTATACCAGTATTGGTCAAAACATTCGCAATCCACTATACACGTTGTGTATTAGTTACATGGATAAGTCAATCAATATAAAATTAAACGTAAATATCTATAAACAGTGTCAATCAGGTTAATTTGAATATAGAATTCAATATTTATATACAACAATTGAAAAAGATCATTGTGGATAAATCAAATGTAACAACATCCTAATTAGCTGAAGGATTTCATCCTTGGCAGAAATAATGCTTTTTATGGGGGTTTTAAGAGTGTTAAAATGTGAGCAGACTTCTCATTCTCTCAGACTGAATGTCAGCTTGGAATTGTACCCAGAAAAAAATCCCAATGATACCAAGCAGGAATTGAACCAAGGCCGGCTGAGTAGTAGGGCTGTTCCACACAACCACTGGTGTTGTTATACCAATGCACAAGAATTTTTCACCACATTATAAAATGAAATTAGCTTTTATAAGTATACACGGAAAGTGTTTTCTGAGAGTAAAACAGAAAGCGTAGACAACTGTTTTCACACGTGGAACCTTGGAAGCGTACTTTGGTGCAAAATGTCTCTTATTATACTCTTATATTTTTATGGCATATATTAGGCTGTCAAAAAAGTCCTGCGGTATTTTTTTTGAATTTTCATTTGTTCATAAAATTAGTTACAATCATCTGTTTTAAGTCAATTATGCGCCGTTTTGTTCAATGACTTGTTCCCAACGAGATGCCAACTTCATAATACCCCTGTTATAGAAGCTCGCTTCCTTATTGGCAAAAAACTCGGATAGCCAATTTTCACAGGCCTCTTTTGTGGCTAACTTCTGACTACCAAGCTCGTTCGCCATGGACAAAAACAGGTGGTAGTCACTTGGTGCAAGGTCCGGACTATACGGCGGATGCAAAAGAACCTCCCATCCGAGCTCCCGGAGCTTCTGGCGCGTCACCAAAGAAGTGTGTGGCCTGGCGTTGTCCTGATGGAAGACAATGCGACCTCTGTTTATCAAAGATGGCCTCTTCTTCATGAGTGCTACCTTCAAGCGGTCCAGTTGTTGGCAGTACCGGTCCGAATTGGGCGTTTGGCCATAGGGAAGCAGCTCATAATAGATTATTCCTTGACAATCCCACCAAACACACAGCAGAATCTTCCTGGCCGTTAATGAGGGCTTGGCCACCGTCTGAGCCGCTTCAGCGGGCTTCGACCAGGACCGTTTGCGCTTCACGTTGTCGTAAGTGACCCACTTTTCATCGCCAGTCACAATCCGCTTCAGAAACGGGTCGATTTTGTTGCGACTCAGCAGCGATTCACATGCGTCGATACGGTCAAAGATGTTTTTTTGCGTCAATGTGTGTGGCACCCATACATCGAGCTTCTTTGTGAATCCAAGCTTCTTCAAATGGTTAATAACGGTTTGATGACTTATCCCCAGCTCTTGGCCGATGCTACGGCTGCTACTATGCTGGTCTTTCTCGCCTAATTCAGCGATTTTGTCGCAATTTTCGACGACAGGCCTTCCGGAGCGTGGCGCATCTTCGACGACCTCTACACCAGAACGAAAACGTTGAAACCATCGTTGTGCGGTGTAAATGGAAACTGTATCGGGTCCATAAACTGCACAAATTTTATTGGCAGCTTGAGATGCATTTTTGCCTTTGTCATAGTAGTACTGTAAAATATGTCGGATTTTCTCTTTATTTTGCTCCATATTTGCGACACTATAACTCACGAACGACTTAACCAAACAAAACACTGTAAAGACTATATTATAGCGCGCAAAAATACATTTCCAACAAGCTATAGTATGACTCGATACAATGAATACAACTACGCGCTTACAACGACACCTCGCGGAAATACCGCAGGACTTTTTTGACAGCCTAATATTTTATACCGTTTTGAATTCTGAACACTACATTTTAAAAACTAAATGTACTGAGCTTCAATGTTATAAATAATCGAATAATTGAAACTGCGACATTCTTCAGGGTTCACCCTTCCGTATATGATTATTTACAGGTATTGATACTGATTGATATTGTTGCATTAGCAGATTCAGTAGAAAACAAACATCGTTTATTTTTATTTTTTTAGTTGTTCTCACTATTTGATTTGCTGTTTTCGTTTAAACTGATAGAAAAGTTAAGTATCCACTATAAATGGATGTACAAATGTTCTTTGATAATTCCTTCATCAAAGAACATTTGTACATCCATTTATCATCAAAATTAGTATTAAAGTAGTGTTCGTAATATGAATCAAGTTTCGACGCATTATTCAAATTCCGAACAGCAGTTATGGCATTTTCATTGAAATGATAAGCCCGTGCGCGAGTTTTCTGCCTAAACTGAGGATACAGTCATCACTCACCAGATAGGAACCATGCGCTTTTTCCCTTTCACCGGCGAATACATAAAAAAAGCCATTGTGCGCTAGTTGGGAGAGATCTTTTTGCGAGTGAATCACACTCTCTTACACTCTCTTTACTCTTGGGAGTTCGAGTGTGCGGAAACCTATGTCCAGCACTGAAGCGCGCTGATCCGCACTCTGTCACACTAAGGAGTACACTGAAGAGTAATCTGTAGAATGCACTGAAGGGTGCAATCTCATTCGACATACAATCCACACACATGTTTCGCCTCGGTTCACTTTTTTCAACGAACCACAGTGCTAAGTTAATTGAAAGCCACTTTTGTTCTGAATTTATTCGCTGCACTGTAGAAAGTTTGTGCGCTCTCTTTTCACACTCTAGCATGACCGAGTGCTGAGTGAATAAAAAAGCTGATCTTCCTTCATCTTGCGCTAGTACATGTCAAGAACTTTGATGATTATAGACCAAAGAGGAGCGCTTTCGTTGAGGATGACGGAGTAGGTGGGTGAATTTAAGTTTCTCTTCACTACACAGAGTATATGGATATTACTGCCAAACAGTAGATGTTAGAACACACTATTTTCAGGCAAATACAGTAATAGCTCCTTAATTGAACAACCAGTTCTGACCAATAAGAAAAATGAACTTCTGCATGATCTAATGTGTGACTTAATGGACAACTGTATACATCGAAAAGACGATTTCCGATGCATCACGACACGTGTTTCGATGCGATTCAGCGGCTGTTTTCTCTGAATAAAATAAGAGAACACTTTTTCACAAATGACGACTATTTGGTACAAAATTAGATATTTTCACACAATCAAAAGAATATGGTTCCAATATAAAAACGCTATTGTGACAATACGGTTTACATACCTAAACCTGGATCATAACAGATAGCTTCAGATAGCTTTTCATCAACACGAATGCACAGTCAGAAGTGCAATGAAGTACTTCAGAATCTTTTACTCCTGTTTTTGCATCGAAAACACCGTGCTAATTGGGTGATTTGGCATCAATTCATAATATCCGGAAAGTCATGGCATGGTTTCATGAATAGGGGCTTTAGATTCTGGACTGGTCAGCTTGTTTACCAAATTAAAACGCTGTCAAAAACTTATGAGGAGTGATCGTACGGATAGTAGATGTAGCTTACAAACAATATGAGTGATTTGAAGAGCTTAAACGAGCAGTATCCTCTGCGTAGAACGAGATACACACTACAACATGGCGCAGCTTAGTCGAAACTACCCCGAATGGTTTATTTGAACTGATTGAGAACTAAAGATTACCTACGAATTAGAAACTTGTTGTAATTCATGTGAAATAGACGTTAATTTTTTAAAGGAGTGAGAGTTCTTCCACCTGGTTCTATAGTTATGAAACACTGGAATTTTAGTTTTTTGAATGTTTCGCGCCTGAACTCAACAATGAAGTTCAAATGGGCAGTCTTATAAATGAAGATAGTTGTTGTATTCTACACTATATACTTCAATTCAACCGGCTTCTTACATATCTCTGGAAACTCAAAAAAATAGACTGGTTCTATAGTTGTGAAACGCAGTGTATAATCTATGGACTAGCAACATGAACTTAGTTGCGCACCGAACAATCCCCCAATTCTGCGCCGCGAGTGACGTGCGATGACTCGAGTCACAGTATTCCCAGAGGGTAATCAACTTTTGTGAGCAATTACATGGTAATTTTTTTGCGTCAAATGATAGCTTAATTTATCAGCTATCACTTACCACCTATTTAATTAAATTTTGTGTAACTTTATTGGGCGATAAATTCGGTTTAGATCAAGTATGTGTGTATTTGTTAGGTTATGTTAGTGCATAACCTAACAAATAATTAATCCCAATAAAATATAACAATATGTGAACTTTTCTACAACTTGGTCGTTAGTGGGTTAATGGATCATTGCTTCTAATGTCTTACATTAAAAGACATGTAGGAGTTTCATCTGTTCATATCTACCAACTGCCACTACGAATTGTTTGGTTTCGAAGACTATCTCTACCTGTGACTTGAAGAGCGTCATCTTCATTGCATCCGGAACCGTCAACCAGGAAAATTATATTAACGAGTGTATGGAAAACCGTTTGCTGCCTTTTCAGAAGCAACTCGATTGTTCCTGTTTGGGGCGGATTTGGCGTCCTGTCATTAAGGAAAGTTCATGGAGTGGAATGCCGAAAATAACGTGTAGATGGTGCCCAAGCACAAGAGCAAAGTCCGCTGTCGGTCCGATGAGACTGACGCGAAAAAGATGTAAAAATCAGTGTAAATCCTCAGGGGCCGAGGCGGGGCTTAACATGTTAATCAGTTTCAATTTGTCGGATTCATTGATAATTTATTGAATTCACTGGATATGCATGAGAGAAAAATGAGAATAGAAAAATTCTTTATAACATTGATGTGTTCAACCGGTTCCGAATAGTAATATTGTTATAATGGGATTTCACCACAACAGAATTAGGGGATCACTTCAATGCTGTTCACTGTAAAACACACTTTTGAACACAGCCTATACATTTCGCAGCACGTGCTACTCAAACTTCCATAAATTTGGCAACTCTAGCCATCATCACCACTACCACCATCGCGCCGAACCAAAGAACGGTGTCGAAAGTGCGAATCGCGCACGGTTGGCGCCATCACACCGCTAGATATGTACGAAGCGGTTTCACGCATATCACGTTTGGCCACGCAACAAGTGACGTTAAGCGCGTAAACAGTTCACGACGCACGTGGGAGATGCTTTATCCGTTAACCAAATTCAACTCTCAAGTGTTCAATCAATAGGGATACACGGCGAAATCAGCAGAAATTACCGAAATTGTCAGCCGACTTTCGTTCCGCGCAGATGATCGATAGTGAACGCTCGGGGGACATCAACAATGAAACACTTTCGACTCAAGCGGATCGAACCGTCCGTCGCCACAAATGAATGTCAACTGAAATCGAGAGAGCACGAATGCGAATTTATTGTTGCAGTTCTGTTCGTATTCAAACTTTTACCACTTTTGTCATGTGTAATTGTTTCCATGTATGTATTCTGCATTGGGATGGCCACGTTAGGTACGAGAACGGCGATGAATAATACTAAAACTACAAATTGAGTAACACAAACCTGGAGAACGTTTGACATTGATGTTTAGAAGATTGACTATTTTCAATAGATTGTCGGCCTGCAGAACAAAATAAAACATTTTAGTCCTATTTTAGACGTAGGATTACATCTTGCCGGAACATATTGGGATACAAATTGAAAAACGAAAAGCGATCGCATCGTGGAAAATCTTTCATTTTTTCCTACATGTCCAGTGCTTAGATTTTCATTTGACCCAAAATATCTTCCGGTTAGACGTAGTTCTATGGAAAAATGTCCAGTTGAAATTATTCATTTAGGTCAAATATGCGCCGTTTTGTTCGCAAACTTGTTGCCATTTAGAAGGCAACTTCATTATCCCCCTCATAAAACCCCCCTCCATTTTTGCAAAAAACTCAGGCAGCCAGTTTTCGCAAGCCTCTTTTGAGGCCAACTTAGTATCATAAAGAGCGTTTTGCATGGACCGGAAGAGATGATAATCACTTGGAGCCAGGTCCGGACTATACGGTGAGTGCAATAGGACATCCCATCCGAGCTCCCGTAGCTTCTGGCGGGTCATCAAAAATGTGTGAGGCCGAGCGTTGTCCTGGTGGAAAACAACACCATTCCTATTGATCATTTCTGGCCGCTTCTGGTCAATCGCCTGCTTCAAACGACTACTCACAGTAGAGAACCGAGTTGAGGGTCTGGCCATAGTTGGGCAGCTCATAGTGGATGTTTCCCTTCCAATCCCACCAAACACACAGCAAAACCTTCCTGGCCGTCAATCCGGGCTTGGCGATAGTTTGCGCCGGCTCACCGCGCTTCGACCATGACTATTTTCGCTTTAGGTTGTCGATTTGTCGATTTGAAAAGATTTTTTTGAGTCAACTTGTGTGGCACCCATACATCTAGCTTTTTTTAGAATCCAATCTTCCAAACGATTTTATGGTCTATACCCAGGTCCTGGCCAATCGAGCGAGTGTTCATATGCCGGTCTACTTGGATGATTTCAACGATTTTATCGGTTTCCACGACGATTAGCCTACCAGTACGGGTGTATCTTCAACAGCCACTACACCAGAACAAAATCGATCAAACCAGCGCTGTGCTGTGCGAATCGTTACAGTATCGGGTCCATAAACTACACGAATTTTTTCGGCCGCCTTCGTTGCAGTTTTACCTCGCAAGTAGTAAAAACGTAAAATATGCCGAATTTCTTGCTTGGTGTACTCCATCTTTGACGCGCTATAACTTGAGACTAAAAAGGACAATCACAACACTGTCAAAACGACACTTGTAGCACAGATTGTATAGTATGACCCGCTGCGATAAGTACAACACAAGATATGTTTAAGTGTTGCCATATATTGACAATATACGACATTTCTTTTTCCTCAACCCAATATATTTTATGAAACTACAGAATTCAAAACTAAGGAATCTGAGGAAATCGGCATTGCATATATATGCAATGTACAAACTTTAATATTAGTTGTTTCGTGAAATTTCATATGAATGGCCGATCATGCATTGCAACACGTTTAGCAGAAGTATAAGTGTAAAATTGTATATGGTAGCGGTTGTGTTAAAAATGACTTCTCGCGTAACTTTTGAAAAGGTCCAATGTAACATTTTCGCCAACTCGAGAAAAACGTAGTTGAAGACCCGAACATTATTTCGCGAATTGTCTTAAAAGCTATCAATCTTTATCACTGTTTTCACCACTAGCTGTCAAGAATAACTTCGTAAAACCAATCGTAACTATTGTTCCGTGATTTGAGATTAAGGTTGAAGCCTCGGAGCGAAAAATGGTACATTGGACGTTTTGACTGCCCGCGTTTGCACATTGGACATATTACGTTGCACTATAAAAATTTGAAACTAACTAATAAACAACAATCCAAATACCAGCATTTCGTTCTAAAGACTGATTATTATTGTTATCACTCGTTGAATTGCACTGAAATCGATAACAACACCTGTAAGAAACAAATTCCAAAACGACCGAAGTACGACTGCGAGTTGTTTTGACTGTTTTGTTACTTCGGACGTTTCGGCCGTCGGAGGAAACTGGCGTCCGAAGTAACAGCCGTGTGCTTGAAATTCGAATCTGTACATAGGATATTTTTTGTATCGGCGACAAAAAGATGAAGAAGATAGATACGTGAACGATTGTTTTTGTAATATATTCAATGATTGAAAACTAATAGCGTGCATCCATTAACTCGATTTGTTTACATTTGTTACATAGGACCTTTCCAAAAGTTACGCGAGACTTAAAACATCGATTTTTTTCAATTTTTTTAAATAAAAATCAATGTGTGTTTCCGCTCGACAACGAGTCATCCGGTATAAGCTATCTGTTTAGTTGTGTTTATTTTCACTCAAGGAAAATTGGAAAAGTGAAGGAATATTCGAAAAAGTGATTTCTCATATGCTCTACATATTGCATTAGGCGTCATGCACAAATTATGTAACGCTAAAAATTCGATTTTTTCATTCTAAACAAATTAATCGGGGGTAATGAGTCCACAAGATTTGGAGTGTTCAACGAATTTTATAGCACCTCCCACAGTCTTCAGAATCCTTGCTCAGCGTATATTGCTGAATTGGCAGCAATACACTGGGCGCTGGACAGCGTCGTCTCACGACCTGTTGAACACTATTGCATTGTAACGGATAGTCTTAGCTCTGTCGAAGCTATCCGTTCAGTGAGGCCGGAAAAGCACTTGCCGTACTTCCTTGAGAAAATACGAGAAATTTTGAGTGCTTTATCCAGACGCTGTTATGTATATTACCTTTGTCTGGGTCCCTTCACATTGCTCAATTCCGGGATCAGAGGGCTGACTCATTAGCAAAGGTAGGTGCAATTGAAGGTGATATTTATCAGCGTCAAATCGCCTTCAACGAATTTTATTCTATAGTTCATAAAAATACCATCGCTAACTGGCAACGTAAGTGGAACGAAGATGAATTGGGCAGGTGGCTTCACTCGATTATCCCCAAGGTTAGCCTCAAACCATGGTTCAAAAGTCTGGACTTGAGTCGGGACTTTATTCGCACCTTCTCTCGACTCATGTCCAATCACTGTTCGTTAGGGGCTGTCCACATACCACGTGGACAACTTTAGGGGGGGTAGGGGGTACGAAAATGTCCACGCTTGTCCACGGTGAGGGAGGAGGGAGTTTAGATAATGTCCACGTGGACACATAAAATGAATATTTCTGAAAATACAATATGATCAAAAATGAATGATATCTGCCTTGCATTTTCATCGAATTTCAATCTTGCCGCTCCTTACGTGTACTCCGTATTTATCAATAAAAGACCATATTTTTTCATATCGTTGAACTGTTTCGCTGAAATGCGTATTCTGAGAGTAACGCAGATGAACTGAGAGTGATGAACTTATTTACATTCCGCCAGGACGAAGACACCATCAAAGATACTCAGAATCTTGCAATTTGAAAAAATGCAGGACATAGTTTTCTTAGTTACGGGTTTGTTGTTTTCTCTGTCTTTCGAGAACTCCAAAGGTGATGAACCAAAGGAAAATGAACAACGAATTACCTGGTGAAGCTTGGTTACGTAGAACGCTACTATATATCGATTCCATACTATTGGATCTTGTATCTGGTGAGATTGGAAAGGAATTCTGATTTATGTGCTTCTACAAAGCTTCGATAAAATCTAACAAGTACTGCTTATAACTAAACGAAATTGAAGTTAGCGATCTAGAACAAACTAACAGAATTAGCCAATATGGATAGACGTTATATTCCACCGGACAAAGGCTTTGACAGTCCGGCCGAAAATGTTATGTTTCCCTAAGGAGTGCTATTTCACCCGTCGCCCTCACCAGATGTTGATCCTTCCGGTTATCAATTGTTCGGGCCACTTTTCTTGAGCGCAATAATTTCGACTTATAGAATAGCATGGAAAAGAACCTTGCTCAGTTTTTTAAGAGAAACCGAACATGTTTTGGGAGGTTGGGCTTAGATGTTGCGGAAGGATCGAATCATCAATACCTCACACTGTGTAAACTAGGAATAAGAATTAGGCAATCAATAGTTTGAAAAAGAGCCCACGCAGAGAAACTCGATGTTTGGAAGCCGCATGAATTATTCTGAAGGAAGTTGATTGACTAATGTTCATCAGCGAAGCACAACTAAATCAACCCATTACTGGAGCAAATAATCACGGTTGATAGAAATGGGAAAAATACGATATCGTTCGCAAAAGATCATGGGATAAGCGAGACAAACCACTACAAATATCATCAAAGCCTTGACTCCAAAAAAGGGACGCTGTGTGTATGGTGGAACTGGAAGCGAATCTTCGATCATGAGGAGTTACATAGCCAAAAGGTTAATTCAGTGTTGTGCGGTTCACAACTGGATAGTTTTCACAAGGCGATTATGGAAGAAACCACCAAAATCGATGAACAGAAAAGTGTCACATTAATCTCTGATAACGCGCTTAAAAAACAGGGCGATTAGTTGGGAAGCTTTGATGGATCCACGGTATAGCCCAGACCCTGCAAACATCTTTGCGATCTATTAAGAAATGATCGAATTATAAGCGCTCGAAATCTTTAATTTTTTGCTATTTGTTCAGTGCCTAGATTTTCATTTTACCCCCTAATCTTCCAATTAGACGTAGTCTTACCTCAAAAAAAATCATTCAGAAATTAAACAGAAAAACGCGAATACTTTTTAATTGACCAAATATATTCGAATAATTGTGTATCTATAATTGTGATGCTTTCGATTTTTTCCTGAACCCCTTTACGGGTAGTGGTAACTATATTGCCATCAACGATTTTATTTTTTCTCTTCTTTAACAATAAATTATTACTTCTAGCCTTACTGTGGTAACAAGCTCTGATACCTAGCAACGTGCCTGATTTTTTTGGGCGCGAAAAAATTTAAAACTACAGTAAAACCTGTTTTTGTGCGATATTTTTTGTGCGGTTTTCTGTTCTTGTGCGGTTTTTTTTGTGCGGTGTGTGAAAAGAAACATATTTGACGAAGTTATCGTCCATTTAGTTTTTTTCGTTGGTTTATATGCATTTCAGTGCGAAATATACGCTAGACGAGCAGGTGGCAACTATAATGCCACCAATTTTTTCAATGTTTTTAATTGTTTTGTTTATTGAAGTCTTTTGTGTATTTCAGTGTATGTGTATGTAAACATGTTGCTGTATTGTAATTTGCGTTGATTAAATGCCTAGTTTTCACAGTCTGTTAGAGAGTTAAAACCGGCACGAATTCGGCAACAACCTAAATTTTTTAAAAAAAAAATTTAAAAAAAAAGGTTGAACAGAAAGATCATTGGTACATGAAGCCAGCGATCACGATGCAGGTTCATTGTTCATTTGAGCTGCCATTTGTGTGTTAAACATACCAACACTACATAATTTAACGCGACATTCTTATAACTTGAATAGCATGGCCCATGTCGATTTTTTCTTTATCACTGCTGCTTTGTTCCGTGATTCCAATAACTATTTTGTAATGAAGCCCTAGATTTCTTTGTTTATTTTTTTTTTGAAAACATATACAACTCAATCAACTTACGGCGGGTATCAATGGAGTATTGAAATAAATGAAAAAAATCCCGAGAATAGATTCACAAGTAAATTTTTTATGTGGATTTTAGCGGTGAAAACAATCTTACAACATAAGTGGAATTGAGCTTGAGCTTGATCAGTGGTAGCGTGGTTCCCTAGCGTTTATCATGGGAGGGATTGTTGTTAGTGGGAATGGTTAAGAAATATCAAGATTCACTGCGGTAAATGATGTGATTATGTAAATGCGAACAATTGACCTCTCGACAAAACAAAAATCCGGAAATCTCATGTGTTACAACACGCGGCATAGATTATCTTTAGATATCCTGAGAAGGAAAACCTTAAAAGTTGATACATTTTATATAATATATTATATTAATATATTCTAGTATTCATTCGATATACTTTTCATCGATATTGAATCGCCTTGGCGGAGATTCAATAGTGGGAAACCTGATAAGGTAACCGAGAAAACTCCTCCAAGGCCAACCGATCTGGCGATATGTTCTGTTATTCATCACACATACTCTGAGCTTGATCACGAACATCAACTCACGGTGAAAACGAGATGAAGTGTATATAACCTTGCATACAAAACATCTCGCCCCCACCGGCGCTCGTAATGAGGCCCTCTGTATCACACTTCAATCCGGAACGCTACTCCTAATGATCCCCGATAATCGTTCGATTAATCGATTAATAGAATAATTCCCACAGAAATCGATTATTAATCGAACGAACACTGTGCAACCAATAATCGAAGCGAACGAATAATTTACGTCGAATAACCAATTCAAACCTAGAGAAAAAAAAGACGGGTGGGTAATGTCGGGGACATAACCGGAGTGACGTAGGACTATACAAAGGGGACAGCTTTTGTTAAATATATATATTTGAAATATATTGTTTTATTTTCTTATCCTACGTGAATACCTACCTGTCTACCTGAAAAATGGATTAGTGTACTGTTTACTCTTTATGAATATGTTGATGGTTCTGAAAAGAACCTTTGGTGTTGTGTTTTTGTTATCACTCGATATTCCCATCTTGTTCTGTTAAACCTTCCTGTTTAGCTACCCTTGCGGAGCAATCAGTGATTGCGACCAACAGGGAACTGGAGACCTGCACGGTTCGAGTGAGACTTTGCCTTTCCCTTAACTTGTCCTCCTTTGTTACGTCCACGATGCCGATATACTCTAGCGGTACACACTCACAGGATAGAGACAAATCGGCAGACTCAGCCAGAGGGGCGAGTCCAACGAGACGAACGAATGAGCGTTAAAAGGGAGCGATGGCAAAAAAATACATTCATTACGATTTGTTCGCTCGTTGGATTCACATGCAGGCTAAAAAGGGTCCTTTTCAGGATCACAAAATTATCTTCAATCTAAAGAGTTTATTGTTTTGTTATCACTCGATATCCCCATCTTGTTCGGCTAAACCTTTCTGTTTAGCGATTGCATTTGCCACTCGCCACAGCTTTCACAGTTGGAAAATTTCTTCCCATCCAGCTTGTGACATATTTTACAGTAAATTACATTCAATGGCACGTCGCATTACCACCACTCAGTGTCGTATTGGAGGCGATTTTAACCTGTAATTGAACATTTGCGATGACAGTGGTACAGTGTCGACTTTCAATGTGGGGTCATAATTTGGATCTCTATGTTTACAAAAGTGTCCAACTAAATAAGTCGCACTACATGTCCGTCCAATTAGCTAAATGTCGAACTAATTGTAAATTACTGTACTTTCAATCTGGAAACAATTTAAGAATTGGTGAAAATTGAATAATCAGGAAAGTCCCCAACTATCAATAAGCTCAGAACAACTGCCAAATTCACATACTCATCAGATCCTGGCAAACAAATTATGAAAACATCAATTTGTGTTTTATTATTATTTTGGATAATGTTTTAGAAAGAATTGAACTTTATTTCCTAAACTCTTTTTTGGAAGGATTAATGGCCCTGAAGAGCGCCTTGTTTTATGGAATGGTTCCAATTTAGAAAACTTAGTACTCGTGGTTTTGAAAAAAAAAACCATTTCGAACGCCCTCGATGCCGCCTTGTTCTGGATTTGCCACCAAAGCAGATTGTAAAAAAGAACAAACTTTTTTCTTCTGCTACCTGCTGCCGTTTTGCGATTGCGTTTGCCACTCGCTGCAACTGCCTGTTGTCTTGATGTCCACCGAACCGAATGTGTTCTGTTCCGAATGCGGGTTTTCTTATCGTCGCCAGCAGCTTTGCCAGCTAACTCGATTACTTCGGCGGCCGAAACTATATAACGCCGGCTAGGTGGACTGGTGCACTGGTACTAACGCGCTCGGCCTAGCTACCCTTGCGGGGAACTCCAGATCAACACGGTTCGAGCGGGATTTTGCCTTTCCCTTCACTTTTCCTCCTTTACCATGTCCAGACATGGCTGCTTGGGTTGGTTTGTTGATGTGTTGTGATGCGAACCGATGTGATGTACGGTTTCAATGAGAATGATCGTTACGGCAGCGGAGCGGGGATTTTTAAGCTGACTGGCTGGCTCGAGAATTACGCATGTGTGAGACTGCGACCAATGTTTCCCTCATTTTTTTTCTTTTTCCTTTCCAATCGTACTTCATTCTATTTCGCTGCTGCTCTGGTTGCCCGTTTTGGTCGGTACGATTTGAGGAGCACAAAATGGACCAATCAAAAATGGGCACATAGTGCATTTGGACAATGCTTGATATTTCACAATTATTCAATTATTTATCTCAAGAAAAATGAAATGTTATTCGTTATGATAGATGCGTAGATATATTTCCTATCAATTGATGCAAAAACCTTTGCGATCTATTGAGAAATGCTCGAGTTATAAGCGTTCCAAATCTTGCATTTTTTCCTACTTGTTCAGTGCCTAGATTTCCATTTCACCCCCTATATCTTCCGGTTAGAAGTAGTCCTACGTCAAAAACGTACGGCCGCTGCAGTTTTATCCTGAAATTCAATCACCATCCCCGACGCTCCCATAAACTCGCAAACGAAACTCAATGCCGTCAACGCGAATTGAGCTTCGTCCACGAGTCCAGGGAAGCGCAAAAGATAATAACTAAATTTCAGGCGGAATACACACTTTTTGATTCCAGATGATTTTCTAGCAAATGAGAGATATTAGTCTAACTAATTATTCCTTTGAATATAACGATTAATCGATTAATCGATTATTTGGGATGATTAATCGTATCGAATAACAAACTGCTAAAAAGTATTCGATTAACTGTTGAACGATTAATTTTAAAAAAAAACTCTCTTTTCATCTGCTCCCCAAAACTGTTTCATGCTTATCTCCATTCTTCCTGAATGACTTCCGTCGTTCCTTGACACATTGCACATTAAATTATGCACACCACCATCATTGCGCGGCATTTCTTACGAGAGAAAACTGCTAGACTCTTGGGAGAGTGTATGGAAAAACACGCGCAATATCTCCTGTCTCAATTATTCATAGCTGCATACACAGATGCAAGTGTAAACGAACATACAAAATTAAAAATATATTCAAAATTTTCCTTTCGCTGCTTTATTATTTGAGTATCAAATGTCTTCCACGGTCCAGCAAAGCATTTTTTCTTAAAAGCATATGAAGTCCGCTATCAAAAGCTATGTTGGAAACGAAAAATAGCTTTTTTGCGAGAACACACTTGTTGTTGCCAAATCATATCTAACAATTCTAAATAACACTGCCTATTCCTCCATCGGACCTCTACTGTCACGAAAGATCTGAGCAAACGAGAGTTACAGATGAAGAGAAATAGAGAGACTAAGGTGCCTATTCTGTATTCCGACGGATTTCTATTTCGTTCGAAAGTGATATTTCGATCGTTTTCGAATTTACCATTCCCTATTCCAATCGTTTTGCTCGTTTCGAACGAAAGTGTTAGAAAATTTCGAATATGCATCGATCTGTCAAAAACCGATAAACAAAAAGAAACACCGTATTAAATAGCGGCGAGTGCGAGTTGAATTTCAGTTAATTTTTGATCCTAAGAGAAATTTGTGAGAAAATTTTCTCGTTCAATGGATTCCGTTTTGTTACCGATTTTGGCGGAGCAAGAAGAAATTGGAATGCCTTGCTACCATCGGCGAAACCACCGAAAATCAACCGACTTCATGAAACTTTCTGATGAAGCGTAAGTATCCGTCTCAAAAATCCCATGTTTGTTTCTCTTATTGATTAATTTTGCCCTTATTCAGATTCATCAAAAGTTTTCGTCTAAGTAAGGAAGCTTTTCGGTACGTTTTAGAGGAAATTGAGAACTGCCTTACCACAAGGAAAGGTGGTCTATCCACGGAGGTGAAACTCGCAGCATGTTTGCGATTCTTTGCTGAAGGAAATTATCAACATGGAGCAGGGCAAGATTATCACATTGCCATAGCACAGCCCACATTTTCCAAGGTGCTGACTGAAATGCTTAACATTCTGGAGCGGACACTGTGTAAGAAATGGATTTCCCTAAATATGACGGAAGACGAACAGCGGCGTGCTAAACTACACTTCTATCAGAAAACATCAATTCCGGGTGTTATTATGTGTTTGGATGGAACCCACGTAAAAATTATTCCACCTAAGCTGAATCGAAATTTGTTTTTTAATCGGAAGGGATTTTATAGTCTCAACGTTCTGATTGTAAGTATTATTAGTATTTGAATTAACAAATCAATGAACAAATACTCTTTTTTATCAACATAGGTTTGTGACGATCAGCAAAGGATTCGTTTCGTTGATCCTACCTTCCAGGGATCTAATCATGACTCTCATATATGGCGTGTAAGCCCTGCAAGAACTCACTTTGAGCAGCTTCACCAAAATGGTGAAGTTAATACTAAGATTCTAGGTAATGTTCAACTACAATATTTTAGTATACTTGTATGTACTGTGTGATAAAATATTTTCAGGTGATGCTGGTTATCCATCGGAACCTTGGTTAGTAACGCCATTCAGAGCAGCGGAGGAAGGGAGTTTGGAGAGCGATTTTAATCGCAGGCATGCCTTGGGTCGTGCTATCGTCGAGCGGACAATCGGTTTACTAAAAAATCGGTTTAGATGCATCCTTGGCGCGAGACAACTTCACTACAATCCTACTAAATGCGCTCAAATTATAAATGTATGCTGTGCACTTCACAATATATGCTTAGAATTTGGTCGTTCTCAGTAGTTATAATATGTTATGCAGCTGTTTACATAATAAACTTTTGTTTAAATTAATATTTATGACTGTTAAATTTCATCTAACTTGTTTGCAAATGCTCAAATAAATAACAACCACCGGAAAAGGAAGTGTCTTCCTTACTTAACTATGGTTTCGGCAGAATTATTTACTCTTATTCCTGCCAACACTTTGAGAACATGTCATTATCGATTTCTCGTAAGCAGGCCAAGTATTCAAATAACCATTATTAATACTTTTTGCGTTGTTTTAACCCCTTGCTGTACGATTTAATTTCCAACAGCACGGCCCAAAACGAGCACTTCGAGTCGTTCCGCTACTCTGCTGAGTGTGGGTATCTAACATGGGTGCCCTATGATGAGCAAATACATGTTGTGTTTAAAATAAAAACGAAGGAGTTATTACTACGTACTAACTCGTTCGTTTTTATTTTAATTATAATATTCAAATTATATTTTATATTTTTAGCTCATTCAATTTTTTTTTAAATAACGGAAATTTTATAATCTTCAGTTGTCGGTATCCTCATCATATGCCTGAAGCTATGTAATTATTTCACATCGAGAAACAACGAGTGAAGTTCAATGTTGTACGTGAAGGGGTTAAGGAAGTTCCATAAACTATAGGCGAAATTCGTGAATTTTAAAAAAGTTTATATAATTTTGATGCTATTCCAAACAAACTTCAAAGAAAAAATTAAGTAAGATTTTTCTTCCATGGAAAGATATAAAAATACGATTAGAACTTTTTTTCATTTTTTTATACTTGAGTTACAATATAAAGATAAAAAATCAGATCACTGATATTTTGAAACATTATTCTAATGTTCTGAAATATACGCAATCTGCGTTTCAAGGATTTGTCGCTATTGATTTCTCCAGCGCGATCTTCTCCATCTCGTGGTTATGTCGTTTTTGTTCACTCAGATGTTCTTTGAGTGTGGCATCCACGGAAAGAATCGCTCGAGCTGATTGGCGCTGATAATGAACCAGATCACTCAAATTCTTGTTTGTGTTTTTTAACAGGGATTTCACATTGGTGTGAAATTTGTTTTGTTGCTCGACTTGCAGCTCTAATAGCCTCGTGGTAGAAGGTCTGGATTTTTTCGGCTGAGAGGGCTGGAAGTGAATGGTATTATTGATACCGTCACACTCGTCGGAAGTACCATAATATATAAAATTTTCCTGGTCTGCAGCTTGAGGTTCACCCGAAGGCGAACCCAACTGTGTTCCATGAGATGAGGTACCCGGGATTCCTTCCACGGTCGCAAGTAACCCAGTTAGTAGAACTGCCTGCTCCTCCAGCTCGGACAAATTGATAATTTTATTGGGTCCTCCACCTGTCGCCCTCTGCTCCCGTTTGTTGTGAGCGAGTTTTCGCTTTAATCCGGACTTATAGTCCGCCCAAACCTACACAGAAAACCAGGGCAAAAATAAGACTATAAACATATGTTTCGGATTCGTTTTAGTATATACCTTTTTCCATCCACTTCCATCGCGAATAGGCGGTCCCAAACTATTGACTTCTGCCGCCAGATCATCCCAGTAGGGTCCGGAATTTCCTCGGGAGAAACCCTTTGCTATGTCCGGCTCTTGCTCCAGAAGCAGCACAATCCGCTCGAACTGATTTTTAGTGGTTGTTTTGTTTTTGTTTTTTTCCCTGTTGAACGTTAAAATTAATTTAAAGAAAAAAATGATTAAAAATTAGCTTACATTTTTGCAGTTCACCGCTCATCCGCTGCGGAAATTATTCACTCCTTCATAAACAAAGTGGGTTTGACGTTTGGTTTGATTCGAATGAAAGATGTTCGAAAACAAAACAGTCCGAACGAAAGGTATTCGAATTTGAAAACACCTCGAACGAAACAGGGAATGGAATTTACCAAGTCGTTCGAAATATTTCGAATCGATTGAAATACAGAATAGACACCTAAGAGAAGGAGCATAACATGAAGAGACTTAGCCTGATTGTATTCATCACGTCACTGGTGTAAATGCGGGTTTCATTCTCTGATGCAGCCCAATATTCTCACTGTAAACTGCTCTGCACTCCACACACACATAAATATTTGCGCGTGTCCATACAGGAAATATGCAAAAATGAACGCTTAACACACTGAATCGCTAAACTTCACCACTTTCTATTGCAGCATTTCACTCCACATCATGTAATAGAAAGCTAATAAAACATGTACAAAGGATCTTTCGATCTCTTTGAAAAAAGGTTTTCGGACCGATTTAGAAATAAAACGTTTTAATCACACCACCGAAATAACAGAAAAAATGGAACTAAACACGGAGCGTAACAAAAACATGTCTATACACGACGACGCTCCGCGCGAGACTCCAATCTTACAACATAAGTGGAATTGGGAAGAAACTAAATAGGTATACAAATAACTTTCCATATAATGTTGGAAAACAAATAAATGAATTTAAAACAAATCGTTATTATTAATTTAGCTAACATTTTTATCCATAAAACTATAAAATAGAAAATAGACGCAATCTCAAAATGAAATTTACGCGAGGTTCAATTTTATTTTGATCTTTTTAGAAAAAATTGGTGTAATGTCCACGTCTGTCCACGGTGGGGGAGGGGGGTGTTCAAAAACATGATTTTTCTGTCCACGTGGTATGTGGACAGCCCCTTAGACGCGCTATTCTTTCGTTTTAATCTTGCCGATAGCAATATGTGCTTGTGGCCACGACATCGAACACGTGGTTTGGTCGTGCGAGGTGTATCTTGTTGCCAGATCGAATTTAGAAAACTCTCTTCGGACCAGAGGAAGGCAGCCCAATGTGCCGGTGAGAGATGTGTTGGCTCGGTTAGACCTTGATTACATGTCTCAAATATGTCTTCCTAAAAGTTATCGATCTAAAAGTTCGTGTGTTCCTTATATTCTCCTTTTCCTTTTCCTTTGCGAAAAATCAAATCCCTTCTTACTAACAATAGAATAAGGTGAAATGTAAATACATATTAGATATAAGATAAGATATAAGAATTGAGTGTGATGAATGTGAGTGTGAACATTGTCAACATTTCCTTATACCCCTTCCTTTTCCTGAAAAAAATGTCACCCTTCTAAACTCGAGCAAACCGCGAGTAATCGGTTCTCTACTTCATTCTTCTTCTTCTTCTTCAATGGCACTAACGTTCCTAGAGGAACTTCGCCGTTTCAACGTAGTATTACTTGCGTCATTTTTATTAGTACTTAGTTGAGATTTCTATGCCAAATAACACGCCTTGAATGCATTCTGAGTGGCAAGCTCTAGAATACGCGTGATCACAGTGCAAGTCGGAGGAAATTTCTTTGACGAAAAATTCCCCCGACCAGAACGGGAATCGAACCCGAACACCCGGCATGTTAGTTATGACGCTAACCACTCGGCCAAGGGAGCACTCTCTACTTCATTAACATTAGAATTAATGAAAAATGTTTATATATACTTATAACAATACAGATAGGAGTTTGGTTCCTTTAAACTTATGTAACTAAGCCTGTAAAAATAAAATTTAATTAAAAAAAAAATTTAATCGGGTATGTTTCTATTTAAATTTCTAATTTTTATTCAAACTTTAGTCGTGCAATCATTCGATTGCTCAACAGATAGTCCTAAAAGCTATTGTTTTGTTTTCGCCCAATTTAGTCGCTTCTATTTCTATATCTTCAACACCTACGTAGATATCTTCAGATGCTTTTCTAAATCTCCAAAGTCTGGTCCTGGAACATCAGATTTGATGTATTATTCTTGGCATATATTACACAAGAAAGTAATATAAAGTGTTCTGGTGTTCGAATTGATCATCTGAGTGAATTCCGGTGTTTCAGTTTGTTTTGTTCAACAATCAATAGCAAAATGTAGTTCAAAAACAGTAAAATAGGATTTCGGTCGTAGTTGAATCTCTCTAGGTTATGTTTAACGACGGATTCAAGGGAGAGCGGGTAAATTCAGCATTTTCAATGGTTCGAACTTCAATATTTCTTGAACTGATTTAATCCCTTCTTTTCGCTTTGAGCTGTGCATTTTCAATTCATTTGAAAAATAAACATCAAATGAAATGATATTTTACGACAGTATGAGTGCAATTTTGGAATTCACATTTTCTGTGCTTAAAGATTAACGATGTAATTTTTTATAACGCTATATGAATAAAATAGGTGAGATGGAAAAAAATATTATCAACCTCAAGCCATTATTTTAAAAATCTGTAAATTCTGTATCAAACACAACATTTTTTCAATTTTTATCTACAGATTCTTGGTTTGAAAAAGTCAAAAAATCTGTAGAAATACAGATTATTATGTAGATAATCTATCGGTGCTTGCTTACTGGCTGCTGTTAACCTATTAAAACACTGCTTTATCATCTTGGCTCAGGAAAAACACCTCATTCGGTCGCAGAATCGAAGCTAACTGCTCAAGCATATAGGGGCCCGTGAATTTATATAGGAGTAAAAATGGAATTTAGTTACGTAACAATCACGGCTATCCCCCCTTCCCCCTATGTCACATTAAGTAACTCGATTTACCGAAATTTCCGACGTTCCTTCAGAGTTTTCCGAAAATTTTCCATAACATTGATCTACGGGCAGAGACGAATACATCAAAATAAAGATGGCTCAAATCGGACGATTCCTTCTTCGGGTTTCGCGCTTAGCAACACATTTGGCCTTACATTTTTATTTATATAGATATAGAAGATAGAAGAGAAACAAAGATCAGTTTCCATAGCGCAAACATCGAATGGACCGACAACGCGCATGTTGTTATTTTAAAACATATGGGAAATCAATTCTCCGAATTTTCCGACCTTCCTTCAGAGTTTTCCGAAAACTTTCCGATTTTTCTCTCCATAATATTGATTTACGGGCAGAGACAAGTGCATCAAAATAAAGATGGCTCAAATCGGACGATTCCTTTCCGCGCTTAGCAACACATTTGGGCTTACATTTTCATTTATATAGATTTTAACTTTACGATGTATTTTTATGATAGGGTGATATAAAATCAGTTTCTAGTGATAGCTGGATAGTACCATTACATTTAAAAAAGGACTTTTTTCCGACATCATTCAGTTTCGTACCACTGTGGGCATAACCAAACCGAGAAACAGAATACGGTGGCCAAATCCCGTGCCAGGAAGCTGTACCGCGTGTAATGAACGACGAGACGTACATTAAAGCGGACGTCAAGCAAATCCCCGGCCTGGAATTTTTCGTCGGCAAGTTCCGCCTGGATGTTCCGGAAAAAGAAGGTCGACAAATTTGCCAAGATACTTCTTGGCAGTGGCAGTGGCAGACGTGTGCGGTGTGCGACAAATTCAGCAAGCTGTACATAACGTACCATCAACGGCCAAATATATAAAAAAATGCCTCCAGAAGCGCCTGCTATTCTTCCTCCGGTCTCACGAAAGTGACACTTTGTTTTGACCGGATCTAGCATCGTGCCATTACACGAAACCGGTGATGGAGTGGTACGAAGTCAATGTTGTCGATGTTGTTTTTGTACCGAAGGAGACAAATCCGCCGAACTCAAGGCCAAAGGCCAAGCTCCGGGAAACAAGGAAGGTCTTCAAAAACGACCAGTATTTGAAGAAAGATGGCGCAAGTGTGGCACAGGATTTGATGGATAGCATTAAGTCCAAGGTGCAGGCATTTGGCCTAGGAGAAGAGGTTGGAAAACCAACTTTGGAAAAACATAGCTAATATGTGTTTATTTATTCCCTGAGAGTTAAAAAATAGAGTTAATATCCGATTGAACATAATTTTTTTTGTGATCATTTTTGTCTGCTGTATTTTTTTTCGACGGTTTAGGTTGGAACTAAACAAAAATGAATTCGCTATTAGAAAATACATACATACGGTGTTCCTTGTACATGTTTTTATTTATGCTTCTTCGTCTTCTTGCCTGAGGATGCAAAAGGAAAAATGACTTTCTAGATAAAAAAAAATCCTGAATAAGTAGGGTCATAATGGTCTAAGAGTGAATATCCGAACAAACTTATTTTCGAAAAACACCATCATATAAAAAAGAGATCTGATAGTGGAAGCAGTCAGTATGACCAATAAACAATGTGGCGGTTCATAGGCGGAAAAATATATCTTCTCGTTCTGTCACGAAAATGAGTTTCGTAAAATTGTTCAAACGATAATCAAGTCATCAGAAAATATAATATAGTTTGTTTATAGTAAGCTCATTCGATCAAGCTGACTGACTTTGGCAATATAATCATGTATCTAGGAGGGGTGAAGTTTACGAGCTTTCAGCATAGTAATCGATCTGATCATAATCATAATTGATCACCATTGTTATTTTCAATTTTGAAGAGCTAACATGTTGAAACTCATTCACAACGTTATTTTACTAATATGTGACAATCATTGTCACACAAACATAAAATGGGATCTTGCAAATCACCTTCTTATTTCCTTTCTCTAATGCCCCAGTGATTATTATTTTACTCGTAAAGCACTCAGGCGGTTCTTTGAATGCCAATAAAGAAACAAAAGCACTTTAACCGAGATTTAAATTTTAGATTGCGCGAAATTATCCACATCCCGAGCAACGAAAAAAAACGCACAAATTGGGGATCATTTATACCAATCTAGCGCTTTATCGGACAAGTGATAGAACGAAAAGCATCTAGTAGCCGCTGAGAGAACACCATATTATTCTACCGAAAGCGAAGTTTCTGAGCATAGGAAATTAGCAATTAGACAATTTGCGTGTAACATTGGCATCGTCCACGCCGGAGGGCATTTGTCATATGATAACAAATTGATGTTTTTTCATGTGTAACTATTTATTCAACCACAACAATGATTCGTTAAATTGGAATAGTGTAAGGGTTACTTCCGAGTTCTCTTGCCTTTCCCCTCACTCTGGGACTTTTTGTATAGTTCGATTGCGCGCTGCTTTCGATTTGCCATATCTGTCTCGTCTTGTACACGCTGCGGGATTACTGGATTCGGATCCGGTATTCTAGGTTTGATCGTTCTTTTCTTCTCGCGGTTATCGTCAATTTTTTCCGCCGACTGATCATTTATTCTCGAAATAATACTAGAAATATTCGATAACGACGTGGATGGTGCAGAAGGATCTGGTTTTGTTATGTTTGACATCATTTCAGTGGGTTCACTTGAACCCGCCTTTTTGCGTCCTCTGGTCTTTTTAGGTACAACATCGCCGCTTTGATCAACAGACGAATCAGTCAGCTTCTTCTTTTGCGTTACACGTTTCTTTGGGGTCCTATTCTCATCAACTGTTACCTTCCCTGCCATTACGTTCACTGCCTGCTGTACTCTCTTGCTTACCTTTACTTGATTATGCGCCACGGCACTTTGGACTTTGAAAAAATCTTTGATCGAAGCCTGAGATTTTCGCTCATCCAAACGCCTCAGCACAGGCAGCAAAATATCATCCGTTTTAGATTGTGTCCAGCCAAATTTCTGCTTGGCGAAATCGCGCAAGCTCCCAGCATCCGGGTAACCCCAGCTGAAAGCATCGCTGCTTCCGTCCACCGTTGGGTAGAGGTAGGCTTCCACCACCCCCGCACTCGGGAAACCTTCGCTGAACTCAATATTTTTCAGCTTCGATTTCAGCGTTATGCGAGTCCCGACGGATTTATTCCGACCGTGATTCCACCAGTCTCGGAATTTACGCAAACCAGACAGCAGAGACATCATTTCGGAAGTTTCTCCCTCCTTCACCGGTGTTGTCGGAAAGGAAGCGAGAATCTCCAGCGCGGTTACGGCTCCGACTCCGTTGATACCTAGGTGGCAGAAGAAAGATACGATTGTAAGACAAAAGTGAATTCTCGACAATTATTACTATCGAAGAAACGAAAGTAATCCTATTAACATGGTAAAGGTTGAACAATAAGTTTTCCTTTAACTAATCTAACTAACAATCATAGGCAGACATCAGGTTGTACGCTCATATATTTTTTTTTGCAAACCACATACAAAGCAGAATTGATGAAAAAATTGAGTCAATGTGTATAAGTTCTTAATCGGAATAGAAACATGAGACCGAGTGGAATGGAATAATAAAAAGGTATCATGTCCTCTCGTTTTGAAGCAAATGATCGCTTCGATCGAATCTCTCGTTGTCTATAGGACCCTCGCGTGCAACTTGAGCCTGTTTTAACCGCTCAAAATGGATGACGAAAACGATTTACAGGGCTCAAGCAGCATTTCAGACATGCAAAATTGTCTGTCGATTTCTCTCAGTATTTAATTTCATTCCATGTAGTTGAATTCCAAAGATTTAGGTGTTTAGAAACTGCGGTTTGAGTCTAGAACAGTTTCAAAAACACTTGAAAAGTCGGAGAAAACGACGGTTCTTCCGCCAGATTTTGGCATGCGATTAATAGCTAGAGAGAATGATATGATTTTAACAGAAAATACCGAGAGGTTTGATAGGAGATGGAGAAATACTACTGCAACTTACTTTTCCGGCGTCCAACCAACCGTCGGTGAAAATATGTTCCCATGGTACCAAGTGTGTTGAAGTTGAATTTGTCCGGTTTTTTCGATGAAGAAATATGCATAATTTTCAGGAGGACCTCAAAATATTTTTATTCGAAGTAATCACCGTTTGATTCTACACATTTCACCCATCTTGCCAATAAAACATGTTATGATTCGACGAAAACCATTCGTCGACCCATTTTCGACATCTTTTTATTTGGTGAAATGCTGCTCTGCAAGTACATGTCCCATTGAAATACAAAGATGGTAATCTGAAGGGACCCATTTTGGAGAATACGACATAACGTTTCCCAGATAAGGCTTTTATTGCGCCCTTTACGGTTTTAGCAGTGTGCACCGGTGCGATGTCATTCTTTTATATCACTCTTCCGTGTCTCTTGATCCTACCACACACAGAGCATCGTCTTTCGGTCAAAACGTCAATTGTCCTTCAGACCGGAATCACCACTTTTGAATTGCTGCTGGAGCATTTCCGCAACAAGTGTCGAAGCACATCGTTTCCTTCCACACGATACTTAAACTTTTCAGAAACCTTTCGAAACATTCATCTCACTGCGCTGTGTTGATTTTACAAATATGAACAATTGGCTGATACTGAGAGGATAAGCCCAATCCCTTACCGCTCACATTACGCATCGGTAATTGGTACTGTTAATAACACAACAATGGAAGGCTCAACAGCCATGCAGTTTATAGTCCATCAGTGGACATTCGAACAATAGGAATATTCTTACGCCGAAAAACGCGACATGTGTTGTGCAGTGTTTTGGCTGGTAGCGATAATATGCTCCATCCACAGCGCAATCATGACTAAGTGGGTTTCCGAGCATTCATATACAGATTTTTGTGATTTCTATAGCTTGTTTTCAAACAACTTTTTGAGCTATTGAAACAGGTTACCACAGTGAGGTGTATGATGGATGGTTCGGAGTTGATTATTCTAAAGCCTGTGCCATACTCCGAGAATTGTTCGTAGCAATTTCCACTCAAGAACGTGCTCGCTGGCACTTTACCAGCATTGTCTACGTTTCAGGCTCGTAGATGATAACCGATCTGTTCAGCGTCTAGTACAGGGTCAGATTTGTATGGTTACACACTCGATTCGATCGTGGGATTCTGTGGAATCGGAAGAAAGGACGATTTTCCGCTAAGATGCGTCTCTGAGTCTCCTTCCCGGTATCGTTGTCTGCGGTTATCAGCGATCGCCAGTACACGAACTCATTCACCTCCAGTTCGTCTTCGTTTACAATAACAAAAGGCGGAAGGCATAATATTCGTGTTTGGAACCTTTTCTTCTCATGTAGTTTTGGCCGCAATCTGGTGTACGTTTCCGTTTTTAAAATCGAGCCTTTCGCACCCGCTTTCTGCGTGTTTCGAAGGAATCCGAGAGTATCTTTGAAACTTGAACTGTACACATACATTACTGGCAATAATAAAGAATACACTGTTTGAAATTGTTCCTTTTTTCTCATGGATCGTTTGTTTTACATTAATAAGATATCACTTATCACCACAAATATTGTTTATGGATTGCAGTATAAGATTTGTACATTGGTTGTGCCAGATTGGATCGTATTTGTGAACAAATGAATAATGTTGTAGAAACGATAATTTTGAATGTGGGACAAAAAAAAAGAATGCAGGTGAATAGTTTTCGTATTCAGCTGGAGATGTCGCGTCATTACTGAAATCAATTATATTTCTGTACGCTTTCGGTCTTTCGCTAAAGTTAGATTAAGTTTGTTGATTATTAATGCAGTTTCGCGAGTTGTTATAGGTTTTTTTTCATGTTGATCATGAAAATCGAAATTTCTGTGCGGAAACTAATAGTTAAAGACCGCCAAGATGGCGTATTCTTTCGGAACATAGCAGCCAAGTGCAACGCAAGCATTAGTTCAACTGCTTTAGAGGAAGTACCAAGAGCTTGGTACGGTTTTCGACCTGGCAGGACGTGGACGTAAACGCTTGACAACGGACCGGTATGACTCGAGAATCGTCAGAGAAGTGCAAAAAAAACCAAGAGCGACAGTAGAACTATGAAAGAAAGCTTATCATTGAACATATCGGAACGAACAGTGCGATGGAGATTGCTACAGCAAAGATTAAGGAACAAGTTTGCGTCTCGGCGACCGTTAATCCGTAAGGTCAATCAGATCAAACGCTTGGAGTTCGCCAATAAATACGTCCACAAGTCAGGATGACATGCAATTATAATCATGGAAAAATAAAATCTCGATAACTGCTTTGAATTTGTCTCCCTTTTGATTACATTTTTAAAACTAACAGAGCGTATTCTTATTTATTACCAGTACTACAACTTCCTGCTTGGTAACTCTGATAAATCGAACTAAATTATTAGGGCATTCCTCGTGCATTAGTTTATGATGCGAGGATATATTATGCTTTTTGCAGGTCCGTGGTAACGTGATCCTCCAGTCGTTTCTAGTGTTCAGCACCTAACAACCTAGTGCATCTTCCGGGCCTGGCGAGCAATCTTACGGTAGTTTATCATTGTCTTTGTGGAGATCGAAGTCAGCATGGTCATCAGATCTTTGTTTGACCACAGAATTATTGGAGTAATTTCTCCGTTTGTGATACGCCTAGAAATTTCTATCAGTTGTAGCTGGGGTACTTTGGGAGGGTTGGCGGACTTCGGTTCAACGATTATCTTTCTGGGTGATCGCCTGCTGCTCAGACTCGGCCGGCCTAGACGGACGTTTCCACATAAAAATGTTCATTTTAGCCATGGACTTGTTCACAGTCTGGCCGGTTGCTATGACCTCCCGGACCTCCTTTTCAACTTCTACTGCGCTTTTTCTGAAAATTGTTTCTGTGCAAAATTCAGAGCTAGGCTTTCTTCCGACGCTCTCGCCATTGAAGGAATAGGATAATGTAAATGCCGGATCGGCCATATCCGGCGGCCACGAAGTGCCTCACGATGCCCAACTTCTGAGCCCTCTGAGGAGAAACTGGCAATACGAACTAAGTATCGATCGTAGTTTCGCCAAGACGGCTGCAAATCAACTGATAGGGGCTTCGATGAATTTTTAGAAGGACTAAACAACGTCTTTCATTAAGGTTGCCAAATCAGAAAACAGGTCACGTTTTTATGAAATAAAGTAAACGTTAATAACTATTTTTGCTGCGAACGGACTTTGGCGATTTACATACCAAACGAATCTGAATTCCCTAAGATTTGTTTGATATGCTATACATTACAATCCCATGGTGTGTAAATGGTTGAAATTCATGAAAACTTTAAGCGTTTCCATTTTCCCATACATTTGTGCTGTCCATTTGTGTGCTTTCCCGAACAGAGCTGACAATAACGGGCAATTTATCAACGAGCAACGAAGGGGAAATCGTAAGATTTAATGTTTCCGTGAACAAAGGAAAAGAGGAAGAACGATGAAGAATATTTTCCTACAGTATAAACAGTGGATCTTTTTGAGGCAAACTTCATTCTTCGTGAAGACACCGACTGGACAACACCGTTGCTGGGCGAGCTGGACGGCGATGGATCGAATGGTTTTCTCAAGACGGGTGGGGTGGAGGAGTAATACGAGGAAAAAGTGAAGTTTTCCAATCGCCTTTTTGAAGGTTAGAGACGAATGAACTGAAGATGTTTAGAGTCTCACATGTCTTAGTTTTGGATTGAGCTGTGGACGCGACCAAATTACTGACTCGCTGATGTCTCTAGCATTGCAATCATTGCATCAAGCTGACGCCATTGCATTAAGGTTCTGAACTACACAATTGTGTGGGAAATCATCAAGCTAGGCTATCGTCAGCTCACTAAGAAAATAAATGTTCTGGAAATTTTTTTGTGATTTGGTTTCGCATGACGGTATTAAAACTCTCTCCACATAGGATGACAGCTAAGCTGATCTAGACCGGCAATATTAACAAAAAGGGCTTCTGTTGAGAAGAGCGCAAAACGAATGTGTGTGTATATTTAATTGCTTGAAGCCATTGATATATGGATATTTGTGTGCGTACGTGCGTGCGTTTTAACATATTGCCAAGCCCCGGGCAAGGGGATATGATCCGCGAGTCAAGATGTGCTACAAATTTAGCTGTCATTGCCAAACCTATCAAATTACTCGGCGAACTCAAGGCAAATCTATGGAACAAGGTGCGCCCATTCGCTAACTAAAAAAAGAATTGTTTTTTGAAAAAAAAAATTATGTGAAATGTAATGATCATGATGATCACAAGGGTCTGAATGATAATATAAAACGTAGAACCCTAGGTTGATCTGGCTTAAAACGCACGTAAACGTAAACGTCATATTTAACTCGAAACAATCGTTAAATTCGTGAAAATTTAAAGAAGGTAGTTTTGAAATCTTATAAATAGTATGTAGATTTTTAAGTTATTCGATTACTTAAAACACGTAGTCCTGACGCTTACTTAGCCATTTGGTTGTATATTTCCAAATATTTTACAACACAATAATCACAAAAACTCACCATTATAATATAAAATCAGCATCAAACACAATTTCAGTTTCATATTATTTCACAATTTTCGAGGAAACGTATTACTCTATTACATAGAATACATATTGAATACAGAAAAGTAAATTTTCATTCATTATTTTTTGTTCTAGAAGTGTGTTAATTTCGTCCTTAATTTCGTTTTCCAAATGGCGCAAATCATTATGGTGCCTTCAACGCAAAGACAATAAATGAAACGCTTGCAGCGTAAAACGTAATGAATATAATGAATATAGCAATGAGTATTTCATAAAGTATCAGTATATTCCACAAATTGTGCTCAATCGTCTTAATTTACTTTTGTGTATTTTTTAAATGGCTGCAGAAAACCACTTCACGTTTTGACCCACCTGATAGTATGTTAAGTGCCTTGTTTTACACCAGCTTGAGAGTTTGGCAGTTCTCGCGAGTGACAGTGGTCGCAAATTGCATTTGCGACCCGGACATGTTTGACGCTGTCAAATCCTATGTGCTAGTATACGGATGCCCTCAGGCTGCATATTGCGCTGTTGCGGGTGAACATGTCGATCCGAACGTTTCGACAAGGAAGGAAGATAGCGGGAGGGAAATATTTGCGCTATTAGTAATGAATCTCTGCTGAGGCAAATATTAGTCTTTTTCGAAGCACTTGACATTGTTTGTTTTCCGTCATCATAAAGGCTTCGTTGGTGCTTTTGACATTGCATCAATGCCTTGAACTGGCGCTATGGTGAAGCAGGTGTTAAGGTAGCCAAAAAACTATTTGAGGAATACCAAGTTATTTAATAAGTTATAATGAGTTATTAATTTATTTGGGTTCGCGTGCCAGTTGCAAAACTGCCTTCAACTAGGATTGCATTTGCGCTAAACTTGATCATAATGAAGCAGTGCTACTCTATTCGAGGTTGTTGAGATTAACGGAAAGATTTTATTTCGTTTATTTAGTCACCAAGAAAGTAAATGTCGTTCTGGAATTTTGTATGTGATTTGGTTTCGCTTGCCAGTAGCAAAACATTCTCTACTAAGGATAATAACTGCGTTTATCTCGAGCATGCATTTTTCTGCGAGGACAAGAATGAATCATCAAACAATATTCGTCAAATGATTCCATAAGAAAAAAATATTCCAGGGCGACCAAACTGGTAGAATGGTATTTCTAAAATTTCGTAGCATTATAAAATTGTAGCGTACCGCATACTTATCGGTGTTCCTAATGCGCTCGGTAAAATGAGCAATCCCATAAGCCGTTATACGAATTAACGATGAAATGTATCGGAAGATAAATGATAAATTAGGGTCATAACTATTAGTGATCTGGAAGCTAACACACGTATATTTATTCTCTAAATCTATTTTCAAACTCCGAAGCATATCGTGAAGTGTGATAACATATAAAAAAATAACATTCGCAGTTATAAACAAGCGACTTGAATTAAACTACAGCGTAGTTCTACGTCAACAATGCGGTCGTGTCTTGGACACAACCTCCTATAATTTTTCTTTTACAAAATATGATTACGGTGTCATGCTTAAAAAGTACTGATCTGCTCTGTGCCTCGGAAGAAATTGAAATTTCCCAAAAAGTTCCTTGTCTGGAAAGCATCTGACGTTGTGAACTGCAAAGCGAAACTTTCGATACTTCTGGAATCATGAATTAGCAAATTTACCAAAAGTGACTACGGAAGAGACTACGACCTTTTCTGGAGCGGCATAAGTTGGTTTCCCGCAAGCTGCCACTACTCAGATTTACAGTGAAAATGGCGTTACAGTGGTTCCTAAGGAGATGAATCCATAAGCATAAGCAGCATAAGGTGGTTTCCCGTAAGCTGCCACTACTCAGATTTACAGTGAAAATGGCGTTATAGTGGTTCCTAAGGAGAGATAAACCGAACTATGGCCAAATGAGAGATACTACCCAATTATGAACCATATACTGAAAAAGAAGAGTGAAACTGCATTTGAACTGAAAGATTTCAATGGAAAATGGAATCTGGCAGCTAAACATTTGAGATGTACCGTATACGAAGAAATGTTCGAGCATTGGTTTATGGCAATGAGGTACATATAGAGGTGGAGCAGTAGGCGAAGTGTATCTGTATTGGCAAGCAAAATACCGTGTCGTAATTATTTGCATTCAATATGGAATGTATATGGAAGAAACAAAACAATGTTGAAAGTACTCACGGTTGCATGATAATTTGAGCCAAAATTCTCATGAAATCATTCAACTGGTTGTTTTTTAACAGATGACAATTATTTCGATTATTCATGTGGTAAAAAGGCCCAGAGAGCAGTCGAATGTTTAGTTCTCGAAAGCAGTAACATTTTCGGTGAAATTTCTGAGAGCCTTCGAAACATCAACTTCATAACGGTAAAACAATGAAACTTCGTTTGTTTCTATGAACGTGGGGGGGGCGAAAATGGCACATGAAAATATCACTTTTATCCGTCTTTTTCGACGTGATTCCACAAATATTCACTCCACGCTATCACATTAGCCTCATATTCAGCAGGAGCTCTACAAAAATGTACGTTTTTAATTGATAAATTACTTTTTGAAAGTAGCATTTTTACATGCGGTGGACAATTAAAAATAAACACAACGACTGACGTCACTTTTTGCGAAATAGTTATGACAGCGCATGCTATTTCGCTCGAAACTCGACTATCTTCATTACCTTTTTTCCAGGACATTAAGTCTTTGGTAAGACGGGAGACTGTTAAAATGATCTTAAAATAATCATAATACATATCTCTTCCATTGAACTATGGAATATGAAATGCATTTTAAGCCCCAAAAATATTTTTGAGTCCGTTTCGTCACATTAAACCTCGTTCAGTTCACCACTTCGTGAATAATTTGAAAAAATAAATCAAATTTATGCGATCAAAAAGGAAAAGAAAGTGCTCTGAGTACTTGCCCCATGAACAAATAATAAATTGTCATAATCTCACCTGTTGTATAGTCACTCCCAACCAGCAGAGCCAATTGAATTAGCTTCTTCCTATCCATCTGGAACAACCGTTCCATGTTTTCTATCGTGAACTCGAGAACCAGCTTTTGCTGGTTGAAGAAATTTTTATACACTGTTTTCCCACCAAACAACCAGATATCACTATCGTCCGTTATCGTCCCATCCGTCAGTTCGATCTGGTTCAGGAAGGCGCACTGCGCTTCCGCCTCCATCGGGGCCACAATGAATGGCACTCCGAACAGTTTCAACAGCTGCATGCAATCATTCTGCATCTGTTCGGTGATGGATGTTCCCAGCCGACTCTGACGGTTTTTCTCCTTCTCCAGCTCGCGTTCCTCCTGGGCCAAGCTGAGAGCCATTCTTTTCAGCTCCAAAGGAGTTGCGGTGTCCTTCAACGCATCGGCCATGTCGGTGATCAGTTGCTCGGCATCATCCTCGTTCGTTGGAGCTTTGCTTGTCGATGGCTCCGGAAATAATTGTTTCGATACTTTGGTAGGACTGTGCCCAGCACTACCCTCTTGACAGGAAAATTTTTTCTTGCCAGAAGAGGTCGGTGTTTTGTTGACGAAAAATGGTTTCGGTACATTCGGTAAATCTTCCGGTTCGGATTTCTTGGAATCGCTACCGGGAGTCCGAGCAACCACAAGGTGTTCCGGTGTCCCTTTCGTGGGCGTCAGTGGATCCGAAGTGGAATCCGTCGTTTGCTTCGTCACTTGTTCGGAAGCACTGAGAATCTTTTGAACTTCCTTCATTGGCGAGTAACCAACAGTCGCATCGCTATCTTCCGCATCCGACCCGATTATGATGGGTTTATCGCTCTGGTCACTACTGTCAACTATTAAGGAATTGTCTAACGTTATATCGTCCAAGTTTATAACTGAATTAGCAGATTTTAGTTGCTCGAGTTGGTTCTTTATATGATCATGAATCAATTCAGGTTCTTCGGTTTTAGCTTTTTCTTTGGAAGACTTTTTATCTACACTCGTTATGATAGGACCTTTTTCAATGTTATCACGCTCATCCGCAGCTTTGGATGTATTAGAGTTACAATTACTTTCATTGATTTTGTCGCCCAAAGTAGGAGGAATTGTAAGATCACCAAGGTTAAATTCAAGGGGTGCTGTCTTCAGTCTTTCCAGTTCTTCTTTTAGTTTGGCATTGATATCTTCTACATTCTTTATTTTGATGCCGAACGATCTTGGAACCACAGAATCTTGTGCTTCGGATTGCTTCACCTGGAAAAGTAATGAAAGATCAGAAGTATTTGATATCTAATACCGTAGCTCCACCTAACTCTACGTACTTTCGTGTTTTAGACTAAATACACCAATTGACTATTTGTTGTATGTAGACAGAGATGAACCAGCCTTCGGCTGAAAATCTTTTAGATAAAGAAAAAAATAATATATATTTGTTGTATTTGTTGCGCGTGTTAATTAGGCTGACCTAATAGTTCAGAAATGAAAACGGGACACGTAAGCCCAAAAGAAATATCAAAAAAATCTTTTGAAGAATTTAATTGAGTGAATATAACTGACAATAAAACCAATCCATCAAACTTTCTTAGATGTTCCAGCTTTGTTCTCCACAATGAAGGAATGTTTCTAGAATTCTAGAAATTTGTTTTACATTTTTAAAATACAGGTCGGACTCGATTATCCGGAGTATTGTTTTTTTTTCACTCCGGATAATCGAATCCTCCGGATAATCGAGTCATAAAAAAACGAATTTTCTCTCGGTAAACGTAATATAATTATAATTTGCACTTGTTTAATAAACGGTTTTATCTAGGTTGACCCGTTTGTATGTTTGTGACTTTGTAACTTTGTTACTTTGTAAAATTGTCTGTAGCGCTGTACCGCATTAATAGAAATTTAACCCTCTTCTTGTTGACCGATGGATCTGAACTTTGGAACACAACTTTATCTCTGGTGTCATTATAAAACTGCGTATTCCATGATCATGAAAATCCAAGATGGCAGCCGTTACAAAATGGCGGATTATGAACATATTTTCTCAAAATCCCATCAATAAGAGTTTTCCCAAAACCCCATCAATATGGGTATCGAATGAAAGGGCTCTACCAGTAGAACACAATTATCTATGGAAAATGAAAATCCAAGATGACAGCCGCTACAAAATGGCGGATTGCATATTTTCTCAGAACCCCATCAATATGGGTCTAAAAAAAAAGTTCTCGACTAGTAAAACACAGCAGATGATGAAAAATCCAATTCCATGATCTTGAAAAATTCAATTTGGCCGTCGATAAAAAAATGGCTGAATGATTTGACTTTGGAGAACACGAAACATAATAAACAACATAAATTCAAAAAGGTCGCCACCACTAAATGGTCGGCTATGTATTTTTTGCAATCTCCTCAATATATTCGGAATATTTTGATGATATACTGTATTCTATTAGTCAAATCATTTCATTTGATACCAATATTGAGGGGATTGCAAAAAATACATAGTCGACCATTTAGTGGTGGCGACCTTTTCGAATTTATGTTGTTCATATTGTAGTGTATTCTCCAAGTCAAGCCATTCAGCCATTTTTTAGCGGCGGCCAAATTGAATTTTTCAAGATCATGGAATACGCAGTTTTATAATGACAGTAGAATTAAATGTATGTTCAAAATTCAGATCAATCAGTCAACAGGAACGGGGCCAATTTTCTATTAATGTGAGACAACTCTACAAAGCACTCAAACATACATACAAACGAGGCAAGCTCGAGCTCGTTGAATTAACTAGCTCAACATTTTTTATGGTGCTATCCTTCCAAAGTGAAGCATACCATCATGAACTTGTCGCATAGCACAACTGTTTCTCCACAAATGATTTCTAAAAACATTCGGAATCAATGGAAAAGCTTTCTCATCGTTGGGGTTTCCACACGAGAGACAGAAGACCATTCTAGGTAAAAAGTTCCATGAACCTATCCTTTCCAAAAATACTCCAATCGTTCATTTTTCGGATAATAGTGAAAAAACTTGTTGCTTTTGTTGCTATATAGTTGTGTAGAATTCAATCAAATTGTTGATTTTAAGCTGGAAGAAGAGTTATGTGAATTTAGGAGCGTGTTCGGATTTATTGGTGTAATGATGATAATGTTTTTAATTATAGAGATTTGCTCATACTCGCAGTTTTCTTCGATTAATTCACCTCTAGTATTAGAAAGCTGCCGCTGCCATCTGGTCGGTAGCATTGTTTTCGGGTTGAAAGTGGTATCAAAGCCCTTGAAAACTTAAAAACTGAGGAACCTGGGAAAATCATCATTTCAGGTACTAGAGGCGAAAGAACTTTCAAGTTTAAAGTCTCTATAGTATAGAAAGTTGAAGTTTGATTCACTCAAGCCGGAGATACTTTTGTACCCGATTTGTTTGTACTCTGGAATGTGCTTTCCTAGCACGGACTACAAAAGCGGGTACGAACACAACGCTCCGGCTTGATTATTGGAGGCCTTCATATCTTCTGTTCACTGAATTTTTACGCATACCGTTTGATAATTAGGCAAAATGCTGATACCTATTTGCTGCGATAACATTGTTTGATTCGACAATATGCGTTGGATGTGCATGTCAAACCCGAAACTGAGTGCCTGAAGTTTATCAAATCAATAAAATTCGCAGTTCGAGAAGTATGTACACTCGAGAGATGCAATAACTTTAGAAGGAAATGTAAAATACAATGATCGTTTGACAATTCTTCCGTTCACACATTTTGGAAGCCCTAGGCATCACAACGAACGTAAAAGGATAACGAACGTTCACTTATTCATTAAATTTACTAGTAACGAGGAACGTTATCTATCACAATGCATGAATTGACCTTACATGGCATTTGTTCAAATTCTTTACTTACAAAGCAAATATGTTGCAATCCAATTATCTTAACTGCGCAGAATATTGTGGAGCTACGATACAACGAAATTAATGAAAAATTACCTTCACATTTGGAAGTGGTTTGGCGGAAATAATATTTGCTGGACTCCGAGGTTCTACATTCAGTGTTTCGCTATGATTAGATGGCCCAAAAACATCCGCAAAAATATCCTCCTCGTCTCTAGTTCCCAGCTTCCTTTCGTCAATAACGACTTCAACAACCTTTTTGCTGTCTTTATTCAGTTTCAAATCCTCCAATGTAAAATCCACAACGGTGCTGTAAAGTGGTTTCATGTGGTTGTTGGGATTCAGCGGGAGTATTACTCCGGGCAACGATTCATTCAGATCATCCGTTGGTACATCGATAAAATCAGAATCCGAATCTGTATCGGAAGTAATTTCTACCTCCTGTGGCTTTTTCTCTTCCGACGCAATTTCCACCTCTTGCGACTTTTTCTCCTCGGGCTCTTTCGTCGCTTCCACTACCGGCTGATTGTACTCAAACATTTGCGAGAAGGACTGCTCGACATCTCCTTCGTCAACATCCTGAGTCTGGTGGAGTAAATTCTGAATATCATCGCTTGACATGCCACCGTATTCCAGCATGTAAGAACGAGCCAAACTCATGGCGGCACTCCCTAGGGTCTGCTTCTGCTGCCTAGACATACGAACCTCCTCCGACTCAAGTTCGATAATTGCATTTGGATCCTGATCCTGCATCAAAGACATTTGTATCGCGAGCTGCAATTCCATATCCATATCCTTGTCGTCCAGCACCTCTATTGCCTCCTCCTGGCTGTCCGACTTCTTGATTTCCACCTTGGAAAGCTTCGGTGGTTTCGGTGCATTCTTTTCGGCCTCCTCTCTCGCCTTAGCGTTTTGGATAGCCTTCTGTACGTCTCTGACCAGCAGGAACCGTGTATTCTCATCCGAGGCTATCTTCTGTGCTGCCTTGCTTGAGGACGTATCTATTCCTTCTTCGGAAAGCAGCGATTCAAGTTCTGCCAACGAGAGGCATTTTCCTCCCATCTCTTTTTCAGCCTCTTCCAGCTCAACCTGAACTTGGCGTCGCTTCAACAAGCGTTTCATCTGAAAGGACGAGAAATTGTTACTCTCTACGGGGAGCTCATGCAGGCGTCCCCAAGAAGATTCCTTGCGGGTTTCCTTGATGTCTGTCAGAATGTCATGGCGGACATCCGCCGGAAGGTTCTTGAAATGAACGCTGGAAACATCGATTGCATTCAAATTCAAGTGGTAATAGTTTCTCGAACTCTTCTCGTCCCACGAGCTGCCACTATCATTCAGATCGGAGTCACTACTCTCAGCCTTCTTGAAGGGAGAATCTTCTTTGAGTGGAGGAAGCTTGAACATTTCGTCCGGTTCGCCCGGGTCTTTGCTGTTATTGCCAGCTTTTTTCGAAGGCGAAACCAACAAGTTTGTAGCCGACCCCAAGGCTTGTTGGACGACTTTTTCCTTGGCCAACGTCTCCAAAAGCAACTGCTGTATTCGATCTGCTTCATTGTGATACTTGCTTTTACTTTGGTTCCGTTTTGCCTTCAAAGGAAAATAGTTTCAGTCACAATTTTTTACAAAAGTGTCATACACGTACGATAGTTTGTTTCTTTAGTGCTGGAGCTCCACCGTCGAAAACGAACACCGGCTTTATCCGGTAGTACAATAATTTACAAAGCCGATGGAACAGACCCAAAACATGAGCGTTAGGCAGTGAACTACCCTTCGAGTCCTGAAATCCTTTGATGACCTGATGTAGCCAAATGGAAATGTCTGAAAAATGGAGAAAACTATATAGCAAACAAATTGTGATCGTTCTTATGTGTGTTAACATACCCACGGCGAGAACTTTATTTTCAAGTGTCTCCAGCGGGACCGGTTTTCCCGACTGTTCAACCAACTTCCACAGACCGGTTACTCCCATCGCGAGCTATTCATACACTTAACGAAATACTAAAGCTTCTTAATCGAATATAAATTATTAGATTGTCATAAACAAGAAAACCACACGTTACTGTGAAGAATATCTAGAAATAAATAAAAGCTACGAATTGCTTAACTGGAATAACCATGTTTGACATTTGTTTACAACTGTCGCTCACATTGCCAGCAAGAATAAATACATCTGCTTCACTCTCCAATTAGAGTGAATCGGTGTACTCCAGAGACTGGGGCTTCAAGAGAGAATATTGCTCGCAAAGAAAAAGAGATAAACTGTTTATCTCGGGAAAATTCATGTTTAACTCAGCAGGGTTGCTAGTCTCAACTACCGTTTTGTCTCAAATTCCGAACACCTAAGCTTTGTTGTCCATTGAGGGGGTAGAACACTGAACATCATAAAAAGTATGTGTTTTTCGTGATTTCTTTCTACGAGGAAATAAATTACTATAATTAATCTGTAATCACAGTTTTATTAGATATATACAGTGACTCAAATCCGTAATCGTACTCTACCATGCAGATCTCTTTTCTCTTATTTGAAAGTCGAAAACAAGAATTCGTAACATTTTATTTAGATGAAATCAAAGTATCATATGAGAGTTAAAAGGTTTGCTATCTGTTTTCAGAATAATGTTTTTTATGTCTCTAAAAATGATGAATGTATGTACTAATGAATGAAAATTGACTCAAACTCATAATCGTACGCTGGTTGAAATCTCTACTCGTTTTCGAAGGCGTTGGCCAATTCCCTAATCCCATAATTAGTATAGTATTCCTTGTTCATTGCTACTATCTTTAGTTGTATTTACCCTTATCTACGAGTTTTTTGGTGTATTCAGAAGGAATATTTATAATTTTTTTCATTGAGTGGTTTTCAAAATCGTTATTTTTAGAAATTTAATGATTTCTAAATTTCCTACCAGATAACTTCCTTAGTTTTTACTGGGATCTATATCGGAAGATTATGGAGGAATATCAATAACTTTTTGAGTAATTGTAATGTAACCATGTACGAACTTCATATGTCTTGAACCCTGGGTCATTGTTTTGGTAAAACTTGAATACTCGATTCCATCCCATTTTGTTGACACTTTGCTTCGTATTTTCCTTCGGGATGTTCAAGTAAACATTCTGATCCAATACATCATCGATGAAAACCAAATTGCTCATACATGCACCTTCATACCATCCCTCCACCACCACGTTAAACGTTGCTTTCAGATTTTTTCACGTTTAATTCATCGTTGGCTTCCTCCATACGAAACGAGAACCATCGGAGCAAAAAATATCAAATTAGGACCCATATATGGAAATAACATCTTACCAGTAAAAAATGGATGTGTCTCATGCTGTTTTGAATAATCAAATTAGAGTTGTATGTTTTCTTGCTGAGATACGGTTTGTCCCTCTGTGCTCGGGCATTCAAGCTGCTCTTCCTTGGCACATTACAAACTTTTTGTAATGGATCAGAATGTTTATTTGAATACCCTGAAAGAAAATATGATGCAAAGTGTTAACAAAATGTGAAGGAATCGAGTATTCAAGTTTTGCCAAGACAAGAGCTTAAGACATATAAAGTTCGTACATGGTTACATTACAATTGTTATTGATATTCCTCCACAATCTTCCGACATCAATCCCAGTAAAAAAACTGAGGAAATTATCGGTGTAGGAAATTTAGAAACCATTAAATTTCTGAAAATAATGTTTTTAAAAACTACTTGATGAAAAAATTGATGAATATTCTTTCCAAAAAACTCGTAGATAAGGCTAAATACAGCTGAATATAGTTGCAATGAACAAGGGATATCATACTAATGGTGTAATTCGGAAATTGGCAAACGCCTTCGAAATTGAGTTTAGCCAGCGTACGATTATGAGTTTGAGTCAATTTTCATACATTAGTACATACATTCGCCATTTTAAGAGAAATAAAAACTATTATTCTGAAAACAGATAGCAAACCTTTTAACTCTCATATGACTCTATGAGTTTTTCTGAATAGAATGCTCCGAAAGCTTGTTTTCGATTTTCAAAAGGAAGGAAAACATGGTGGAGTGCGAAAGGAAAGCATGGTGGAGTACGATTACGGATTTAAGTCACTGTATTACTTAACAAACAAACAATATATTGGTGTCAATTGGACTGTCCCCTGAATAGCCACAACCGGTTTGTTGAACCCGTGCAGCCAATACGTTGTGAACTGGTGAGAGTTCTACGAGTTTTCTAGTGTACCGATTTCAACCAATGATTTTTTTTTACGTAATCTTGGATATATTTCCTGTCATCGTACGTCGGATTTTTTCAAAATATTGATGCGTTTTTACCTAAAAATTCGATACAAAAACATTCAAAAAAAATTATTTTTCAAAATATCAAAAAATCCTACTTGCGATGACTGGAAACATAGTTCTGGGAAAAACTATTTCATCAAAATCGGATGGACCATTCTGGAGGTAGAACTCCAATCAGTTTGCAAAACTTAGTTTCCAGAGAAACGCGTTTTAAATTTTGAATCCGCATTTTTTTACGCAAAGACTTAGGTCCACTAATTGACTTGTAACCTTGGAACTGAGCATCGGACAAACCAGGACAAAACTACAGTAAAGTAGACATCCCAGAAAACTTAAACATTGTTTGATTACTCGAAATGGCACTGTTCCCCGAAATAATATGATTTTTGGATACCTTTTTACCGCTTTATTACAATAAAATTGATTTACAAATACATATTCATGGTAGAAAATTAAAAATATGTTCAATTACATTTGTCTCAAATTCCGAACACCAGTCGTCCGTGTTTCACATTAAAGGTAGGTTTAGAGTTCCCGTGAACGTGAACGCGGACAAACATTTTTTTTTGTTAATAATTCATCAGTCCATGTATAAAACGCGAAGAAAACATCTTGAAACGATAGGAACAAACATTTTCTAGATGTTTTTCATGTTTAAACGCAATTTATATTGATGAAAGCGGATTAATTCAATATTTCACAACGATTCATAATTTCCACCGTGGAATCGAGATGTTGGTGAACACACCATAGTTCACCGACTTCGGTGAACGTGAACGTGAAAACAGTGGTGAATATAGACGTCAAAATGTTTCCCCGTTCATGTTCACGTTCGAATGTCCCAATGCATTCTGAAAATTATTTCGCCGTGAACTGTAAAAGGATGTTTAACAATTCTCAAGTTCTCAATGAAAATTTTGATATGGATGCAATTTCATTCAATCGGATCTTTGCACGAGTTGAAAAACTTCGTTGCTTCTGGTTGAATCGTGAACAACTGTATATTTAATCCGAATCACTTTATTGAAGCTCGATGTTTATTTACTTCACGTTTACTGCCGAACTTTTAATATGAACGTGAACGTGAACAAAAACATTCTATTCACCACGAGTTGTTTGTTCACAATGTAGTTCACCGTGAATTGATCGTACTATTCCACCCCCTGTTCAAGTTCACGTTCACGGGAACTCTAAACCAGGCTTAAACACGGAGTACGAGACGAACAATGTTCTCCCTACTCTTGCAGTTTTATGTTTGCAGACAAACATTATTTTTTCGTACCCGTTGTTAAAAAATGTGACATGTTTGTTTCACATGATTTTCAGTTTCTCTCGCATTTTCATCCCAAGCAACATCAGTGTGTAGAATGAAAGAAGCAAATTGGGCTCCATATCACCACCACTCAACACACGGTGTGTTGATATGAAAAGGGAAGGGAAGCATTTATCATGACAATGGGTGCTTCACCTAAAATTTTGGGCAAATAAAATACATCTCTTTATTTGTTCTGAACAAAATAAGCGTCACTTTATATCAGAGTTCTTCACAATTAATATCCAATATTAATATTAATATCATATTAATATCATTTAGTCCAGGCATCAATTTATAAATTTAATTTATGAAACATGGCTATTATCAGCTTTTTGAACAAATACTAAAATTGAATAGTACTTGGCGGAGATGTTTAGTTACTCACATCAAAATACCAAGAATAGATATGAAAACTTTCCATGAAAACTTTTATATCATAATATAAGATGTGCAACTTAATTCGTTTCATGTTTTGCATGAAATATACATTAATTTGAATAATAAAATGAATTAAAACATTATTGAAAGTAAAATGTTTTCATATGAACAGGAAAGTATTTACCGATGCCTCTTTGAAACAGTGGTAAGAAATTTTGCCTGGATCAACTAGACTTTTAAGAATAGTTTGCACCTCATATGTCAAAAATATGTCTTCCCATCTCAACAGTTTCGGCAACATTGTCTGGACAAGGCCAAGTTATGATTTAAAGGACACTAACGATCTTTGGTGAGAAGTAACCGTAGTTCGAGACCCCGGTTTCAAAATTAATCGCGTGGTATAACAATACATTCTTCTTGTGAATGAGAATAGAAACGTCAAAAATACTGAGAATCATCTCGATAGAAAGTCCAAGAGTAAGGAATATGCTCAAGCAATTTTTCATAATGTTCATCGACGAAGTCGCAAAACACTTCAATTATTCTGCATTAATATACAATTGGCAGACAAACTCTTTCCCTGCAAACACTCTGAGCAAAGTTAAAATACAAATTCCTATCAGTTCGAAATAGAAATATTGATAGTAACTATAAAAGAAATAAATATATAAATTTATACTCAAAATACGGTACAGATTAATGAAAACACGGGACAACCACAAATGACAAAAAACCAAAACGTTTGGCCAGCCTACGTCGAACAAACTGAGAATTTTTTGAAATTAGCTTATCTCGCGAATCTCGACTCTTATTTAACCATTTGTCTATACATTTCCGACATTTTTACTGAAAGTTTTCATTAGAACATAAAAATCTTATACTTTCTTATCTTCAAAAACAATTTTTTCATGAGATTTAATCACCACCGGCAAAAAAGTAATTTTCATTTAGATAGAATACTAATTTGATACGGAGAAAATTAATTTATTAATATAATTTAACTGTTTTTTATAAACTACCATTTACACCAAAACTATGTCCATAATTGAAAACTCTTAGTATCACAAACAAGGAAATTAAAAATGCTACATACTGACACTGTCACTGTATATCGTAATCTTTATTGCTATCTCACCACGATAGTCTAAAGGCCCATTTATACGTTGCTAGTAGCTGACTTGACAATGAGCAGCTACTGACCCGGTGGACTCGCTTAACAATTGGTTGACTCGCCTTGTCCGTTCACATAGTGTGAGCTGCTGGCGAGAAACTAGATACTACGGCACGGGTTTACCTGGGATGCCAGGCGATTTTTCAAATGTCCATCAAATAGTCAGAAACAGCAATCAGGTCCGAATTTGTCAAATGATTGGTCCGAAATCGACTTCTTTATTGGTAGTTTTCATCTTAGGTTTTCAGTTGAATGTATCATTACACAATTTTATAGAGATTACAGAGCAGTGTTGAGAATAACACCTGAACAAGTGGAAAAACTGTTGAATTTAATTGCTCCACAAATACAACGCCAAGATACACTCATGAAGGATGCTGTACCTGCAAGAGTGATAATATAAATGACATTGATATGCCTTTCTTCTGGAATATTGTTCAGATTGTTGTCGATATTTTTTAGAATCTCGAAAGCATCCATAGCTAAGATAATTCCGGAAGTATGTGATGCTTTAAATGATAGTCTAGAAGACTTTTTAAAATTTTATTCACACGCGTCAAAAATTAAAATAATGAATGAAAATGTACTTTTTTAAATCGAATATGTATTCTGTTTCTTAGAACCTTACTTTTTTTCGCAAGTTGTGAGTGAATTTTGAATGAAAATTGTGCCTGATAATGATTCTATATTAGACATTCTCCAGAAAACTATCTCAAAAAGAAAGCGTGCCCCGCCAGCGTGCAAAACAGAATAACAATGATTTCGTTAAGAAACTATGAGGGTTTTATTTGTTTTTCCAATAATTTTCAAGTCTATAAATATCTTCGCATATTTTCAAATATCTTAAAAATAGAGACATTTCTTTACATTTGGCATCCCTGATTCGAACGCTAAATTCTGTTTTTGACGTTTTGAAGCATGCGAGTGCGAGTAAATTCAAAAAACTTTGAAGTAGCTCGCACGCCGGATCACACATGACAATAACTGGCATGATGTGTTCACACGGTGTGAGTAGCTGCACTGCAGTAACTGACTAGACCGACTCGTATGCTTGCTCGCACCGTCTGAACCCGGCTTAAGGCAGCTCGCACACCGCAGCAATAAGCAACTAGCAAACTGCAATACGCAATATACAACAGGCAACATATTTTGTTGTTCTTCGCATTCCAGAGCAATAAAAACCCCTTACATTATGCAAACAATCGGCTAATGTACGAAACTTGTCAAAATATGGGCGATAAGTTGCTCTTCAACCGACAAGCCGTGTTGCTAGCGATATGTGTTGCTCTGTAAAGGTGACAGCGATATCGTATTGCGTCGGTGTGCGAGATCAACAAAAATTAAATGAAAAAATCCATTGGCGATAATATTGCGTATTGAATGTTCACAGTTGCTAGTTGCTTATTGCTCCGGTGTGCGAGCCGCCTAAGTTTCTTTCTATAATAAAAATTGTTTTTAAGCAAAAATTTTACAGAATTAACGTATCCGACATCTTTGAAAAAATAATAAAAAGTCGGGAAAGACGGACACTTGAAGGAGCTTGAAGGGGGTTGATGGACACTAACTGAAAAGTTATATTTTGAAATTCAAGTTGATGTACTCCATAAGTGGAGGTCTTCGTACAGGCCTGCATCATTTGATTGAATCAAAAGGTTTGACTAATATCACCTAGAAAAGCCTAATGACAGATTCGGATTACGTTTTAAAAAGGACGTTGGACGAATGCTTCAGTCCGTTTTTATCCGCCACTTCGAAAGCCAATGTTCCGACTTCCCTCATGGACTTTCCATATAATCCTCTCTCCATGTCGAGGAGCTGTCACACAAGCTCTTGTTGCTACAGCTCACTGAAAAATGTCGAAAGTGGCCCTTGCTTTTACGGACTTGTGTAAAATTAGCGTATAAAAGTTTCTGTTGCATGCAAGTTTCTGTTCATCGTCTTGCTGGATTTAATGAATAATGAATTATTTCAGTTGAAATAAATTGATTGTTTATCAAGTGACAACCTTCAAAATCATGCTCATTAGATAGAGAATTTTATTCAATCGGTTCATGGAGCATAATATTGTTCCAGATAATTGGAGACAAGTAAGAATTATAGCTATTCAAAAACCCGGAAGGCCCGCGTCCGACTTCAATTCGTACCGCCCAATAGCAATGCTGTCTTGTATACGGAAATTGTTGGAGAAAATGATCTTGTTTCGCCTTGATCGATGGGTTGAAACGAATGGCCTACTCTCAGATACACAATATCCGCAGGGGCAAGGGGACGAATGATTGTCTTGCGTTGCTTTCTTCAGAAATTCAAATGGCTTACGCCGAAAAAAAACAAATGGCTTCAGTATACTTGGACATAAAGGGGGCCTTTGATTCTGTTTCAATAGAGGTTTTGTCAGACAAATTACACTCTCGGGGTCTGCCGCCTCTATTGAATAATATGTTATATAACTTGCTTTGTGAGAAACATTTGAACTTTTCTCACGGAGATTCGGCAGTAAGTCGGATCTCCTACATGGATCTCCCCCAGGGCTCATGTGTAAGCTCCCTTTTGTACAACTTCTATGTAAGCGACATCGACAATTGCCTTACACAAAATTGCAGCCTAAGACAACTTGCAGATGATGGAGTTGTGTCGGTCGTAGGATCAAACGAATCCGACCTGCAAGGACCCTTACAAGATACTTTGAACAATTTTTCAACCTGGGCCATTGGGCTAGGGATCGAATTCTCCACGGAGAAAACAGAGATGGTGGTTTTTTCTAGGAAGCATAGACCAGCAAAACCAAAGCTTCAACTTTTGGGTAGACCGATCACTCATGCTATGTCATTCAAGTATCTTGGGGTCTGGTTCGACTCCAAATGTACTTGGGGGGCCCATATTAGGTATCTGAGTAAAAAATGTCAACAAAGAATAAACTTTCTCCGTACAATTACCGGCACCAGGTGGGGAGCCCATCCCGAAGATCTTATAATGTTGTGTCGAACAACTATTCTCTCAGTGATGGAGTATGGCAGTTTCTGTTTTCAATCAGCTGCCAAAACACACCTCATTAATCTCGAGCGAATTCAGTATCTTTGTCTTCGTATTGCGTTGGGATGTATGCCCTCAACGCATACCATGAGCCTCGAGGTTTTGGCAGGCGTACTCCCACTAAAAGATCGCTTCAATTTATTATCTCTTCGGTTCCTCATCCGGTGTAAGGTTATGAACCCATTGGTGATCGGAAATTTTGAGCAACTGAGCGAGCTAAATTTTCATTTTGGATATATGAGCTCATATCATGAATTCATCTCCATGCAGGTTGATCCTTCTTCGTATATTCCCAACCGTGTTTGTTTCCCTGACTACATCAATTCCTCTGTACATTTTGATCTGTTCATGAAGGAGAAAATCCATGATATTCCAGATTACCTTCTATCGGGGATCGTTCCTACGATCTTCAATGCAAAGTATGGGCGTATCAATTGTGATAATATGTATTTTACTGATGGGCCCTCTATGAATGAGTCCATAGGATTTGGAGTGTTCAACGTATTTTTTAGCACCTCACACAGTCTTCAGTATCCTTGCTCAGTATATATTGCTGAATTGGCAGCAATACACTGGGCGCTGGACAGCGTCGCCTCACGACCTGTTGAACACTATTACATTGTAACGGATAGTCTTAGCTCTGTCGAAGCTATCCGTTCAGTGAGGCCGGAAAAGCACTCGCCGTACTTCCTTGAGAGAATACGAGAAATTTTGAGTGCTTTAACCAGACGCTGTTATGTCATTACCTTTGTCTGGATCCCTTCACATTGCTCAATTCCGGGTAATGAGAGGGCTGACTCATTAGCAAAGGTAGGCGAAATTTATCAGCGTCAAATCGCCTTCAATGAATTTTATTCTTTAGTTCGTAAAAATACCATCGTTAACTGGCAACGCAAATGGAACGAAGATGAATTGGGCCGGTGGCTCCACTCAATTATCCCTAAGGTTAGCCTTAAACCATGGTTCAAAAGTCTGAACTTGAGTCGGGACTTTATTCGCACCTTCTCCCGACTCATGTCCAATCACTGTTCGTTAAACGCGCTACTGTTTCGTTTTGATCTTGCCGACAGCAATATCTGTGCCTGTGGCCAAGGTTACCACGACATCGAACACGTTGTTTGGTCGTGCAAGGAGTATCTTGTTGCCAGATCGAATTTAGAAAACTCTCTTCGGGCTAGAGGAAGGCAGCCCAATGTGCCGGTGAGAGATGTGTTGGCTGGTTTAGACCTTGATTAAATACATGTCCCAAATATATGTCTTCCAAAAAGTTATCGATCTTCGTGTCTGATTGTCCTTATATCCTTATATTCTCCTTTTCCTTTTCCTTCGCGGGAAATCAAATCCCTTCTTATTAACATTAGAATAAGGTGAAATGTAAATACATATTAGATATAAGATAGACTTAAGAATTGAGTGTAATGAATGTGAGTGTGAATGGGAGAGTGTACATTGTCAACATATCCTTTTATCCCTTCCTTTTCCTGAAGAAAATATGTCACCCTTCTAAACTCGAGTAGACCGCGAGTAATCGGTTTTCTACACCATTAACATTAGAATTAAGGAAAAATGTTTATATATACTTGTAACAATACAGTCAGGATTTTGGCTCCTTTAAACTTATGTAACTGAGCCTGTAAAAATAAACGATTTAATAAAAAGAAATAAAAAATAGAGAATTGAATCATTCATCTTTCCACATAATTCATTTTTTTCTTGATCGTGACAGAGAAAAGTTATAGACTGTAACGTGAGCATGGGTCAATATAGGAAAATACACAGAATTTTGAAAATCAAAAAATGTTGTTCGAATAGAGTTATCTAAGTTATTCGATAAAGAAATATTTTACCTATCTTCCAGCCACAATTTTATTAATCGAAAAAGGGTATGAGAAAGGTAATAGGGCAAGTTGAATGGAAGAAATTAATTATGTTAAAGAAAATTGAAAAAAAAATTGAGATAATACTTATTGGATAGAGAATACTTTTATCCATCTTCAGCCAAATTTTCCTTCGCCTGGAAAAGAGTCTGAGAAAAGGTATAGTCCAAAATGTATACAAGTTGTAGGAAGGAAATTAATAAAATTAACAAAAATGCAAATAGAACTTTTTCACATTCGAAAAAAAATTAAAGAAACAGAGTGCGAAGTCGAAAATTTTAGGCGATTTTAGAAATGCTTTAGAATCGTGGAATATCAACGCACGAAGATGGATTATAAATCACTTTAAAGCATAATTTACATGAATTTACACGGAATATTTTACAGAGAAATTTGTATTTCGATGTATGTAGATTCAGTGGACAAAAATATCGGGAAGAAATGAGAAATCGATTTCTTTCTGTTTTTTTTTAAAGATAGCAAATCCAATTAACGTTATCAACTATCTTTCATCTATTTCTATAACGTTGTTGTAGGACCATTCAGTAATGAGATATTATTGTATGAACGAAAAATTTTGAATTCGTTTTTGATAATAAATAGTTCAATAAATAATAATCGAAAAACAGTTATGAATACTCTAATAGATTAAATACACCCAGGATTTTTTTATGCGGGGAATAGAATTTTGTTATAATTTGTCGTGGTACACCATAGTAGATATACTTTAAGTATTTTCTCAAATTTTCATTTCCAAGCCTATTGAGAATGGGGAAAATAGCAAAACTCTTTTTTTCACTATAGCTCTTATAGTAAACCATATATGAGAATTATCTTATTGTTCACCATAGATCCTACACTGCCACACCCCGAATGGGTTATTTAAACAGATTGAGAACTAAAGATGGCCTATAAATTAGGATTAATTAGCGTTAATTTTGTGAAGGAGTAAGAGTTTTCCCATCTGGTTCTATAGTTATGAAACACTGGAATTTTTGTTGTTTGAATGTTTCGCGCCTAAACACAACAGTAAAGTTCAAACGGCCAGTCTTTTAAATGAAGATAGTTGTTATGTCCTACACTATATACTTCAATTCATCCGACTTCTTACATATCTCTGGAAACTCAGAAAAAATGAGTGGTTCTATAGTTGTGAAACGCAGTGTATGGTGAATTACATAGGGATTCGCCAGTACAACTCGTGAACGTTTTGGCCAATAACTTTTCTTATACCATTTTCGGACCAATCGAAATCTTGCTAAAGATAAATAAAAATATTCTTTACCGAATTAGTACTATCTCGAAAGTGTGTTTTGGGTCCTTTCAAATAACTTTTTACAATTTTCTTTAAATTAATTTATTTCACCCATACAAGTTGTACAGATATAACTTTTCTTAGACCCTTTTTCGATCAATGAAAATTTGGCTAAAGATAGATAAAAATATTCTCTATCGAATGAGTATTATCTCGAAAATGTGTTTTGGGTCCTTTCAAATAACTTTTTCCAATTTTATTTGAATTTTTTAATTTCTCCCATACAAGTTGTATAGGTTTTGGCCTATAATTTTTCTTAGACCCTTTTCCAACCAATGAAAATTTGGCTAAAGATAAATAAAAATATTCTTTATCAAATGAGTACCATCTCGAGAATGTGTTGTCGGTCCTTTCAAATAACTTTTTTCAATTTTCTTTAAAATTATCCCATACAACTTGACCTATAACTTTTCTCAGACCCTTCTCCGATCAATAAAATTGTGACTGGAAGATAGGTAAAATATTTTTCTATCGAATAACTTCGATAACTCTCTTCGAACAACTTTTTTTGATTTTCAAAATTCTGTATATTTTCCTATATTGACCCATGCCCCCATTTCAGTCTATAACTTTTCTCTTTCACGATCATGAAAAAAATTAATCATGTGGAAAGATGAATGATTCAATTCTCTATCTAATGAGCATGATTTTGGAGGTTGTTACTTGATAAACAATCAATTTATTTCAACTGAAATAATTAATTACTCATTAAATCCAGCAAGACGTTGAACAGAAACTTGCACGCAACAAAAACTTTTATCCGCAGAACTTTCATCCGCTAACTTCACAAATTGTTTTCAAAACAAAATGATCGGCTTTCTCTTCAGTGGAGTGTCTTGTCCGACTTGATTAGTATTTTTTAACATAAATATTTATGAGGTAAAAATGAGAAAACTTCCCGCTGGCTCGATAAAATGGAAGGAAAGTGATGGTAAAACACTCACGTAATGAAAAATATCGAAAAAAATAACTTGTTAACAATAAGAACCTTATTTTCTGTAGACGAAAATTTATATCGAACTATTTGCAGATCACTTTCATGTTTTTATTCACTATTTTGACAGAAGACAAGCTAGGTGTACACAGTAAGTATCAAAAGTATTGATACTCTGTATTGCAAGTTTGTACACCATTCAAATTTAAAATAAAAATGTAATTTATCAAAGATACATAAGTGCCCATCTTACCCGCCAAGTCCGCCTTTCCCGACCTTCGGAGATGCGGTGAGATCTGGTCGAGCCTAGCCCCCACTCATCGTTTTCGAGAATTTTCGAGAAAGTAATTATCGGGAAGAAATATTTTTTGAGCATTGAAATTTTTCCACCGCCAACGATGAAATTAACAGTAAAAGTTTTCATTAAACAAAAAGGCATGCGGTAATAAGTTAAAACTATGTAAAATAAGGAAGGTCATATCTCACCATAGGTAGATTAACCCAGGTTTTTCCTTAAATACTTTAATTCTCCTGTGCTTGTTCGTCTCGTAATGTACAGTTAATTTTGCTAATTAAATTCGCCTTTTTCTCGCAGCGTGGTTGTATTTGCAAAACAAAAAAGCGCAGGTTTTACCTCTGTTCGGTTTTTAAAAAGTCATTTTCCGAAAAATGGAAGATGGAAATAATTCTTGAGCTTCGGAGTTTCTTTGGGCCCGATAATTAAAATTATACCAATGGCTTTCGCTTGGTCATTAATTTTTATTATTTTTTATTTTTCGTAATGAGCTCGTGTCGAGGGAGTGAGCATACCATAGTGGCAACTTATAGTGCTTCTACCATTATAATGAACAGTATGAAAATAAAAATGAATCATTGTCGTGTTCGAACCCAATTATGAAAACATTGATGATTTAGTCTTCTTCATTATTTTCCCAAATCCATGGGAAACTCTCGAAGATTTGAACGCAATAATTAATAATTAGATTCCATACACTTTATTCAAACAACTACCTCTTTCTGACAATAGCCTCAGCCAGGAAATGAAGTAACTACTGGCTGCTGATGAACACAAAAATCATGAGCCAAAAAAAAATCTTCCCACAGTCTTAAATAAAGCCAAGAAATCTCAATTTCATTCTTCCTCCACCCCCAAAATGTTGGTGGCCCAATGCCTTGCAAAAACCTGAGCCGCATGAAAAGATGGTGTGTATATAATACCAAACCGCGCGTGGTGTGGTACAACATAATAAAAGGAGAAGCAAATATAAACAAACCTTTCGCGCGCCACAGATTCCAAAGTAAGTGACGGGCTCCCCCTTTGAGAAAGATGATCAGTTTTACAGTCTACGAATTTTCACCGAAAGAAGTGTATGTACCGGAAAGAGTAGATCAAATCGTAACAAGCATTCAGATCATATGCCAATGAAAAAGTTAAAGAAATCTTGAACATCTCTAAAAGCCATCCATTTCCCTGAAGGCCCATTTATACGTTGCTAGTAGCTGACTTGACAATGAGCAGCTACTGACCCGGTGGACTCGCTTGACAATTGGTTGACTCGCCTTGTCCGTTCACATAGTGTGAGCTGCTGGCGAGAAACTAGATACTACGGCACGGGTTTACCTGGGATGCCAGGCGATTTTTCAAATGTCCATCAAATAGTCAGAAACAGCAATCAGGTCCGAATTTGTCAAATGATTGGTCCGAAATCGACTTCTTTATTGGTAGTTTTCATCTTAGGTTTTCAGTTGAATGTATCATTACACAATTTTATAGAGATTACAGAGCAGTGTTGAGAATAACACCTGAACAAGTGGAAAAACTGTTGAATTTAATTGCTCCACAAATACAACGCCAAGATACACTCATGAAGGATGCTGTACCTGCAAGAGTGATAATATAAATGACATTGATATGCCTTTCTTCTGGAATATTGTTCAGATTGTTGTCGATATTTTTTAGAATCTCGAAAGCATCCATAGCTAAGATAATTCCGGAAGTATGTGATGCTTTAAATGATAGTCTAGAAGACTTTTTAAAATTTTATTCACACGCGTCAAAAATTAAAATAATGAATGAAAATGTACTTTTTTAAATCGAATATGTATTCTGTTTCTTAGAACCTTACTTTTTTTCGCAAGTTGTGAGTGAATTTTGAATGAAAATTGTGCCTGATAATGATTCTATATTAGACATTCTCCAGAAAACTATCTCAAAAAGAAAGCGTGCCCCGCCAGCGTGCAAAACAGAATAACAATGATTTCGTTAAGAAACTATGAGGGTTTTATTTGTTTTTCCAATAATTTTCAAGTCTATAAATATCTTCGCATATTTTCAAATATCTTAAAAATAGAGACATTTCTTTACATTTGGCATCCCTGATTCGAACGCTAAATTCTGTTTTTGACGTTTTGAAGCATGCGAGTGCGAGTAAATTCAAAAAACTTTGAAGTAGCTCGCACGCCGGATCACACATGACAATAACTGGCATGATGTGTTCACACGGTGTGAGTAGCTGCACTGCAGTAACTGACTAGACCGACTCGTATGCTTGCTCGCACCGTCTGAACCCGGCTTGACATCAACATATCTTCACACGCGAAATTCCCACCTTGAACGCAATCCCACCACACTTGCTGAAACATAAGACAGAATCCGTGAAGCGTGAAAGAAAACATAAATATAACTGAAAATGAATTAGTTCTTTCCTTTCCAGATTTTCAGTGTGTGTATGTTGTTTACGTACATGCTCCGTTTCTTTAAAGCCCCTCCGTAGGGACTGATTTCGTGTTCGTCACATTCCGCCGCCTCAAATGTCGCGAGTTCGAAAATCAGCCAGCCGAGGAAATCTCAAGGAACTCGCCCAAGTCCAGGCGCATCGGAGAAAAATAACACAACAACAAAAAAGATTGCCACTTCCCTGGATGATTTTTATCTGTCTTTCTATATACCTAGACACTTCCGAGGGGAACAAGAAAGAAACCAATCGCAAGTAGCTTTGATTGTTCTGCTCCTTCAGGTGTAAAGTTTATCATCATGGGAAAATCGGAGCTCGGTTGGAAGACCTCCAGCCCTTTTTCTTCCAAGTTACGACGTTACACTTGGTAGAACGGGCAATAAGACGCTGATTGCGTCTTTCGATGTGACTCCGTAACTGTGGGAGGTGCCCCGAAGAACTGTTATGGCTGGGAATATCAGTGCTACGGAAAGATGAATCGGGCGTTGATAGCGGGTTTAATGATATCGAATGTGTGGGAGCTTTCTTGGAACAGGTTTCAAATGTAGAAATATGTGCATTTTTTTGAATTATTGTTTTCTTTCAAAATTGTCTAGTCAATTCGAACAACAAATTAGAGTATTACTTGATTGATTTCGGCAATACAAGAGTATTTAAATAAAACATACTGCAATTTCACGCCAAATGAACCGGTCGTTGTCCTGACCGCCGCCGATTTTTTCTAAAACTTTGTACATATGGCAGCAGCTACTCAAAATCATGGTTTCCTGGTTTCATATAAAGAATATGAGTTTTTATAATTATATTAAATATCAATTCTATTAATAATATGAAAATATCGATTCTGCATGAAGTACTATACATAATGTTTTAGCCTAGAACTAAACATTCTCAAAGTATAACAATTTTTTTTATAATGTTTATGAAATAATGTTTGTGAAATTTCTATACGGTGTTGGTTCCGTAATGTCACAATGTCCAGCAGCAATATGTATGTTTTTTTTTATTTCACGACAGATTCATGAACATATGGTTTGGCGTTGTCACTATGTACAATTATTCTGTCGCATCTATTCTCCCATTCCGGTCGTTTTTCTTTAGGCCAACGGTACTCGACCTTTTTTCCAGAGGGCCACAAACACATGTCGATCATGATGTTGTGAGCCGCAAAAAAAAGAGGGGGCGGCGCACCCAAGACACAATCACATACTCACGTAGCATTCCGCGAAGCAATAGAACGCAAATTTAGGTAGATTTTCAAATTAACTATCAGAATTCAGACATTCAGAACATTCAGTATTACATAAGAAAATCCGAGTCGAATCGGGGTAGCGGCTTCCACAGCATCCGCTGTGGAAAACAATTTTTCCTTAAGTTTTCCACCGAAGAACGTAGCTCTCACCCCCGAAAAATACATTCTTCATATCCGGATTGAAATGTGCTGCACTTTGACGCCCCTATTTAGCCGAAAAAAAAGCTCGAATTCTCGAAAATGAATTAAGTGTACGGAAAAAAATCACCAATAAGTCATTTACGATTTATCAGTCACCCTACAAGAGGCGAATAAACTGAGAAAGTTTCAGAGTCTAAGAAAGCCTCGAAAAAAAATTCCTAACATCATCACCCGTTCAAGATCCGCACACACTCAAACTTTTGATCCGTTGGGTAGAATGAATTGAAATTTTGCGTATACATAGTCTACATAGTCTAGTCTTTTTCGCAGTGCGTGCGCGAAAAAGTTTTGCACAAGTACTTTGAGTGATGGGGGGTCTCCGTAGCCACATTGGTTGCGCGTTCGCTTAGTAAGCGATCGATCGTGAGCTCAAAACTCAGGACCCTCATTGACCATCTTTATGTTGTTACAGAATAGCTACGTCCACGCAACAATCATCAGCGATGGAGATCGATCCACGGTCGAAATAAGATCGATTTATCCATACAACTGCTCTGCTCTGCAAGACACATCGGGCTGCTGTTCTATAAATAACTCAACAATGATCAATCAACTGTCTCCGCTGTCCGGTGGTCCCACTGGATAATAGAAGAACAGAAAGAATACTCTTACGCCTAAATGGCTACTGTGTGAATGTACCATATGTAATGGTATAGAAGGAATACTGGCGAATGGCAACTGTGTAATGTGCTAATTATAGATATATGATAACCATGTGACATGTACACGATTAAAAAATTCGGCTCTGTTACAGCTAAAATGCTAATGAGCCTTTAATAAATAATTGGGATAAAAAAAAAAGTACTTTGAGAATAAGGATCGCATCGTGCAATCGGAAAAAAGTTGGAAATCGCAAATTCAATGGTGTCTGGTATCATAAAATGGTTCAAAAAACGTCTGAATGTTGATCGGAAGCGAAGATCCGGAACAAAAAGCCGTCAGGACAATCGCGTGTCAAATCGCGACAAAAACGCGTGATTGGGGCCTTTGAACGGATACGCCTCAGTTCGAGATGAAGCTAAAAAATTTCATGAGAGCAAAACTTGCAGAATACAAAAAAACCCGAGCTGGACTACGCACATTTGATATTCAGAAGTCCTAAAACCGTGACGAGAAACATAATACGGTATCAAAAAGCCGTGCCCGGAAGTTGTACGACCAGAAGTTAACGAAACCACACGGAGAACCCGAGAACCACCGGACACAGAAAAAGTCGAAGTTGGTGCGTGGCCACGTTCTATTCCCGACATTTTTGTAGAATCTGTCGGATTGAAAAGATTTGGTCCTTGATACCGCGGGCTTCCATGAATCCCGCCTGGTACTCGTTAAAACAATCCCAAGCTGACGTTCAGTCTGAGAGATAGAGATAGAGAAAAAAGTGGTTTTATTTGTTGATTTCACCCTTCAGCACACAAAAAGCGACAAATCCATCTATAATGACATGTCCGAAGGTCCCTTCAAAATCACAGAAATTCTTTTCTTTATTGCGACATTTCTCTATAACGATCTTTCCCTATAACGACATATTATTGCTTCTATTTACTAAAACATAACATTCTCTATTGCGACAATTTTAAATTTCACTCCACTCATAGTGTGTGTGTGTCAACGAACGTAAATAACCTATGTTGTGTATCATAGTGTTTAATCAACTTTGAACATCTGTTCACGCCCAACTGATTTCAATTTTCGGATACTAACAAAAACAGAAATTTGAACCATAAAAGGTAGGGAAAGCTTATTGAAACAAATTAATCGAAGAATTGATGTACAAGAATCCCGTCCTAGAACGAAATTGTAGGGGGTCTTCGTAGCCACTTGGTTACGCGTTCGCTTACCAAGCGATCGATCGTGAGTTCAAACTCAGGGCCCTCAATTGACCATCTTTGTGTTGTTATAGAATAACTACGTCCACACAACCATCATCAGCGATGGAAATCGATCCACGGTGGAACAAAGATCGATTCATCCATATAACTGCTCTGCTCTGCAAGAAACATCAGGCTGCTGTTCTATAAATAACTCAACAATGATCAATATCAACTGTCTCCGCTGTCCGGTCTGCTGAACAATGGAAGAACAGAAAGAATACCCTTACGCCTAAATGGCTACTACTGTGTAATTTACCATAATGTAATGGAACAGAAAACTTAACGCCTAAATCGCTACTACTAACTACTGTGTAATTCACAATTTATAGAAACATAAACATATGTACATGTACACGATTAAACCCGGCTCTGTTACAGCTAAATGCTAATGAGCCTAATAAATAAATGGGATAAAAAAAAACGAAATTGCCATAAATTTGCAATAAATTTAAAAATGAATGAATTGTTTGCGCAATTGTTATATTGATTAAGCTTTTGATATCAAATTCAGGCAATAACTTGAAGTATCGTTTGTTTCACTTCGAAAACATTCACTGCCCAATATGGGTTGTAATACACGAAAATCTTCAACGCTGAAAATAAATTGGACATAATTCAAAGGCTCGAAAAGGGTACTAAAAGGACAAAGGACAATGAATTCAATGTGTCGCACAATGCGAATTCATTCATCTTAAAAAATATGGACTAGAGTCGTGAGAAGGGTAATGTAATTGGCTTCAATGATTTTCAATTGGTATATTTTGTCTGGCGATGTGATAAATAAAATCAACCGTTTAGCAAATCAGGGCCTGACGGCGCATTCAACAATGAAACTATAAGCCCACCCAGTAAGCAAATGCTTTCCAGATTATCTAGGCTGATTTATTAACAAAAAAAAATCAATTGACAATTTACTAATTTTTTTTTTCTATCTACAGAAAAATTTGTATCGAACGAATGAGCTGAATTTTATATTAATTGTTTAATGTTTTTTGTTTCAAGATGATTAGACACCAATTGCTTTTGTTTCTAATATAATTTTATTGTTTTGCGTGAGCTTGGACGTTTCACTCCTTATAGCGACATCTAAGCTCTTTATAACGACAATCTTTTATACCCTTGCGATGTCGCTATAGAGAGCTTTCACTGGATTTTTTAAAAATCGAGAAACGTAAGAAAAAACGTTTTGATCCGCATTTTTCTCTTCAAACGTTTTGTCAAAAGACATGGTTTTGACTTGTCAGAGGTCAGAATCTGTTCGATTCTTTTGTTCCAGATAATCAGAAGGGCTGGAATCGTGTACGCCATGGCACAACTTTTTTTGAACTCACTTACTTATGATTAATTATAATGATTTTTTCCCAGTTCTATTTTTGTTCTGTTGCTAAATGATAGATAAACAAGTACAGTAGAACTCCCATTATCTACGAGCGGATGATCCACGGTGCGGTTTATCCGCGAAAGCGAGTTCCATAGTAATTCTATGAACCTACCCTAAATTTGACAATGATTGGTAAGTTTTTGTTCTTCTGTTTTGGTCATGATTTTAACATTATTTGACTACTGGTGTACACGGCCTTACAGATGGATAGTTCAATGATTCCTGTACTAAAATATCTGATTTTTTTGTGTTTGCACCTCATTTTTAGTCATTTGTTGTGTTATCCGCGATATTCGTGATCCGTGGTGAGCTAGCCCGACTATTCCGCGGATAATCGGGGGTCTACTGTAATGATATAATGGATACTAACAAATATTCTTTGTTTTATGTTTACGGAGCTCGGAAAAACGTCCGAAATTCGTGTCTCTACACTAGAATACCACCTTAATGCCCTCCTCGACCGCAAAAAAACGAAACGACTAGACGCCCAAGAAAAACTACCGCAAAGGATGACTCTGCCATAAAGCCTCGAAAAAGATCCGAGACGAACTAAACTTGTCCGTGAGTTCCCGGGCAGTTCAGCGGCGGCTGGTGAAGCATGGGCTAGGCGGTAAAAGCCCCCGGAAGGTCCCGATGCTGACGCCGAAGCATCTGAAGGCACGGCTGAAGTTCGCGAAACACCACTTCAATTGGATCGGTCCGGTGAAGGAGAAGCAGTGGCGAAATATATTGTTGTCTGATGAGACGAAGGTAAACCTCGTCGGCTCGGACAGAAAAACTTGGGTCCACCGCCCAATAGGCTTTGCTTACATGCCACAGTATACCATGAAGACATTCAAGCATGGAGGAGAGAACATTATGGTGTGAGGGTGCTTCTCCTGGTACGGGGTTGGCCTCCGTTGGCCTACTGGGTGGATAAGATCATGGATCAGTACATCTGCGCCCAGATCACAAGTAATTTTATGCAGTCACACGCCGAGTAGGAGATGCCCCTGAAATGGCAATTCATGCCGGATAACGATCCGAAGCACACCGCCAAGACCGTCGAAAAGTGATTGCAGGATAACAAAGTCACCGAACCTGTACAGTCACCGGATCTGTACCCTATAGAGAACCTATGGGAGATCGTGAATAGGTCGGTGTATACGGAGAAATCGGAGAAAAAGCAGCAACTGTGGGATAGGATCCAAGCTTGTTGGTATGCCATCCCGGTAACCACGTGGCAGAAGCTGGTGGAATCCATGCCCAACCGGGTGCGTGAAGTGATGCGTAACAAAGGTTACACAACTAGGTACTAACCCTAGAAGATTTTCATGGTATGAAATTTCTTGTTTTTATTTTGTTACCATGAATTTTAAAACCGCTCTTAATTTTTGTCGCGTCATTGTTAAATATGCTCAAAACGCATTTTTTAATGAATTACTATTGTTTTATCTACAGATGTTATAAATTTCATCGAACGATGAAAATAAATTATTATAAATGGGTTGAAGCACTGGATTGGATTATTTTTGACATAGAACTACGTCTTTCATTAAGGGTGCCAAATCAGAAAACAGGTCACGTTTTTATGAAATAAACTTAACGTTAATAACTATTTTTGCCGTGAACGGATTCTGGCGATTTACATACCAAACGAATCGGAAATTCCCTAAGATTTATTTGATATGCTATACATTACAATCCCATAGTCTGTATATAGTTTAAATTGTGAAAAATGGAAGCATATCCCATACATTTGTTCTGTCCATTTGTGTGCTTTCCCGAACAGAGCTGTCAATAACGAGCAACTTATCGATGAGCAACGAAGGGGAAATCATAAGATGTAAAGTCTCCGTGAACATAGGAAAAGAAGAAGAATGAAGGGGAATATTTGCCTAGAGTATAAACTAGAGATGAAACGGATATCCGGTAACTATTCGGTATCCGGCCTATCCGGCCAATATTTGCTATCCGGCCGGATACCGGATAGTGCCTCACTATCCGACCGGATACCGGATATTTGAGAAAAATCTTATTAACATTACATAAATTATAATACAATAGCATATAAACATCATCCACACGTGATTAGAAGTAAGGTGCGATTACTGACATGTCAAAATTGTTATTAAAATTGAATCATTATCAACTCATACCATCAACGTTTCATTCAGCTTCATTTCGTTTCGTTTAACAGATGTTGAAGACGACAATTCTCAGAGGATTCGTCTCAAGATATTTTTGTATCATGACTCCTAAATGGTCTGACCTGAATCTCGAGTCTCAAAAGGTTACATTCAGATAATTTTGATCTTCTTCTAAGTAGTTAAAACGACCTCTCCATCGGTATGGTCGTTATCCAATTACTTTTTTGATGCAGCAATATGCGAAAATACCTCGAATATATAAAAGCCCAACGAACTTCTCCACCAAGCCTAACAGTTGATGAGTCTTCGATTTGTGGTGAAGTAAGTGTACCTCCTCTAAGACTAGAATACCTGAAGACCGTTCTAAATTTGTTCTCAATATCTATGAAAATAAATGATTTCAGATTGCATGTAACTCTTACTCTCACTCACAATACTAGAATCATCTCAATACACTCACAAACATCTACTTATTATAACATGACCCATTATCGGAAAAAAAAAACTTCCAAATTCCTTGTAGAAAACATGATACAAACATGATTAAAAAGGATTTTTTTAACTGACAAAAATCGCACCATAATCGCAAAGCTAAATAGGATATTTATTCCAAACGATAAAATTTATTAATCGTTCAAAATTCTTTTCAAAAAATTTCAAAATGTGTTTATTTCTTCCTCACATTCAACGCTTCATTTGCATCATGTCACATGCCGTTTCTCTTAATTTTACATTTGCTAATATAGAGCCGAATATCCGGCCGCCGGATATCCGGCTATCCGGCCTCGAAGCCAGCCGGATATCCGGTATCCGGCCAAACCACTATCCGTTTCATCACTAGTATAAACATTGGATCTTGCTGAGGCAAACTTCATTCTTCGTGAGGACACCGACTGGACAACACCGTTGCTGGGCGAGCTGGACGGCGAGGGATCGAATGGTTTCCTCAAGGAAATGGGGGTGGAGGAGTAATATGAGGAAAGAGTAGAGCTTTCCAAGGGCCTTTTTGAAGGCTAGAGTCGAATGAACTGAAGAAGTTTAAAGTCCCTTTAATTCAACAAGGAAAAGGTAGGAAAGGCAAACTTTCAGTATCATTCTAGATACGAAAAAATGAACATCGCTTGTTCTTCCTTGTTTTGCGTCTTCACATGTCTTTGTTTCGGACTGAGCTGTGGACGCGACCAAATACTCACTCGCTGATGTGTCTGGCATTTCAATCCTTGTTTCAAACTGACGCCATTGCATTAATGTTTTGAGCTACACGATTGTGTGGGGAATTATCAAGCTAGGCTATCATCAGCTCACCAAGAAAATAAATGTTCTGATTTGGTTTCACATGACGGTAGGAAAACTCTCTCCACTAAGGAGGACAGCTGCGCTTATCTTGAGCATGTATTGTTCTGCGAGCACAAGAATGAATCATCAAACAATTATCGTCAAATGATTCTGCAATAAAAAACATTTCAGGGCAACCGAAATGGTAGAATGGTTATTTCAAAATTTTCGTAGCATTATATATACGCAGTTATAAACAAGCGACTTGAATTAAACTACAGCGTAGTTCTAGGCAAAAATGCAGTCGTGTCTTGAACACAACCTCCTATATTTTTTTCTTAAAGTTTTGACACTTTCTTTTTTTTTGCATCAGCAGTGGTCTTGATGTTTTGTCCGACACTGTAGACCGGTGAAGTCATACTTGTAGACCTGATGAAATGCCCTATATTGAACAAACTTATGAGGAAAAAGTGCGTTTAGACTGGCGAAATATAAGACATTTACCTTATATGTAATTTAGTTGATTCGTTTTAACTAATGATGTTTATTTCTATCACAACATCCGATTGTCTCGGAGCAACCTGGCACTGCTGTGATTTCCACATTGCACATTGATATGTTGTTCAAACCATTAGAGCCTTCGCCCCCCATTCTCTCTACACTTTCGTACCGCCAATTTAGTCAAGATATTTCAATTATTGCACATCAATCAAGCGCGCAGTACATAGATCAAAGTGTCGTAAATGAATTCTACCACCCGCACCTGTCCCTCTCGAGCGCGTATGGTATCTGCACCACCAGACCAGCAAAGCTCACCACCATCTTCTCTCACACCCAGAACCGCGCACACACCCATCAAGCGAACGCAAAGGCAGCCTTTACTCCGCAATCATTTCACAGTTGGCTTCGTGTGGAAATATTCTTGGCCGTATAAATTTACATTGTGGGAACCGTGGGAATTTTTGCCAACTGCTCTTTGCCTTCGCTTTCTGGCTGATGTGTAAATGTATTGCCATGCTCTCCGTGGGTTTACGATGGTGCGGTGGCGTGTCGTGCCAGACGGGTGGACAGAGGGCAGAGCAGGGGGATGTTTCTGGTTCAACTTTGCCGAGGCGAAGTTGATGGAACTTGAAGCTCTGGAAGCCACACCGTCGAGGACATGTCGTCGAGAGACGAAAGAGGAAAGTGAGAGAAAGAGAGCAAATGTAGCGTAGTTCTGGGGCTGATTGTGCTATTTCATTCTATCCCACGCCGCAGAGAATCGAGTTTTATGTATTAATGAATAAATAATATGAAAAATGGGCTTTTAAAAATTAAACTTATGAAGAGTTGATGGGGTGAACGGAACTCGAGCTTCCTGTGTTGAATTGTTCTCTCGAATTGGTACGCATTTAAAGGGACTCAATTTAAAGGTTTGAGTCCATTTAAAGTTTAAATTCCGTTGTTTTCGTATGTTTTTATTGAATATGGTGAGCTGCCAAAACATCGATATTATTCAAATTAATGACCATTGCGTATTTGTTCAATTCAGACGTGTCGATCAATGAGACATGCATCCTATTAGATGTGCAGCCGCATTAGTATGTAATGACTCTAGGAAGAACCACTTCGCAGCATGGGAATCACAGTGGTAGAAGAAGTAAACATTTTTGCTATACAAATGCGATCACTATGATGTTATCTCATATTACGGTTTTCAGCCTGGCCCTAGTCCAGATCAACAATACGACAATACCATACTTCTGAGTTGCTGATGATAACTTCGACCTATTACAGCGTCGACTCGATTATAAACAGCCTTCGAATTCTTTCCATTGTATAAAATCGAATCCTGTATATAATCGAGTCAAAAAGAAATATTTTTTAAATTTTTTTTTGACCCCTTAAAGTCATAAAATACAGGTCGGACTCGATTATATACAGACTCGATTACATGTGATTCGATTCTACACAATTTTGGATTCGATTATATACAGTTTGAAAGAAACTTTTTTTTTAAAGTTCAAATATGACTTATTTCAAGAAAAAATCTAACCTTTACAACGTTAAGGTGGAATTGGGGTGGCTATTATATCTACATGAGGGCAGCGAAAATGGTCATGTCAAATTTTCAAAACCGACCATGTACATTTTGTTTATTGGCTCAAAAAAAATGACCTGTGCAAAGTTTCAGCTCAATCGGTCATGATTTAGGGGTGTCTCATAGCGCTCAAAGCTTAGAAGTTTTGAGGAAATTTGGAAAATCGATTTTTTTTCGATGCCAAATGACTTGAAAATACATGAAATGTTGAGATCTAATGTCATCTCGAAAAAAATTTTTTGGCTGGAAATCGAAATCTTGAGACTTAGAAAAATCAAAACTTTGAGTGCTTTGAGGTACCCCCAAATCATGTCCGATTGAGCTGAAATTTTGCTCTGGTCATTTTTTGGGTCGATAAATAAAATGTACGTGGTCGGTTCTTTAAATTCAATCATTATTTTTTTCCATACCTTCATTGCCTCTCAGTCCCAAAAGGTCGATTTTCGGCCAAAAATTTTTTTTCGAGATGACACCAGATATCGACGTTTCATGCATTTTTAAGTCATTTGGCATCGAAAAAAATCAAAAAATCAAAACTTTGCACAGATCTTTTTTTTTGGCCAATAAACAAAATATACATGGTCGGTTTTTTGAAATTCGATAATGAAATGTTTTCCACACACCCTTGCCACCCTAATGAACGTATCATAATATAACGATAATAATACAGGGTTTTCCAACTTTAAATTCCGAAAGTAAATTGAAATAAAACACACTTAGAGTTCGAATTTCGATAAAACTTTTATTTCATATTAAAGTTTGGTTAATGCCATTATGTGTGAAATACAACATCATTCAAATGTCCACCTAGGGCTTCCTCGCACACCTTGATCCGGAACAGGTAATTTTCGATGACTTTTCGGCACATATGGGGGGGTATCTCGGTCATAACTTCACGAATGTTGTCTTTCAAATGTTCAAGAGTTTGCGGAGAGTTGGCATAGACACGGTCTTTCGCATAACCCCACAAAAAAAAGGCTAGCGGGTTCAAATCGCATGATCTGGACGGCCAATCGGCATCACCAAAACGCGAAATTATGCGTCCCTCAAATTTCGTTCGCAATATGGCCATGTTCGGTCGTGTTGTATGGCACGTGGCGCCGTCCTGCTGAAACCACATGTCATCCGTATCCATATCTTCAATTTGTGGCAAAAAAAAATCGGTTAACATGCGGTCATAGCGCTCACCATTCACAGTTACCGTCTCGCCGTTCTCATTTTCAAAGAAATACGGCTCGATGACTCCACCAGACCATAATGCGCACTAAACAGTGACTTTTGGCGGATGCAATGGCCTCTCAACAATCACGTGTGGATTTTCTGAGCCCCATATACGGAAATTTTGGGTGTTCACATAGCCACCGAGCTCGAAATGTGCCTCATTGCTGAAGAAAATTTGATGCGAAAATTAAGCATTTTGCTGCTGTTGTTCGTTCACCCAATCGACGTATGCCCGACGCATTCCATGGTCATCACGCTCTAATTTTTGTACCAGTTGGACTTTATATGGATGTAGGTGCAAGTCCAAATGCAAAATTCGCCACAATGATGTGTTTGACAAGCCCAATTGCTGAGCACGCCGTGGAATCGAAACATTCGGGTCATCCTCCACACTGGCAGCAACAGCAGCAATATTTTCGGCCGAACGCACATTACGATGATGCACAGGTTTCATAATTTCCGCTACGGATCCAGTTTGTTCGAATTTACGCACTACATTAGCGATTGTGTGCTCTGTATGCCGTCCATGACGACCAAAATCCGTCCATAATGCTCGAAAAACATTTGCCGGTTTTTCATCATTTTTATAGTATAATTTAACAAAATTAACACGTTGTGCGAAGCTAAAACGATCTATATTGTAAAATGGCAGACATTCAACTAACGATATGACGCTTTGGTGGACAGCTATGTCAAACGGTTGTCAGCGCAGGGCTGTATACTTTCGGAAGCCCGAGATGGAAAACCCTGTATAATATAACATGTAATATATGCAAAAATCGTGATATTTGAAGATTTTACTTGAACATCCACCAGGAATTATTTATATCAATATTGCAGCGAAATTAAGAAAGATAGAAGCTGGGTGTCAAAGAACAACTTGTAGAGCGATTTGAATGCTTTAATTTGATTGATAGAAACAATCAAGTTCAATATGAATTTTTAAGATAGAATCAATAATTACACATTAAAAATTACTAACTTTGAAATGTTCACTTCCAAAAAGTGATTTAAACCTACTAATTTAGATATTCTACTACTATATCCTGTACTAAATTTTCTCATCTTTCAAATAAAAGCAACAGAATTGGCTTACGCAGCGTACTTTATAGTGTAGAGCCAGTTTGAGGTAACAGAGTCCGAAACAAAAAAAAAGTTCTATAACTCTGTCATTGTTGAAATTCGAACATATGCGTAGAAGAATTTTTGTCAACAGTAATGAAAAGTTGCGTGAATAAAATTTTTAATTACAATTTGCGATTTAAAAAGAACTAGCTGACCCGGCAAACTTCGTCCCGCCCAAAATTTGTTTTTTGTTATCAATACCTTCAAACATTCACGTTTTCTTACTTAGCGCAAGTTCATGAGTCCAATCGCAAAACAAAACTACATCTTCTAATCGACCCCGTTGAATTTACCTTTTAATAAAAAAAATCCTAGTACTTCTACCGAAACTCATCATTATAATATAAGATTATTTTCAGGCACAATTCTCGTTCAAGATTTATCAACCACTTGCAAATAACATGTTTCTCCGGTACATGGAATAAATGTTTGATACAGAAATTATGATAGAATAAAGACAGACCCCTCCCGTCTTCTCCCCTTAGAAAGGAGAAAGGAGTGTCTATTCACAATAGAAACGTTTCGTGCCCCCTAAAATCTTCACATGCCAAATTTGGCTCCATTTGCTTGATTAGTTTTCGAGTTGTGCCGAAATTTGTTTTTCATTTGTGTGGCTTCGACTGTTTAGCATATCCTAAGATCTCCAACAACTACTCGCAAGCAAGGTAGTGGAAGACCAGCCAAAATTATGGAAATTATGTTCATTCTCATTCTCATATCTTCTCCCTGAGTCAACGGGATGCCGCAAAAAAGTTCAACTATTCTCACCAGTAGGATAACACGGGGTCAGTTGGACGTGCATACAACCACCCCTCTATCTCAAAAAGTACGGCTCAACTTGGATTTTTTTATAATGTCATCTCCTTCTATTGTTGAACCGTATGTACCTAAAGTAAAAAAATTGTAAAATTTAACAAGTGGAGGGAAACGGTAGCATGAACACAGCAAGCACTTTGAATGTCAAAAAATGTGAGTTTTCCGATTGTGGTTTTGAGCTTTAACCGCTGATTAAACTAACTTTTTGTGTATTGTGCAGTAAAGTTCTATTCGCTAAAGAGGAGGAACGATTTGATGCAGCGAAACTGTAAGTAAAAAATATAAATTTTAATGTCCGAAAATCATCTTTTTTATTTTATGATATATTTGGTAGTTTGATGCTTGATATAATGATTAATAATTATTGATTCAAAAAAAGGAGGTGTAGCTCAGTGTACAATGTGACATTTTTTATTTAGAACGTTTTGATTCGGAAACATACGATTTGCTTAGGGGGTCCAAATTCCTCCTATTTTCCCTACATCTGCAAAACTTTGAAAAAAGTCAGAATAAAGTGCCACAAGAAGACAAGCGCCTCTGAAATACACTGAGAAACAGAATTTGACTTTGAAATCCGAATGCCGCTGGTTGATAAAAAATTATTCCAGGAAATGTTTTGTTTTCGACAACGAAAGTTACTTCCCTCTTTCGAAGGCGCACATCCCCGGAAACGATCGATATTACTCCATGTACATGTTCTAATGCTTCTTCGAACATAAAATATAAATTTAAGTTTGAACAGGAAGTGATGATTTATATTGCCATATCCGAGAGAGGTTCATGCTCTCTAGTTTGGTTATCAATCAGGATGTGTTCCAGAACTAATGTTTGAAGAAAAATTTGATCCCGTTTCAACAAAAACATCATGCATGCGGACAATTCGTGTTTTGGCCGGATAAAGCGTCACCGCATTACGCTAAAAAACGCAATAGTTCCTGAATAGCAGCCATTGTACCCATAACCGCAACCCGACAAATCTACCTCAGTGTCACCCAATCAAAGATTTCTTCTGAATTTTGGACTCTTTGGTGTACATGCTTGGTCAACATGCTGTATGAAGAGATTATTGTTGACATTATTGATACAAAAAAGTGATTCACCTCTAATTGGGCATACCGAGGCTCCACTCAATTTCGCGTTAGAGTAATTGGACATATCAACAAACACAACACAATGTGGAAAATAAGTTGAAACAGAAAAATCATTGAAAATCTAACACATAACCATTAGAAAAGTGTGCAAAATACATAATCTGGTAAAATGGTTGAAAACACTCCTAAAAATATATCGTGTTGTAGAAACTTCGCGCAAAGGATGTTAATAAGAATGTCCAATCGGAGGATCAAATTTCCAATTATTTGTTTCTCTATGTTTCCAAAGTCGTATAACATATTACGAAAATCGATACATTTAATTCGAAACAAATCACTCAATTTCAGAATTCAAACGACAACGAACGCAACTTTTCAACCAATCTGGTTCAATCTGGTGTTCGCTTCGTGCGTCTTCGAAAGCACACCCCTCGTGGAACAGAATAATAAAGCGGCCACTACTACCATTGAGTATGGTGCAAGTAAAGTGTGGGTAGGAGGCAAAAAAAGCGTGGGAAAATATCAATCTTCTGCACTTGTATGCACACTCTCCTTTCGCGCGCGCACATTGCTTTGTTTCTCTAGCCTCCATCAAGTATTGCCAAACTCATCAAGGAAATAATTTGCATTTCCACTATCTACACCGATCATTATCATTATCGTGGGTTTTTTTTTGCTCTCGTTTTAATCGTGGAATAGTTTTTGTTGATGTTCATTATGAGTTTGCCTTTGAATTGCTTCAAGCTGGATGTATTTCATTATTGATGTAATAATACTTTTTTCTATGTAATGATTATATTATCAATTGTGTTTTGAAGCGAAGGTAAAACGGTGATCTAAACAATATCGATTAGCTTCTGATTTAAAAGTTGCAATGAATTTGTTATAAATCATCAGTTCTTCTGAGCAGCGGATTGAGAAGAACAAACTTCCTCCATTCAAACATTTGCTGATCTACTACTCAATTCTTTGTACAGTTTTGCTCATAAAAGACGATTATTGTTTATTTTCATCGAATTCGTTCTAAAAAAAAAGTATAAATTCACTTTTTGTTTTCTAAGTAATTCAAATATGTGGAATCAGGGTGGACATTCGTTTAGCCGCATCCTAAAATTTAAATAAAAGAAAATTTGTGCGGCAAATTCCGAGTCCAATCGGTGGCTAATGTTTAGTATGTCCACCTCCATTTCGGATCACTTTGAAAACTCGATTTGGCATCGAGTCAGACAGCTTTTAAAGTGTTGCCATATTGATTATAGCCCAACATTCCTGAATTACTGCGTTGAGACTGGAAATGTTGTCAAATTGTCATCCGTTTGCATAGACCATCTCGGCCAAGATTCTCCATAGGTTCTCTATGGGATTGCATCGACTGCAAGCAGGTCATTCAAGAAGCGGAATGTCCATCTCGGCAAACCATGGCTTCGATTGCTTGGAAACGTGGATCTATGCATAATCCTGGTGAAAAAACGACATCCTCGGTAGCGTTATTCTCAATATGGCCAATCAAAACTCCAGTAATTGAAGATACTTTTCGGAGTTCATTCGGGTGAAAATGAAAAAAATGAGAAGCTTGATGTGATAGGAAACGGCTCCTCACACTGTCAAACTTCCGCCCCCAAAGTTTCGCTTCGATCTCACGACACGCCGTTGACTCAAATTGTACCAATAGCAACTGTAACAGTCCAGACCATCCAAATTGAACTTTTTTCGCCGGAAAACTTAACATTTCTCCATTCTAGTTTCCATTCCATGTATTGCCTGGCGAAAATGAGATGGTTCTGCTTATGGGTGGCGGTCAGTTTCGGCTTCCCTTGAAGTTTCTTCCACATGATGTTTGGTGACTCATTCAAGATGCACGCAATATGCCTCTTCGTTACTGGAACAACCGATTCTGCCTTAATGTATATGTAGGACATCGTTTCCTAGTTGCTTCGTGTCTTTTTCGAATTTTAAGACGCAAAGTAACTTTGGTGTTCCCATTTGTTGGTCGTTATATCCCATATTTCTGGCACTATTTGAAGAAATTCCGTACCACTTTCTCAGATCGACCAATTTTTGTTACAATCGAGCGATTAGAAAACTTTTGTTCACTGAATATCTTTATTATTTTCCGTCCCTCTTCCGTCAATAGAATACCTTTCGCCATTCATTTAAATTCTACGTAAATCACTAATCTGACCAACTTCTTACGTTGCACATCTAATATTTATCTTGTAAATTGAACATTCCCAAGTATTTTTTCAAAAAAACACAGATAGAGGCTTGGTGATTATGCGAAAACTCGATTTTTATGCTCTGCGGCTAGACATATGTCTCGGGAAAACGACGTTTGAATGTTTGTATCCACCGATGCCGCCTTGTGTGTGTGTGTGATTGTGACGTACGTCCTTTCAATAAAAGTGACTTAAATATACTATCACTACAGCAAATAAGTATCCCGATAAAAAGTACATTCCAAGTTGTTTTCTAAGTGTTTCAAGTTTTTTTTTCAAGTGCGGCTAAACGAATGTCTTTCACTGTATTGATGCACATTCGCAGATACATATATGAATTGATCGGTGTTAAGTCAAAGCGGACCAAGTCGCAAAATAGAAAATTTTGAGTTATTGATTACATTAGGTTAAGTATTTTGTAAGCTACATTCCACATTGATCAGATTTGGAAAATCACGCGGACAGTAGGAATAATTTATTGGAATTGTTTTGAAAGCTCAATGAAAACCCCTTATCAAACTTCAAACTCGTTTTTCTCGAAATCATAATAATGTCACACGGTCCGGTTTGACTTAACACCGACCAATTCTAAAACAATTATTGATCGAGAAGTAATGCACACAGGCTTGCAGAACTTGGTACGTTTTCCGGTGTGGTTAAGATGCTAGAGCACACGTGTTCTAGTGCTTTCTCTGTTTAAGTAAAACTGTGAGCTACTAACAAAAAATAAAAAGAAAATTGGTAAAAAATTGGGTGGGTTATATCTTGGGTTATGATATAACAGCAAGGTTGACGTGGGACTACCGTTGGCGTAGTGATAATTTGTTTGTATTGATTCAATAATTGACGGAATAAAACAATTTTCGAACTCAATTTAATTCAACATATTTGCTGTGTAAGTAAAGAATTTGACCAAACGCCATGTAATGTAAGGCCGAGGACATAGTGAACGCGAAGTGATGCGGACGCGGCCGCAAGCTCGTTTGCCGGAAAGCTCTCGTTCACGAATGCGGAAATCGAATGCAAACCGACCGGACCTGACATATCGCATCGCATCGCATCGCATCGCATCGCATCGCATCGCATCGCATCGCATCGCATCGCATCGCATCGCATCGCATCGCATCGCATCGCATCGCATCGCATCGCATTGCATTGCAATTTCATGAAGAAATGTAACCTTTCAACGTTAAGATGAAGTTTAGGTGGCTATTACATGTACAGTGGGGTAAAAATCGTGATTTTTGAAATTTTTGATTGAATCTTCACCAGGAATTGTTTATATCGATATTGCAGCCAAATTAAAAAAGAAAGAAGTTGTGCGTCAAAGAACAAATTGTGGGACGGTTAAAGAACTTCATTTTAATTGATAGAAACAATCTAGTGTAATATAAATTTTTAGGATAAAATTAATAATAACACATTAACAATTATTAACTTTTAAGTGTTTCACTTCCAAAATGTTATTAAAATTCACTAATTTAGTTGTTCCACTACTATATCCTGTATTAAATTTGCTCATCTTTCAAATTAAACTAATGTAGAGCTAGTATGAAGCAACAGAGTCCGAAGCAAAAAAAAATTCTGTAACTCTGTCATTGTCGAAATTCGAACATATGCGTAGGAGGATTTTTTTCATCAAATATGATCGTCTATCACCTCCTGAGAGAATCTGGATAATTTTTTTTTTCATTTGAGAAAGGTGTTTTCTGACTTTAAGGGGATAAGTCAAAAATCAAATTCCTCTTTTATTTTCAATAAACGAAGAATACATGCAAAAAAAAACAAATAAAGAAAAAAAATTGTTTTGAGTCGGTTATCCGGAGGATTCGATTATCCGAAGTGAAAAAAAATCAATACTCCGGATAATCGAGTCAAACCTGTATTTTGTGTCAGGGAACATATTTCGATGGGAACAAAAATTCCCCCAACTTGCAGGTATTTGCAATGCTAGTTTACACAGGCACCTTGGTTTTGAGAGAACAAAGTTCGATTGGAACGAAAATGTTCTGTGTTTAGGTTTCATTTTACCCCCATATAGTTCGGTTAGACGTACTCCCACGTCAAAACTTTTTGAGTCAAACGGTTTCATAATAATAATAACACACATAATATACTTAAAGCTAAAAAATAATTAGGAAACTAGCAGCTTGCAGTTATCACATCCCTTCCTTCATTGTTGAGACTAAAATAAAATCGTGGGGCATAAGATGAAACCACTAACTGTGGATAATGGAAACATTTTACAAACATGCTACACACATAAAAACAGGACTCTTCTGTTCTCTTCTGCGCTTCTGCGGGGGAATAAAAAAAATAGAAGGAGGTATTCATAGTTGTCGTAGGACTACTAAATTATTTTTTAAATTCGCTTATAAATTCGAAGGCGGCCACCCGGGGGACACTCTCTAAATTATTGAAACAATCAACTATTGGACAATTATAATATATTAGTTTGGTGTATAGCATTACAATCAATCATGTGTACCCATTTTGGCGTGTGTATAGGTGAAACGTCATGCTAAACAACAAAAATAAACTTTTCAGATGGCTTTATTATTTTGTTATTTTGCTTGCAAGCAATTTAGTGTTTTAGTGGTGAATATGGATATGTCCTGTGAAACCAATGTTACAATAATAAACACACAGGCCTGTTAAGTGTGTTTGTATGATAAACGGTATGTTTTTAAAGCATTCCATAGAATTATTGAGACACTTTTACCTGACTCATAGCAAGAATCGGTGCAGCCGGGAGTTGGAGAGCTGCAGCCTTGGATCGGGTTTATTGGAGATGAGTAGTGAATCAGATCTAATCTCAATGGGATGTAGAGTCATAGTAAATAAAAACAACTGTATTCTGTGCAAAATTTTTGTCATATTTTAAACAAATGCACCAGAATCGTGGCGTGCATTTTGAAGCAGAGTCAGGCAAACATAGTCCGAAAAAAAAGTTCTATAACTTTGTTATTGTTGATATTCGACTATCTGCGTTGAAGGATTTTGTCATTAATGTCATTAAAGACGCACCACGCTAGATATGGGGTACAGACTAGGGGGGCGTTGCTGATTAATGGTCAGCTGCATCCCAATAGGAAGTATCCCGTGTCGGGCACACGTACAGAGCATCGAAGACTGCGACATACCAATTATGAGAACACTTGTAATACTAACCTCGAGTCAACCGCGAGTAATCGGTTACATATCACTAACATAGTCTAAGCAAACATTGTCAAAATATTGAACTCCCGGCCCCGTTAGGCTGACGCCATATGAGCCTTAATAAAATATATATTTTGGATAAAAAAAAATTAAAAAAAAATTAAATATGATCCTCTATCACCTCCTGATCGATTCCGGATACATGTTATTTTTTATGTAAGAAAAGTGTTTTCTGAGGGGTGAATCAACAATTGAATTCTTCTTTTATATTCAAATAACGAAAAATATATGTATGAAATCCAAAAGAAAAACAAATTTTCACTCGATTATATAAAGTGAAAAGAAATTGGAGACTATAAATTAGAAAATTTAAAAATATTTTTTGAAGTTTTGTGTGATTACAAACCGAATACTTCGTTGAATGTTGAGAAAATTCAATATACGAGTACTTAGCCTCGTCGCCCGACGGTGTCAGTATCGCAAGAGAGATTACTTATCGTGTAATACATTCTCGTAAACGGCTATTGTCAAAATTTCAGCCGAATCGGACTCGTAGTTTTGTTTGGACCGTGTGTGGAAACGGGCGTGTCCGCGGATTTTAGAAAAATGGAAAAAAATTGAAATTCCGCCGTCACCACGGCAAAATTGGTCGAACTGCTGCCCCATCCACATTCTCCAGATTTGGCCCCGTGCGACTTTTTTTTGTTTCCAAACATTAAAAAGTCACTCGCCAGGCAGAAATAAGAGTCGAATTAGGAGGTCATCGCCGCCACGGAGTCCTACTTTGCAGACCTCGAGAAAATGTATTTTTCAGATGGATTAAAGAAGTTGGAGCATCGCTGGGTCAAGTGTATCGAGCTAGGAGGAGACTATGTTGAGAAATAAATCACCACGTTTCCAAAATATTTGTTTTTTTGTAGGATAAGTACTTATCGGACTGCCCTCGTATGTACATCTAAAACATCTATTAGATCCTAGTAGACAACGAATCGTGGATCTATACATATGAGTTCTAATTCAAACAATGATCGACAGTATGAGTTTTTAGGACAAGAACAAATGAAAGTTGTTTGTGCTTAGAGCACAAACGTTTTTTGATCTAGTTTATAGCCCAACAATCGAGCAACTACAAGTTAGGCTTAATGGTTTAAGTTCATGGATTAGTTCTGAATGGAACACAACCATTTTATCACTAGTAGTGTTCGGAAAAACAAAGACGTTTCCCTTTATGACAACTCAAAATCATCGACTTCTTGAACGTTCAAACATTCTAATTGATGATTCATAGACTGTATAGCCTTGATTTCACCTTCTTCTTATTATTACTGTGCATCTAAAATAAATACCATGGTGAACGTGTTTCTACCTGTGGCAGCCGTGGCCGAGTGGTTGGGAGATTTTTATCTAGACGTAGACCTTTAACCTTTAACGATCTATCTGGCTAGTTAGATGGCTGCCGAGCTCGAGATGATGGATCGTCAAGGACGACTTCGTCAGGCTTCTAGATTTGGTGGTCCATGATAGGGAAACACCCCCCATATCTTTCTGTCAACCTTTTATAAGACAGTGGAAACTAGGCAACGAATCGACTACAATATTACAGAGAACATAACTCTTACATTACTCATGTTATACATATTTTCCATTGAGAAAAAAATAACTTTTGAAACAATTGAAAAAATTGATGGCAATATAGTTGCCACTGCCCGTTAACCTCAAAAACACTGTTTGCCGCTACCTTGTAAGTTCACTTTATTACGCCTTTGTTTATGCAAAAATTAAAACAATATATCTAGTGCAGCGAAAGAAAAGTTTTTTTTAAATGGACTTTCAAAGAAAAACAATTAAAATTCGAATTTTTCATCAAATACACCATTTATTTTATTGAAAAAACTTCATGATTTTACACAGTAGATCCTAAAAAGTACGTTTATAGTGAAAACCCTGTCAACTTGTTGCATTTTGAACGAATTGTTACATGAAAATGACTCCCACATTAATACTGTACATTTGAAGCAGTTTTAAAAAAATTGGAGCGCTGCCAGATACCTTTAGAAGTCTTGGGTTAGGTAAAATATTGAATTAATATTCCAAGGGCAGCGAAAAAAATATTTTCCGTGGGTGGCAAAACAGTATACATATAAATATTCTAAAATGAAAAATATCCAAGCGTCTAAATAAATGTTTTTAAATATCTAACATATAGTTTTGATATGAACTTTTCAAACAGTTTCAGATCCTTCCACTGGAAATGTTTTATCGGGTCACCACGCTGTCAAAATGAGCCTCGTAATCAAGCGAAAGTAACGGCAACAGAGTATGGGAACAGACACAGGTGTTCATTTTCAATTCATTCCCTTCTCGCGCTTCGCCATGCCACCCATACATATTAACTAGTTTCATATCACTCTTCGTTGCTTGCCGAGCTGGCGATGATGGTGATGATGACGATGATGATGATAGTGTGTTGTGTCTTCATGCTGAATGTTTATAACGCGGATAGGGAGAGAACCAAAGCAGCATAATCCCTTCGCAATCGCATACATATGTTCATGAGAGCGGTAGTAAAGTGAGCGTGAGCAAACGCAGAGAGGGTTGCTCCGTTTAGCACGCAAGTTGAGGCTAAAGCAATCGCAAATGCTCCGTTCATACGTTATCGTGAATGCATTGAGTATAGTCGCGCGTTCGGATTTAGCGGGTCTCTCTCTCACCGAAACCGTTTTTCTTGTCAATGAAATTAAAGATACCAAAAAAATATAGTAGCAGAGCAGTTTTGGAGTCGGAGTGCTTGTGGATTCGAAGTTTGAACTAATTTATAACCCCTCAGTGTTGATGTGAATTGAAGAAGATTCAATTGGAATGTGCGATTATCTTGGACTGAACGGTGAAATCGGAGGATATTTGTCCAGTTACAGCCGGGAAGCATAGATGTGTCGTATGGTGGTTGAATGGATAATTGCGTTCAATACATATGAAAGAAAGTTTAGCCTGTAGACATGAGTGAGGTTATGTGTAGTGCTTTATGTTTACCTTTTATTTTGACAATTTGACGAGCGCAGCTGCGCGTCTCATGACATCCCCAGTGGTACGTATTGTGAGAGAGAGTTCAGCGTGGGATGAAGTATCCAGGGAAGTGATGCCAGATATTACTTAGGATTGTTTCGTTATTTTGATTGGAAAGAATGTAACAAAAATAAAGTTAAAGAGGTGCCACACATCTCATTATATTACACTGTCTAGGATTAGATCGCTCGTTCTAAATTTTTGAGTATTTTGATTCATAATATTTTTCTCACGGCTGTGTTTATAAACAATGTGCGATAGATGAAGTGGGTTGACCTTCCAAATTCAGACAATGTATGCGAATGGGGCATACAAGTAACCGAAAACATTTTTATTTTGATTTATCATATAAAAATCAATCGATATTATTCGTGATTTATTTAGAATCGGTTCGAACGTCGGAAATGTTGTAAAACTAAACGAGCGCTAACCAGCCTCCTACTTTGAACGAACTGATGATTTAGAGATTGCCTAGGGTAGTTAAACTATTTTCAAAACGTATTTTTGTGATGTTCAATTGGGTTTGCTTCACGGAGCCGACAATTTCGTTCATTGTTCAATAATAATATGTCAGTACACTGTATAGTTTAGTCAGTACAGTATGTCAGTACACTGTATAGGTTTGGTTATTCGAGTTTTTTAAGAAAGTGAGATGATTTAATTATATCAGGCATGGAACGAGGTAATGAGGTGTCACATCAGATGGATTATCGTTTGGTGTTCAACCGTCCGTCAAATGTAGGCGACTGATAAAATGAAAGGGAAAAAGCGTTGAGTGAAATGAAGCACATAGAAATAGTTCCCAACATGTTTGAGATAGTTTGTAATATTGGTTGCACTATGATAGTACCATTATTCATTCACGGAATACACATGGTGTATTTTGTTGAAATGTGCGAAAAGGACATGTGACTATCCATTACACGAATGAAGTCCCAACTTGCATCCAAATTGTTCAACAAGCTCTCAACTGCATCTCCCAATGTAGGGGAATGCAGGTGTTTTATTCGTAGAGGTGTAGATTTATCTAATGATTTCATTGCTAAACATGAAACATATTTCTATATTTTATACGGGGGTGCAATATATCCGGCAATATTACTCCAATGTTTAAATAGTCGAAATAGTAAATTCGAAAAATATACAAAATTAAATTCAACTCATCTAGTTAAATCGATCTGTACCTGAATTTAGGATAGCTAGTGCACAGAAGAGATGTTTCGGGTTTTCTTTAGATATGTAAAATCTGCATTTCTAAAGCACTTGTATTTTTCTTGTGTGAGATTCTGTTTAGGCTCATATTGTTCCAAAAATCTAAAATTAGCTACAAGATACCTGCAGGGTAAAAATCCGTTCAGAAACAACCGATTTCCATCAAATCAGTTTCAGAGAAGTCGCCAGTACTGTTTATCCACTGAAGTGTATAACATATTGAGCCCTGTGTCGGTTTCTAGGTATTGACGTTGAGGTTTTTGATAGAAAAACATTGATCACTGAGATTGACAGTTACAAAACAGGAAATATAAAAAATAGTCTGTTTTAGGATGTTTCAGGAATTTCTAGTCGGATTTCTGATTTTTCTTTTTATACAAAAGATATATTTGAGAGCGGAGACCGACACTGATATTATGCAAATGCTCTGCGAGCTGAATGGAATCCGCAACAAGCACGTTTCGGGGCTTAACATGTTGAAAACTGGTTTAAAACTCACGTCTTTTAAAAAAATGGAAACGGCTCCATCGCGGTTGTTTCTTCATGGATCTAGATTCTTCTGGTATCATTAAACCTGTAATTAGCTCTAGCTCTTCAAACCAATAAAAATATTATTAGAATGCCATACTAGAAAATGCCATCCATAGCCTAGTGTTTAGCGTGGTCAGTGGCGTCGCCTGGGTGGTGCGGGGGGTGCGGACCGCATCCCGGGTATACGATTTTAGGGGTGCACAAATACCCCTACATTAACAAATACTTCACCATTCGGCATACACCATATACAGATAGTAAAGCGAGAAGGGTGCAACTAGACAATTCCGCCCCTGGTGCAAAAGCTCCACTCGACGCAACTGAACATGATACTTATCAAGGTGGGGGCTTCGGGTTCGATTCTTGTTCTGATCAGAAAATGTATCGTCAAACATCGATTTCCTGGCTTACACTGGTTCGGTGGAACTGTCTAGGGTGTGATGGGATGAGCAATTTCAATCTCAAAAAAAGTTACGAAAATCTGGAAACAGCTCCTCTAAGCGATTGATGCGGCTGTAAACGTCTCTGCGCAGTCTTGATGATGTTCAGGACGTGAAACAACAGTATAATGCTTCGGGCTTCGTAAGCTACACCACATTAAAAAAAAGCAACGAACGATACAAAAGGAAAATTGTGAATGTTAATGCTGTCATGTTATGCTGAAAGACATTTAGTCAAAATAAGCAAATAAATACACGAATATCATATATATACAACATATCCGAAAAACAGTAAAATCTCCGATGTCCGCTCACCTCTCGAAAGTCAAAAAAGGTTAATGAATACTTATGTATTAGTGTTACCGGAGCCGAAATTCAATACAGAACAACTTTATTGTTTGCACGGGCACTAATTATCTTCCGTATTGCTGTTGCCTTGTTCTTTGCACTTTTTTGTTGTTTTTAGTGCTACGAAAATGCGTATTTGTAATTTGCGGTATTTACGTACAAACGTCACGTTTGTACGTCACAAACGTTGGATAAACAAAAGGTTTTTTCTAGAAGTTTTGCACCGAGTGCAACAATAGGTATGATATATAATTTGGGGAAAATATTTTCCTGTAATTCAATCAATGTTTATGTCACGCGAAAATAATTTCATTTTTTTATCATCTCAAATTACATCCGAATGCCCCTCACAGCAAATCTTCAAATTGAATATGGCGTCGATTGTTTACGAAATTCTGCTTTTTAACTGGACCAAAGCCCAGTTAACGTTTTCCCAGTTAAAGAGAAATCCAGTTAAACTAAGGGTGACATTGCGCATTTCGAAACGAGTGATTTTTGTTCGTTTCGACCATTTTGACATGCCTTTGACCAGCTTTGTTTACGAAACCAAAAATATTACATTTCTCTACGAGACAAATTTTGCTCTAAATCTAGTACACTGAAAATATGAACTTGAAAAAGATACATAATACTAAAACCAATTCGATTTGAGTTCGAATTTTCTCGAAACGAGTTACTCGTTTCGAAATGCGCAATGTCACCCCAGGTTCATTTATCGAATGATTACTGTACTATGGAATCACAAGGAAATAATAAGATTAATTGGCGCCATATTGAGCTTCTCACACTACCTACATGCGTGCGAAAATCGAAAGCGGCTCTAGAATGCATTCTAGAATAGTTCAATATATTTGTTGTTCCAAATCTCTAACAATTAAATCACATTTAGTGTGGTTAGTAAAAGAATTCAAACATCAATCCGAGAAACATTATAGATGAATAGGAGAAATGTTGTTATGAAAAATCAAGTCTACTCGTATTCTGCATGAATATATCCTTTTTTTTACACAAAACATATCTTCTGCTGAAAATATTCATTTATTTAATCGATTGATGATTCTTAGTAGAAAATAACACTAAAATTTTTGAATCTGGCATCACTTGTCGGTAAACACATCGGCGGCCGGAATGAATTCATTTCATTCAATAAAAACTGTTTTTTTTTTTGCTTCTTTCTCTCTGCAGACTTTGACAACCAACAATCAGGGAACATCGATTTTTGTTGTATGTGTCTCTGCGCAGAAGGACTACGAACATATCCTGACCCGAAGATACTGGGGACCTGTGAATTGTTTTTCCAGCAAAAGCTCTTGCTGAGTGTAGTGGACACGGAACTAATCGCGGACGCGGATTGCTCGTAATCGAATACGGAACGAATGAACGGCGGCTCCGAAGGCTCAACAGCAGCCTGCCAAAGTGTGTAGCAAAATAATGTTTGTGATAGCAGTGAAAAATGCGGCTGCTACTGAAAACAGAAATCTTTGATCCGTACTTTGTTGTTCTCGTTCGAAGTGTACTCGAGTGGTGAGTGATAAAACAAATGAAGGATGAGCGAAAACAAAAATGTCAAAAGTGCTGCCGCCGACTCCTAAGCAGAGGGAGAAATTCCAATGAAATAAGTTTATTGCGCTAGAAAGTTTTCAGTTCGCATCTTATTACCAGCAGTGATTGTATCTGAGAATATCCGTCGCAAAGGTAATCAAGACACGCGCGGCCTTGATTTTTCCGTTGTAGCATCAGGATAGAGCAAAAAAAAACTCGTTCTGGCAAACACAAGCACACACCATGCCACATCAGTATGGAATACCTGGCTATGGCCAGACTCCTCCGAGTCCACCTACGCACCACGGTGGAGCTCTTATTCCACGGCTTGGTGGAGGAGCCGTTATTCCAGTTTCCGCTAACTCAACTGCTGGCAGTATGGGCCCGTCCGGAAACGCAATTTTCCGGGGTCCCATCGAGGAGCGGAGACTTACGCGGGAAGCGATGGAGAAATATCTACGGGATCGCAAAAACATGGTCATTGTGATATTGCATGCAAAGGTAATTATTTATTCATCTTTCAATCATCATCAACAGCAGCAGCAGTAGCTTTGGCAACAGCCGGGTTGATTGCGATCAGAGCGTTGTTTCGTCGTACGATTTGTGTGCTGCGTCGCGCATTGTGAAATTTGTTTTCCTGTTGTGAGACACATGCAAGTTTGAAAGCTCCTTCGGTTACGCTCATACTTTGTCAACGTTTGTTTTCGTGGAATTATTGTCCGACCAGAGGGCTTGTCTAGCTTTTCAGGCCATCATTATTTATTTCCATTCATAAGTTGATTGATGAAAATTGTAGCGATAGCTGACACTGATGACGAGGACTCCAAATTTGCTTGCATTTATGCTAATATTAATGGTAAACTTCAAATGTTCTAAAATGGCTCACATTCAACTGTTCGATAAGAACATGTAAAGTTTAAATGAAGTCAAAAAACTATGGATGGGTTATACCTATGATATAACCGCAAGGTTGACGTAGGACTGCCGTTGGCTTAGTAATCATTTGTGTTTTTTCAATTAGCAATAATCGCACCTCGGATGTTCCTCATTGGGTACGATATCGCCGCTGCGCAGAGCTATCTTTCGCATGTATTGATTAAACTAGTGAATGAATGAAACAATTTACGAATTCAATTGCAAACAAATTCTAATTTAGGTCAATTCATGCATAATGGTACTGGTTATCGCAGCAAATAGTTATCAACATTTTGCCTAATCATCAAACGGTATGCTCGAAGGTTCAGTGAGCCAGTGACATGAAGGGATATGCAGTCTTGAATAACCGTGCCAAAGCGTTGCATTTGTACCCGCTTTTGTAGACCGTGTTAGCAAAACCATTTCCGAAGTGTAAAAATACATGGGAGTATAAAAGTACTGCCAAGATCTGCAATGCCGATTTTCCCAACTTATTGGTTTCGGAATCTGTGTTGGGAAAACACATTCCGGTTTGCAAACAAAGTATAGTAGAGTACAAAACTACCCGCTGCTTGTATCTATTTTGCAAGGCCGATTTCCCCACGCTTCATGGTTTTGAAATCCGTGTTAGGGATACATTCCGATTTGAAGGAACGCAAACGAGTCCAACATTACCCGTTGATTGCATCTCATTTGCAATGCCAGTTTCCCCAGGCTCCATGGTTTCGAAGTCTGTGTAGGGAAAAATTCCGATTTGCAGAAATGCAAACGAGTACAAAACTACCCGCTGCTTGTATCTATTTTGAAAGGCCGATTTCCCCAGGCGCCATGGTTTTGAAGTCTGTGTAAGGGAAACATTCCGATTTGCAAAAGCGCAAACGAGTACAAAAGTACCCGTTGATTGCATCTCATTTGCAATGCCAGTTTCCCCAGGCTCCATGGTTTTGAAGTCTGTGATATGGAAACATTCCGATTTGCAGAAATGCAAACGCATACAAAAGTACCCGGTGCTTGTATCTATTTTGCAATGCCGATTTCCCCTGGCTCCATGGTTTTGAAGTCCGTGTTAGGGAAACATCCATTCATTCCAGCGATGGTATCTCGATCGTTGCGCAATCATAACTGAGTGGATTTCCGAGCGACACTCGCTTTTATACCGATTGGTGTGGTTTCAATAGCCTGTTTTGATAGCAATTTTGAGGCAATTGAAACAAGTTTTTGGATCAAAAAGTAACAAATATAGAGCGCGTAGACATTTTATCTTTCGAACTAAGTGTTTATCATACCATTTCGTTCAGTTGTTTAGGAGCTATTAACGCTCAAAATCTCGGTGTCTGGCGTAACGCTTTCGTTTTCGAAACTTTGAACTTACACCCCAGTATAGAAATGAAAGACGTAGTCCTACGTCAAAAAAAATTTACAAAGAGATGCTGCAGTCGCAATTTTTTCCTGTTGGAGCGACATCTGAAGCTTTTTCATCGCAATATAATCCGCTTTGTTCTGTAACGCGGGTGTCGTGAGATAGCTAGGTCTCAAGCTTTATTCTGAAAGTCATCTTACTTCTAATTCCGGGTCAATGACATGATTGCAAATTCAATGTTTGTTATAGTCACAACATTCGGTGGGAATATTGTAATACAAACTAGGATCGGGCTATTTTTGGATCTTGTATCGATTTTTCCATTTTGATTTCCGATTTTTTGTACTCGAAAAAATGGCGAAAATCTATTTTTCCGAGTTTTTAGACCTTTGAAAAACTTCTTGTGTTTTTTTCATCATCGGCTTTAACTGACATGAAAGTAGTCACCCTCACTGCCTGCTCTCTCGATCAAGTACACAAAAAAATAGAAGTGGGTTATATCTGTGATATAACCGCAAGGTGGACGTAGGACTAACGATGGCTTAGCAGTCAATAAATAACAAGCATATAACTCTAAGACATTTCATCTTTCTAATAAAGTGATTATCATACCACTTCTTCTAGCCGGAAAAAAATTTTTAACACTCACCCGAATCTTCCTCGAAAATACCCAGCGCAAATAGCACCCCTTCCACAAGCCCCGACAATGGGAATCATCGTTGATGCAGGTTACGATGATTGAGGATTGAGCAGGATTATTAAAGCTTGAGAAGGAATGGATTCCTCCTGGGAATTACACAGCAAAAATAAAACCCCCTTCCCAATAATTGGAAACGACGATCGATTGTGGCATTCGTAAACAAATAGTTTTGTAACGTTGCTTTCTTCATTTTATTGATATGGTGCAATATTTATTACATCATATCAAATATTGCGTATTCTTCACTGTCAAATCCATAGTCAATGAAACCCATCGGTATCGAACTATCATCGATACCTCGGTTCTCGCTAAACGCTCCGTTCGATCCGACTACCGAAGAGAAATGGAATTGGAAACGAAGAACTTAATGCATAGGCGTCTGAGTGCCACCATCCTCATCTCACTTCGTCGCATCAACTAAATGGATTTCCAGAGTGTGCGCCAGTTTATATACGGTTTGAATAGTCTGTTTTCAAAGCAATTTTATGGCTATCGAAACAAGTTTTTCGGTCAATAATTAACTTTGAACTTACACCCCGGTACAGAAATGAAAGACATAGTCCTACGTAAAAAAAATATTTCAGCAGTTGTTGTTGGCAATCGATTAGGCTTTGCCTGGTACACACCAGACCAGCCTCAGAGAACAGTCTTTGCTGTAAACACTAATGCAATGAGCTGAAAGATGTTTAATGACCACCAAAAATAAGGATCGTGATTGCGATCGATTCGAAATGTTTGCACATAATTGTCGATCTCCTTAGCAATGGATTTTTTTCCTGAACGCGACGCTGACTATTATTTTCATTTGCAACTTCGTTGAAACTGTCCCAAAGGGTGTCGTGAGCTTCGCGTGTAACGTTTAATTCAGTTACAACTATTTTGATTCATTTAACAGGTGTTGAAGACGACGATGTGCTGTGCCTTCAGAAGATTCGTCGTAAAATATTATTCGTTGCAGAAAACTTGATTGTCTATTGTCGGATATTCAGGATATTGTAAAAATGTGTTTATTTCTCCCTAATATGTAATCCTTTATTTGCTTCATGCAATAATACATATTGTCCTAGTTTCGTATTCGCAAATATCCGGCTGTCGGCCAAACTACGATCCGTTTCATAAGTTTTTTTTTTCAAGTTCCAAATTATAGACATACTAACGGGCTCCGTCTTTGATTTCTAGAAAACCCCGATTTTCTGTGTACGCGGGCAACGAGTACAAGTCAGGGTGGATTGAAGTATTCATTCGTCATGTGAATTAATAACCATTTGCTAGAATTGCATTGACTATAAATGAATTGAAGAGCGAGGATGACTGATGTTGTCATGTTGTCATGTTGACGGCCAATGCCGAAATAGTCCTACTTGAAGCGAAGCGACTGAGAGAAGAGTCAATTTTCATGTTTCGTCTTCGAAAATCAACCGATATTGAGTTTACTGTTTACAACACCTCAAGAAGGATCTAATTAAAATGTCAAATCTTAAAAGGGCACAACTAGAAGGTCAAACAACAAACATTAGATCTACCAAAAAGGGTCTAACTGAAATTTACTGAACATTTTACGAAGGGTCTATTCGCCTGCAAATATTAGAACTTACTGCGATATTTGCAAAATTACAGTGGATTTTGTAAAGCACTCTAAAATCCTGTTTTTAGCACTTTTTAGAAATCGATGCAAAAAATTTAAATATTTTTTTTTCGTCAAAGTAGCAAATTATTCCTGTGCAGAATTTATTGGAGTTTTCAAAACTGCCTTTCGATTTGCAGTGCGATGGATGTTTATTGAATTATTCATTATCAAAGACGAAGGGGTAATTTTTCATTCCAACCGAAATATCTCTGTGTGGGAAGGTCCTACAGGAACGTTCTTGGAACCAAATTAAAGCTGGTTGATAAGGTTAATTGGATTTGCTATTGAGTTGGTTAGCAAAAAATTGTGTTAGTCCAAAATATTCTTGAAAAAACCCTTGAAATAGAAAATCGATTTTTCATTTCTCCCCGATATTGTTGCCCACTACACCTACACACACACACACACACACACACACACACACACACCAAGATATGAAAAAAAAGTTTGAAAAAAGTTGTAGCTTGAAAATGATGCGCATCCCTTCGATATGCGTTGATTTTTCACGAAGCTACAGCATGTCAAAAATCACTTCAAATTTCCGACCTCGCACTCTGTTCCTCTATTTTTTTTTTGTCGAGTGTATATCAGTTCTGATTTAATAATATCAGTCACTTCACAGAATCAGTTCAGTGAGTAAGGCCAACCAACAAATGTACACAAAGTTAAGAGAATCAGTCAATCGGGAAGAAGAGCTAATCAATAAATCCTGCATCAAAACATTCGCATTATATCAACCGATGTACGGTCCGGTTCAAAGAACCAAAAGCATCCGTCACCCTGGTGGACACTGGTTGTAAATTCCGGTTAACGAAAAGAATGTACGCTAAACAAGATAGTCGGATTAAATCTCTGTAACATATTTTATTGAACGTCTGCAGTCAAGGAGAACAACGCGTCCGTTCTGTACCAATTCTATATTACAACTGATTTTTGTTCGATTTTATAACGTTAAGAATTGTTTGTACGCGCGAAAGATTTCAAATGAGAATTCCACAATATACATGATAAGGGCGATTTTCCCACGTCTGTCTGTGCTCGATACCACAGATCTATTCATATTTTATAGCTCCATATATGTTACTCCGCTTTTAAATCCAATATGGCGACTTCCGAGTTCCGAGAAACAAAAAAAAAAGATGCAACTTGATTGTTTTGTTTAACGCAATTAATGAATGATCTGTTAGGTGTATACTTTCAATGTCACAGCAGAGGCGACGCGTGACCAACAGAGCTACCTGTTCAATTTCATTTGCAACATTAAAACAACAACAACAATTACGATGACAGATTTTAATATTTTTATTCCTCAACATTTATCTACACAGTAAAACTAGGTTTAGTGCGGTTTTTTATGAGAATTTTTTTGGTGTGACTTTTTTTGTGCGGTGTGTGAAAAAAATGAAGTCATCGGTAATTTTTTTTCTATCTTCGATATGTGTTTTATCGCTCTACATAGGGACTGCGTCAGCTAATTTCCATTCTCATGTTTTGTTTTGTTCGTTTTAAGGTGTCAGTAGGAGCTTATTGAAAGGAGCAAAGAGTGGATTTTATGATCTGCGCATGTGAGTAGGCGGCTTATGAAAGTAAAAAAAAGGAAATCGAATGTTGATCACGAAGGGAATCATTAGGATTTGGGTTATTTTCTCAAGGAAACTTTTTTAATGCAGTCCCTATCCACCACATAACAATTTTTTTTCCAAATTGTTTAGCGAATTGTTTGCGGTCCCTATTACCCGAACAAAAACAGGTTTGCCTGTTTAACATTGATATGTGCATAATTTAAATCAACTATTTTTGCAAACGTTTGGTATTTTGATTTCCACAAATTGTTTCAATGTCTCGCTACGTTTTGACGACTGCGAGAAAAATGCCGCAAGAGTTGATATCTTATTGAAAAACCTCGACGTTTTCTTGTTGTTTATGCAATCAATACTCCGGATAATCGAGTCCGACCTGTATTTATATAATTAGGTGAATAGCCGTGAAAATATTAATGTCGTGATTCGACCTTTCCCGAAAAGTTCCTAGTTATAGATTTTTTTTTATTTGTACGCAAATACATGTATTGTTAGCATGCTACTCGGAACGCACTGCATTAATATAGATACTAATGCGCGAATTCATATAGCTCCGGATCTTCATCCGCAATATGAGCGTTGATGGGAGTGTAGTACCTTGATACAACATTTCCTCGTGATCTCGATTAATCTTACGGTGCTTTCAACCTTCCCGTTTTGAACAACTTGCAGTCCTCGATAATGACATTGAATTTTTGCTTAATTCCTGAAACCAACGCAACGCAGAATAATCATGCTGGTATCGACGAGCAGACGGGCTTTTCGAAGGGACGTTGAAATAACCCCGAAATATCGTCCGTCACGGTTTGTCTGTACCACCAAAAGAACGAAAAAAGCAAAAAAAAAAAAGAAGAGCTATCGAGGGCGAATCCCACCATGAAAAGCCCGAGATGAGTTTTTGATGGTCTGTGCAGAAGGGAAATGATTGAATTTGCTTTGATCACACACTCGCCACACACTCACTGTACACACAACATCATCGGCCACCACAGAGATCGGTTCCCAGCTAAATAACACTCTCATCCATCCCTTCCGTCTCTTTCACTCTTGATTAGTTCGGAGGAATTTTCTCACGGTACTTCTTCTCGGACGCTTTCCGCTACAGGCTGTTTGATCGTTTGTTGTTGGTATGTTTGACGCGCTGTCGTTGTTGTTGTTGTGACCCGGACTAGCCGGGCTATTCCGTTCTCGGGCCGGCTGGCTGGGAGAGCAATAAACTACTTAAATTCGATCTATGTGCGGAACTTTTATCGTCTCCGTGTGTTTCATGTGGAAAATAATTCAATATCGTGCAGTGAGTGTCACTGCTGGCGGCTGAGAGTTTTCACATCACTTGACGGGTAGCAAGTGCAAAAGACATGTATCTTTGTCATTGATAGCGTGCTTAGATCTCGCTTGGATTGAAAACAGATGCTAACACGGCGTTCTCCCATCAAATCATCGTTATATACAACAATATTAGAATGTAGAATCTGGGTGGGCGAATTTTTATTTCAAGCTGTTCCATACTAAAGAAATTTTTGTACACCCTATATATTACGAGTAGAACTTGTAATATTTTCACTACCCCCACTCACTATTTTCACTTTTTATAGTTAGGTACGTAATATATTATTTTGGTCAATATTGACGTAGGACTACGTCTTTGATTTCTCTGTAGTGAGGACACTCAACGAAATTGAAAATGGGACATGAAACGATTGTCAAATGTATATTACACAAAATCTTACTTGAAATGTATGTTATACTATATACCACTAGACGAGAAATTTATTCAGCATTTTTCCTGATGCAAATTAGGATTCCCTAAAAGTTTGGTTTGCATGAATAGCGAAATTGTCCTGCTGAAATGTAAATTTTTTTGGACCAATATCGCGCAAAAAATGAATAACAGAGCCAGCGAAGGCAAACGACCAATGAACAAGTGTATCCCTCTAATCGAATGTTTTGACATCACCTTCGGCAGACGTAGCGGTGAGCTACCAAGATCTTAAGAAAGCAATATGGAACAGAAATCCCAGCTGCCTGCACTTTCGAAGCGTTGCTTATATTATAGATTTTTCGGAATGAAACATAAATTTCTGCATAACTAGAAAACTAATCAATCAAATGGAGCCCAATTTGGCATGTGAAGGTTTTTGAATATGAGAAATGTTTCTATGATGGTATGACACACCCTCCCTTCTCTGAAATGGAGAGGGGGTCTCGTAAAAATAGTACACATATTTCAACCAAACATATTCCAACCAAACATGACAATTGATTTTTTTTAATGTGATAAAACGCACTCCTATATCTTCTTCTATCTATATAAATAAAAAAGGGATCACCGAATATGTTGGAATGAATTTTCCGATTTCTATCATATTTTGTGTATCAAACATTTATTCCGTGTAACGGAGAAACATGTTATATGCAAGTGGTTGAAAAATCTAGAACCAGAATTGTGTCTGAAAATAATCTGATATTATAATGACGAGTTTTGGTAGAAGTACTGAAATTTTATAGTGAAAGGTATTTTTAAAGGGTAGATCAGAAAATCAATGAATGAACAGTTCAGCGATTGGACCTATGTACGTGCGCTTAGTAAGAAAACGAAAATGTGATAACGAAAAATAAGTTTAGTAATAAGTAAGCTATCGCGCTCAGCAGTCCCCATACGGTTATATTACCTTAAATTGTTCTATTATTATATTCCTTAAATTGTTACGATTTTGTAGATCGACTCCTTCTGTTATAGCCCTTTAGCACAGTACCCATATCGTAGAGGGTATCCAACATTGTTGGTCATTTATAATAGGGCACCTTGCTCATGCTGAAGCAGTTCAATACAGTGGTCCAATATACGTTGCAGTTCGCATTTTCGCATTTTATCATGGGCTCGCTTAAAAAATAGTGTAGAGGCTGCCTGAATTCTAGATTATTAATTATTCATTAATAAATACAGGGGAACTTCGATATAACGTACCCTCGATATAACGTCACTCGATATAACGTACACATTTTCAATGTGTAAAAATATCTTCAGAATAGGTAGTGAGAGTTTCATGTCAATCTCACAGGTTCAACAAAGGTCACTTGGTGGCCTGGGTAAAGGTCCCCGAGTTTTAATTAGACCATTGGAAACCCCATAAAAACAATCGAACTGTGTATTGTGCATTCTGAATAAGCCATAACCGTAACCCATTAGCCCATAACCAGGACTTCCATATAAAATTTGAATTTCTGCATTACATGCTCTGCAGTATGGCTTGAATACTTGTGCTGAAGAATAAAATTGCAAGCGGCCATTTTAGTTATTTACCCTCAGGAATTGTTCAGTTATAATCCGGGATTCCTGTTCATTTTATGTCGGTGATTCTAGTAGGTGGATCCCAACTGTTTTGACAGCAAATTGTTTGGAAAACCTGCATCTTTCGACGGTGAAAATATCAATTTGAAAAAGTTGTCCAGGATGAATGCCGAGAGAAGAAATTTGAGTTTGGACACCCACATTAAAAATCCGAAGTACTGATTTCAAATCATGAAGTACAGATTTCAAATCATGATATCGCTTAAGGTGGCTGAATGGTATGATGTACTGAAACGTTTTTGAGAACGTACAAGTGTTGTTCTGATGAATCAGAGGACTCGTCTTAGTGGAACATACGATCGGAAGCCAAGATGCGACCAAGGTTTGCGTCACAAACAAGACAATGGACTCGAAAATGCATAGGGTAGAGTACCTGCAGAAACATGAAGCAGAATTGCGGATTTTGTGCCAAAATTGAGTCGGGATGCTGCAGACATGAAGAGATCATGGAATTAAATGGTCCAAACATTGATAGAGTGCATCCGAAGAAAAGTAAGAAAATTCATCAAAACTGTAAAAGAATGATTTTTATAATATTTTTCTCTGAAAAAACAATAAATTATCTATATTTCGATATAAAGACATTTTTTTACCTTCAACCAATCCCGAGATATATTTGGTTTTATGACTCCGGATTCTGAATGAATCAAGCTTTAATCAACAGTATGATCATGAGAAAGGTTGGCTTCACCTTCTAGTTGAACTTTTTCATCATTATTTGCTTATCTTACCCAAACAGCATACACAAAAGGGTAATATAAGCTATGGTCCTGAGCTCTTTATTATGCTTCGATATGACGTTCAATTCGATACAACGTACAATTTTGAACGTAAAATGTACGTTATATCGAAGTTTCCCTGTAATGTGGATGGAGGACCATACAAAAACCCTCATTTTAAGAAGGTTATAGATATTTTCGATTTAGTAATTTAATCATTTTAATATTGATGCACTATTCTTTACTACAACTACTCCAGGACGCAGGGGTTTCGACCGAGTAGAACGTCGGATTGCTTGCCTTTCCCGGGAGTTAGCAGGTTCAATACTTCCTCATGATCATGAGGGATCTCACTTGGATGAAAAGTTCAAAACTAGAACCCCGGAACTGGAAACGAAATAGGGAATTATACAGGGGAATCGTTAGCTGATGTGTGGAACAACGTAGCGATCCCTTCAAAGCGGAATATATTGAGCTTGAGCTTGGGTAGACTGTACAATTCGTAGTTGCTCTCCGTGATTGACCTGAACCAACCAAATTGCACAAAGAACATACAGAATGACGCTTGGGACTAGCAAATCATTCTCGTTGTGCAATTTTCGGCGATTCAAGCTTTAAATGGTCAATAACGACGCCGGCCACGTCCTTACAGTCACCAGGGGAAGGGAAGGAATGTTAGTATGCTATTCGCCGCCCGAAGGCCAGAAGGGTCGCCTCTATAGCAAGGTTTCCTAGCGAATATCATGGAAGGGATAGTTGTTAGTAGGGAGAGGCAAGAATCAGGATTCACAGTGGTAAGTGATGTGATTGTGCAACGCGAACTATTGACGATTTTATCTTTAGGTAACCTGAGAAGGAAAACCTATAAAATAAATTGGACGTGTTATATATTCCATTTTCATCGAACGTTCTTTTAATGTAGGTTTTATAGAAGTCCAATCGTAGCGGAGAAATTTTTTTCAGGAAACCTGATAAGGTAACCGGGAAAACTTCTGTGAAACTAATAAACCAAATTATGCATCGTATTTCATCATGAGTATTCTTGTTCTTCTTCTTCAATGGCACTAACGTTCCTAGAGGAACTTCGCCGTCTCAACGTAGTATTACTTGCGTCATTTTTATTAGTACTTAGTTGAGATTTCTATGCCAAATAACACGCCTTGAATGCATTTTGAGTGGCAAGCTCTAGAATACGCGTGATCACAGTGCAAGTCGGAGGAAATTTCTTTGACGAAAAATCCCCCCGACCAGAACGGGAATCGAACCCGAACACCCGGCATGTTAGTTATGACGCTAACCACTCGGCCAAGGGAGCACCATGAGTATTCTTAACAAACTATATTTGGGGAACCTGAGGTCACTGAGAGATATATTGCATTAATTAACAAGTGTACTTTTTATTGAACTTTAATAGCGACGGCATAGGGTTTTTTTTAGAAACCTGAGAAGGTAACCGAAAACTCCTTTAGAACTAATAAGTCTAGAAACATATATCGCCATTCATCGCACACATACACCTTATCAAACTCCAAATGCGACTTTGGAGACCTATACTTGGGAGTCCTGAGAAGATCACCGAGAGCTCGTCTAAAACTAATTGGACCGGCAATATACCTCGTTGATCATTGAGCGTACCATTTATAAAAATTAAAGAATGAAAGAGTTGAAGAACTAACCAATTAAATATTAAAGAATTCAACAATTAGAGAACTGCAGAATTAAAGAACTAAAGCATGAACGAAACCAAGAATAAAGGAACCAAAGTATCAAAGAATTAAGGAATCAAACAATTAGAGATCTAACGAGCCTCCGTTCTGTTGAGCACGAAAACTACTCAACACTTTATGTGCCCTATACACGCGCCGGAGAACTACACCTAGCGGAACACGAGACGCTTCCCCTTTTCCTTTTTTTACTTTCCCTTCAAAGCGGAATATATTGAGTCCATAAACTCCCAAGCCGATGAAGCGGAAATAATATGATATTAGGCCGAGTGGTTTGCTCATCACGTAAGGACATCACAGTACCTTTTGCAATTGGTGAAATGTAACGACAGAAACTACTGCGTTGAACTAAGGTGTAGTTACTTTTGTGTGAAACAACACCAATTTATACCAGCCCATGTTCCTCTCAGCTAAACGCCAGAGCACCAATCCCAGATGTGAACATTAATTTTCGGTTTGTTCTAAATTCTATGGACTTGTCGAAAGCTCTTCCGAAGTCACACTTGTATAAAAGGATTTTCCTTATAAACATTTGATTCCGACCTGGGTATCTACCCTGATTTTTACGTTGATATTTACGTAACTTAAAAAAGCTAAAGTATTATGAAAATTCTTCCAACGACTTTGACTTCGATTTTGATAGCGTTATGTAACATAAGAGGGAGGGAGGTTTGTCTTGCGTTACTTATCGTTACATAGGGAGGGGGGGGGGGGTTTGGTTTATAAACCACATTTTTAGCGTTACGTAATTTGTATACCACGCCTTACCTATATAACTGAGGGTGTATGTCATTTCCGGCCAATTGTGTGTAGACTCGTTTGGACCACCTTCCCCTAAGTCTTCCCGTTTGAGTTTTTTTTAAACATATGAATTGATAATATGTTTTATTTCATAAAAAAATATAACTATAATAGAATGACATCTTCTGAAGCACTAACGTTCCCGGAGGAACTTCCGCCATATCAATGAAGATATTACTTGCGTCATTTATATTATTACTAGCTGACCCGGCAAACTTCGTCCCGCCCAAAATTAGTTTATTTGTAATCAATACCTTCAAACATTCACGTTTTCTTACTACGAGCAGGTTAATGAGTCCAATCGTAGAACTGTTCATTGATTGATCTTCTATTTGTCTCAGTTGAATTTACTTTTTACTATAAAATTCCTAGTATTTCTAACAATACTCATCATTATAATATCAGATTATTTGCAGACACAATTCTCGTTCAAGATTTTTTAACCACTTGTAAATAACATGTTTCTCCGTTACATGGAATAAATATTTTATACACAAAATATGATAGAATAAAGACAGCCCTATCGGACAATTACTTCCTCGACTTCTGTTCTTATCAACACATCTGGCGATCCTTTTGTTTTTGGTATAGATAGAAGAAGATATAGGAGTGCGTTTCATCACATTAAAATCCATTTCCAGTTTCGAACAAAGATCAGACATGAGAACGGGAAATGAAACATTAACCACTTGACCACATGAGCACCAAAAGAATTACATGTCTCTCTGAGATTTTTTAATTTGTTATGTAATATAGTCTTAGCTCCCCAACGATGGACTAAAGGTTTAAATGCTTTTGAGATGCCTCTTAGTATTTTCCATGGAAGATTTACTCAAGTGTCATTTATCTGTTAGTAATCTTCGCAATTTTTACATATTCTTCCAGTCTTCTTTCATTGTTTCATTTAGTACAACAATTTTGTGCAACCAAATAATCAATGATAATAACTCATCTGCTGGGAAAAGCAGAATCTGCGTTTGAGCACAAGCCAGAAATATCATAAAACCCCGAATGCAATGCACTTTCACTACACACATTTATCACCGGTCGTATTCGGCGAGAATATTTCTCAGGAATCTACGCGAGAATGACGTTCAACGCAGTCAACCTTTGCTCATGACGCTTGATGGGAACATTCATACCTCGACGGACATCAGTCTGCTGTGGGTTGTATTCGATTGTAATAATTTAATTCAATCAACCCAATCTAGTACCGCTTCCTTCACATTTTTTATCTCGCCTGCTAAACGCTGATCTGTGCGAAGCGACCTCCCCAACTCTTTAAACGAAGCGAGCGGTATATTCAAGATCTTTAGCATCGTTAGGAATACTTTGTGAGGAATAAATACGAAATTACCCCTGAAAGACTGTCAATGGCCAATCGAATTGAGTGCGTTCATCTAATCATTTCCTAATGGTTGACCTAAAACATTCCATTTCCGTTTCATTCTGGTGGTGAAATGCCGATTACACAGTTTTTAAATAGCAAAGACATCAAACAATTCGACATGTATAGAGTTAAGCGCAATTGTACTATTATTTGATAATTTCTTCCGATTTAAATGGCTTGAAAAGCTCGTGGGAAATCGACCCATCGCTTCGTTCAATTAAGTCAGTATGTGGAAGGGAGCGAGATCCATCGGCTGTGGAAGACCAAGCGGAAGATGAGTGTAAATTGGGGTATTTTTAAATTTGTCTTGCCGATGATCGATGGTGTTTCAAGCCGCAATTTAAGCTTCATCCAATAGAGTCGTAACATAAACATTTTCCCACGCTTTGCTTCAGATACTGTTCTATTAATTGAAACTTTGTAAACTAATTAATCAATTGGAGATCAGCAACAGTCACACATCTAACATTCACCTTATTTAATCTCGTTACAGGTTGCCCAAAAATCCTACGGCAATGAGAAGCGCTTCTTCTGTCCCCCTCCCTGCATTTACCTATTCGGCGAAGGCTGGCGGTTGCGTAAGGAGCAGATGCTGCGACGTGGCGAAAGCGAACAATCCACCCAACTATGTGCCTTCATCGGTATTGGCAGCTCGGACCAGGACATGCAACCGCTAGATCTGAACAACTCGAAGCAGTACTGTGCCGCCAAAACGCTATTCATCTCCGATTCGGACAAACGGAAACACTTTATGCTGTCGGTGAAAATGTTCTACGGCAATGGGCACGACATCGGGGTGTTTCAGTCCAAGCGAATCAAGGTGATATCGAAACCGTCGAAGAAGAAACAATCGCTCAAGAACGCCGACCTGTGTATAGCGAGTGGCACCAAGGTGGCGCTGTTCAACCGGTTACGATCGCAAACCGTTTCGACGAGGTATCTGCACGTGGAGGACGGACACTTTCATGCCAGCTCGACGCAGTGGGGCGCGTTTACGATACATCTGCTCGATGACAACGAGAGCGAGTCGGAGGAATTTCAGGTGAGTTGGACACCGGTTGAATAATATGCTGGTCAGTCCGATGATATTGTTGAATGGCAAACAATTCGGTAAGGTCGGGCGTATATGCGGAGGCACATGGAAAAGAAAATCGTGTTCAATAATTGTTCCTGTTTCCTCGCAGTCTTCAATAAATTCTGCATTTTAGTGTAAAGTTCAGTTTTTTTGTCGATTCCAAGCGAAATGTAATGTAACTCCTCGCTATTCAATATATGTACTCTGTACAATTATTCAATTACTGTTGCGAAAAGGATGTGTTTCCACAACACGCGGAAGATAAATTTATTCAGATTTTCTGGTAAATTTATTAGCGAAGATAAACTTTCTGGAAACATTTTTTTGAGCTGTGACACTAAGTTCTATTGGTTTGGAGGCACCCCAAAACGCATCTATGTTTCATTATCCATGTTCGGCTTCATTCGTTATTTTGGACATGAAACCTGATCTCGAAGTAGGATCGGGCGATCTCGGATCGATTCTTAGAAGATCGATCTTTTCCATTCCAATTTCCGATTTTTTGGATCGATCTTTGATCTTCGATCTTTTTGTAGATTTGTTTTTCAGTATACATCGATTTTTTATCTCCCCAAAGGCCAACTAACATTTTTTTGAAACATAAATGTCCAAATCGTTTCTTCTGCTATTTATTTCTGTACAAATGCTGACAAAGACAGAACTACCGGCAGCTACTGAGGGGTTGTACCAGTTGCGCAAAGGATCACTGAACTTGATGTTGACATCAATTACAGGCGAAAGGTTGTTTTTTAAGAACTGGCGTCAAAATCAAAAATCGACTTCGACTAAATGACAGATATATGGTACGATTGGTTTTTATGGGATCAGTGTAAGCTGAGTTCTGGGCGGTATCGTTTTGGGCTGTTGTTGAATAGCGGTTGTTGAATCTAATAATGCTTTTTCAATTAATTTACGACTTTCCTGACAAGATGAATGCATTATGTCCTTCATGCTGAGGACCAAAACAAAATGCTTTTGATGTTTGAATATAAACATGAAATTTGTATTCCCTGTTTGAAAAAAACCACATTCGTTTAGAATAAGCAGATAAATAAAAAAAGCTTTTAATTTTTCAAAGATCGATTCAGCAAAAATCGATTCGACAAAGATCGATTCTTTGGTACCGATTTCATCAGTGGATCGATCCCCACGTCGTTTGGAAAATCGATTCGACAAGATCGATCTTTTTGAAACGATCGCCCAATCCTATCTCGAGGACTGCGAGAATCTCGAGCAGGCTACTGTGCAAGTCATCGCTCCACTCGAATCGCTTTTCCTGTGTTGAATATATATCCATAACTTGCAGTCATCTCGATATCTATACAAAACATACTGATAACATCCTATAGTTACTCAAAATGGCCAGCGCCTGAAACGGTCATTATTTTGGGTAATGATAATTTACCCGATTTGGCATGGAATTTTAAAAAATCAAAATAGGGGATTGCCATTCTAATTATTGAGCTGCTTCAGACTGATTTCAGAGAAAATCCGTCATCTCTCCGGTCGTTTGTGAACGCTCGCTAAAAACCATCCATTCATCCATTCAACCGGTCATCTTCAAATATTCAGGGAATAATGTAAAACATGTTATTCAACGTTTACCATGTTTGTGCACGTGATTTTGTCACTGTATCCTGCCGTTCATTTTTTTTTGTATTTGACATGAAAGTTTTGCTTACATTTAGTTTTTTTTTCCACATCTCTAACGGATATGTTCTGATTTCTCTTAAAAGCATGAGTTACGCGCTTGTCCTCTACACTACACCCATACCTCGCTATACGGCCGCTCTTTATACGGCTTTTCGTTGAACAAGATTGGAACCGATCCGATAGAGTTTGTATGAATTTTTATTGGAATAATTGATTCGTTATACGGCTTTTTTCTTAGCGACCCAGGAACGTATCTAGGCCGTAAAGCGAGGTATGGGTGTATACGTAAATCCATTTTGGTCATTTATTTCCTTCCGGTCGTTGTACTGATTTAAAACACGACTTGCTGTAGACTGTACCATTCCCAGTTTCCTGCTGATGGCACGATGAGCGAAATCCTGATTTTCTAGTTACGTGTGCTGCTGCTGTTTGTCCGGCCCTCTTTTTGTACACTAGGGTGGCAATGGATGTGCATTTGCATTATTGAATTTCAAAAAACCACCATGTACAATTTGTTTATTGGCCCAAAAAAAAAATGAGCTGTGCAAAGTTTTAGCTCAATCGAATATGATTTAGGGGTGCCGCATGGTCATGTGGTCATGTCAAATTTCAAAAAGCCGACCATGTACATTTTGTTTATTGGCCCAAAACAAAAAGACCTGTGCAAAATTTCAGCTCAATCGGACATGATTTAGAGGTGCCTCAAAGCTCTTAAAGTTTTGATTTATTTATCTTCGAAAATCTTCCATGGGGGGAGTGAAGGAAATTTAGAAAATCGATTTTTTTTTTGAAAGTTTATGCATCGTTTTATGCAATTTTAAGACATTTGACATCAAAAAATTAATATGATTTTTCGGTTCTATTATATTATTAAAAAAAGTTAAAGTTAAAAAAAATTTAAAATGATTGTGTAGATCCGGGGTTCTCAAACTATTTTGGACAAGCGACCCCTTTTTCAGAATTTAGTGATACCTCATTTTTTTAAAATTTCTTATCTATAGTTTTTTTCTTACTGAATAACTACTAATTTAAAAACATTGCAGTCAGTTAAATGAGTAAACTTGACATTATTTTCTCACAGAAGCGATCTGGCGTAGCAGTAACGTCCGTACCTTTCACGGAAAAGGTCACGAGTTCTATTCACACTCCCGACATTCTTTAAAAAAATGCAAATATTGTGACCAACCAGCCAAAATGTTGAAAGTCACCATATAATACAGAAAAAAATTCTTATCATATTCAACAAAATAAATAGACATAAAATTTATTAAATATCAAGTGTAATTGATAATTATTAATACAAACAAACTATAAAAACATTCAAATCGCAATCCAATATATCCGCAACTTCCAAAATTTCAGAATACGATTCAATATCGATAAGTTGAAGCCTTAAATATCCGCGTTCGTTGATTATTGATTCCTTCGGTCTCGGGTTGTTTGTAATTACACTGAAGCCTTTTTAGACAAGCATGATGATGGAATACTAAGAAGAAATTTTTCAGCAATGTCCCACATTGTAGGATACTGTGTTTCAATGATGCGTTGTAACCAGGACTTATGACAACCTTGGTTGTACCACTGCTTGAGCTCTTCATCTGTGCTGAAGATAATCAACTTTTCTTGCTTTATCACCTTGGCTCATTCTATGGCTGTGATAGAGTACGAATTTATTTTATGTAGAAGTAACCGAGTAAAGATTTCGTCGTTTTTCTCATATAGCTGAGCAAATAATCGAGTATTCAATGAATTGCTTTGAAGCTTTTTGATATCACTTATAACATATAACAAGGACTGATGCGATCTAAGGCTCAGATTGCTACTAAATGCTGTCTGTGTATCACGTAGTGAATGACCAATACCTCATGCAGTTGTAACTTTGAGTGAGCTGTAAAATCACGATGACGACCAACCATAGTTGGTGCACCATCAGTCCAATTAACGCAGTTTTTTTACGCGGATTTTGCAATTAACGTGGTTTTTTTTACCCGCGTAAAAAAAGACCAGTATAATTTCACATCTCCGCCTCAGCTCACATTTTTCTCTTATGTTCCCACAGAGCATATTACGGTAATTAGTGCTTGTAACGGATCTTAGCGTTTATGAAGGAAATTAGTGCCGCACCTTATCACGATTCTTACGTGTATTTTAGATGTTAGGTAACGGGTAGCTCAGCGGACTGTACAACGGGGCGGGGTTTTTACGGGCAGCGATTCATGAATGGATTTCCCTGTCTACTTAGCTCTGGACAGTCCAACAGTGGTACTGCATGTGCGTCGGCAGAAGAGTGTACAAATCACAAGGGAATCTTCTAGCAACAGCAGATGTCCTCATTCGTGGGGAAACCCGAACTATAGCTACCAGTAACCAACGAAATTGCAGGAAAAAACTACGGGTTTTCATAAGCGAGTTGCACTCAACTTTTGAATTCCGTTCTACGTAAGGATAATCCCATTTGATATCTATCATTAGGTGACATGGTTTTTTTACGTGGATTTTCGAATTAACGCGGTTTTTTTACGCGGATTTCGCTCGTTCGTATCCCCCGCGTAAAAAAACCTGGGTGTATAATAAATTGAATAACATTTTTCCCTCTTCGCGTTCCAATCTCAAGCAGAGCCATGCAATTGCACTTCAATTGACACATTGTCACTCAATAATGAGCCTATCGTCTTTCAATTTGCTGTAAACTCGTGTAGACTGGAAAAGGTGCTACTCTCACTTCACGCTCAATAGAGAGAATATCATTTCACCTTCATACAGTCTCGTTTCGCTTCACGTCCATTCCTTTCATTCTTCACAGCGAAGCGAAATTATGAAATCATCAAATAAAAATGAAAGGTTTTCATATCGAATGAAAGTGTTTATTTCGAATGAAAAAATCGTTAGAACTCGAACCGTATTCACTGAAACTAATGAAAATGACGATGTGAAAGAATGTGCAGTATACTAGCAAGCGTAATCAGTTGTAGGCGCTGGTTGAAAGACTAATGTGCCTGTGAAACTGTGAAACTGTGAAACTGTGAAACTGTGAAACTAGTTGAAGTAGCACTAATATGCCTCTTACGATTCAACCACATGTGAAACTGAAAGCGACATAAAGCCCATTCAAATGATAATGAATAGGACACTTACAATCGCCAAGTGAAAGCACCTGCTTTCAAATTCAAAAAAATGACATAGAAAACGATAAAGGAAATTGAAGAATCGATGTTTCAGTATGCGTAGTGTATACGCAGTGTGTAGTATGTATATACAATCGGAATTGAAATTGACTGGAGTGCAAGGAAGAAGTAAAAACATCATTTTCATCTTTTAGTTTCGAAATTGTCAAGCCCTGATCTCAAGTTTCCTGAAATAATTAAAAAAAATATTTTGCCGTGTACATAGGTAATCAAGCATTTTGTAAATTCTTTTTCAATCACTTTATTCTAATTCACTTTAATTTAGCTATGTAAACACGTTGTTATCTCTTGAAATCAATTAGAAGATGAGTACGGAAATGAACTTGCAACCTAAGGACAAGCTTGCTATACAGTAAAATATCAGGAGCATGTTTGGACATAAATTTGATGACGACTTCCTCCGTGTTAAATCGCGTTCGGTTAAATCGGTTTTTGTGCGGTTTTTTTTGGCAAATTTTTTGTGCTATTTTCGATCGCATAACTGTCATCTAATTCCCATTGTAATGTTTTGCTTTGTTTGTTTTGAGGTGTCAGTAGGAGCTTATTGGAAGGAGCAAAGAGTTGATTTTATAACTTTCTACTAAATTGTTAGTCATTCTTATAACAGGGTGTTTCACGTAATACATCTTACGCAGCATCTTGAATATTTCAAATAAAAACTTGTGTTATTTTATAGGGGTCGATTTTCAGACCTCGTCGACCCCCAAAATCAATATTTGGTTATGTCGACCCCTGGGAGCCGGGAATTGACCCCAGGGAGTCGATATCGACCACTTTGAAAAACCCTGGTGTAGACGAACCTAGAGATTTTTTACCAATCTAATATAATCTCTTGAAATAATTTAGTAGATAAGTGTATCATCCAACGAATTTCAGAACGCAAATGAACTTACAATATAAGTGCTAGCTTGTTATACTGCCATTCTATGTCAAACCGGTATAGTGGTTCAGATTTTCGTGAAAAGTGGTAGTTTCGATCTTTATATTATACCTATATATATTTTTTATTTTTTAGGGTTAGGGTAACCATTTGTTTTTTAGGGTGGTCTAAATTTTTTTTTCTCATTTTTTCCAAAAATGACTTAAAAACGTCAAAAAAAATTTTGAACTACTGTACCGATTCAGATGACCGACATATCAAATTAAAGCCAATTGGCTGATGAAACGCTGGTTTGAAAAAATACTACAGTTGCAGAAAATTCGAATTTTGTTCTCGTTATTATTAATTGCATAAGAGAGGTGTCTTTTGACTTTTCGAAAAAGACCATCTAATTGGCTTTTATTTGATATGTCGATCATCTGGATCGGTTCAGTAGTTCAAAAGTTATGAATTCAACCCCTTCACGTATATCGTCGAACCACACTCGTGGTGATTAGACTGTGCTACAACGTACAACATCGAACCTCACTCGTGGTGTATCAATGTGAAATGATCACATAACTTGCGTATGACATTCGCTCAGCAAAGCAGCGAAACGACTCGATGTGCTCGTGTTTGGGCCGTGCTGTTGGAAAATCAATCGTACGGCAAGGGGTTAAAAAAGTCATTTTTGGAAAAAATTAAAATATTCTCGGTGATTTTTCGTTTTTCAAAAAAGTTCAAATTAAATAGCATAAATAAATGTCTAAATAACTCATAAATGTCTGCATAACTCGAGAACTTATCAAGCATAACTGTGGAGGTTTAAGGGTGCAATAAATGTTTTTACGGTGGTTAGACACTTATCCCCCTCTCTATGGGGGGCTACCATAAAAATGAAGCATAAATGTCTGCATAACTCGAGAACTTATAAACAGAACCAAATTTGGCATATGGAGGTTCCAGGAGACAAAAAACGTTTCTTAAGTGGTTTCACATTCCTCCCCTTCTACAAGGGTTGCGCTGAATAACTCCAGAACTAATCAAGTAAATGGAATCAAAGTTGGCATATACAGGTTTTAGGGATCGATAAACGTTTCTATGGTGGTTCGACACTCTTCCTCTCTCTCTAAGGGGAGGCTGCCATACAAATGAAACACAAATTTCTGCATAACTCGAGAATTAATAAAGCAAATTGAGCCAAATTTGGGATGTGAGGGTTTTTTGGTACGAGAAATGTTTCTATGACGGTATGACACCCCTCCTTCTCTGGAATGTAGAGGGGGTTTCATAAAAATAGTACATATATTTCAACAAACATGACAAAATTTTCGGAAAACTCTGAAGGAAAATGGGAAAATTCGAAAAATTCAATTCGCATGTGTTCTACAATTACATATTGACGAGCGTTGTTAGTCCATTCGATGTTTGCGGTAACGAAATTGATCTTCGTTCAAAAGTGGAAATGGGTTTTAATGTTATAAAACTCACTCCTATATCTTCTTCTATCTATATAAATAAAAATGGATCGCCGAATGTGTTGATAAGATAAAAACTCGAAAAAGGAATTGTCCGATTTAGATCTGTCTTCATTGTATCATATTTTTTGTATCAAACATTTATTCCATGTAACGGAGAAACATGTTATTTGCAAGTGGATGAAAAATCTTGCACGAGAATTGTGTCTGCAAATAATTTGATATTATAATGTCGAGTTTTGGTGGAAGTACTGGAATTTTATAGTAAAAAGTAATTTTAAACGGTAGATTAGAAGATAAATCAATGATCAATCCGGCGATTGGACCCATGAACGTGCGCTTAGTAAGAAAACTTGGATGTGATAACGAAAAATAAATTTTGTGCGGGACGAAGTTTGCCGTGTCAGCTAGTAATATATGAAACAAGGTTTTTCCCACTTACGTATAACATATCATAAGAACGGCTGATCAGATTAGAGATGAATAGAAAATTTCGAAAACAAAATTGCTATGGGTTTTGTTTTTATGTTTGATGGCCCTTTCAATTTATATTTATTTTTATAAATAAAATAGTTTTATAAATAAAAAAGTTGAGTTCAATTGAATTCGAAAAGTGTTCCATGAAATCACAAATGCTATTAAAATGGCGTTGCTTATTATCTATCGAATGTATGTTCAGAAGAATCATTTCAGGAAACGTGAATGTTCGAAATAATTTAAAACGAAACAAAATTATGGGCGAGACAAAATTTGCCGGGTCAGCTAGTTTTCTTTAAAAACACAGATTCCCGGCTATGTTTCACAGAATGTATATTGAGTGGAAAGCTCCAGAATACGCGTGGCCGCTTTGCAAATCGGAGGATTTTTTACGAAAAAAAAACCGGTCAGAATTGGAAGCGAATCCGAACCCCCGTCAAGAAAGTTTGACGCTAACCACTCGGTCACGGGAGCACACGTCAACTTTTCAAAAATTTGTGAACAAAGACCATGGTTAAATATTTGAATTTTACATTTGTTTCAACTAGAGGAGCATTGGTATCATCCCGCGAACTTTTCAGCCAACCTGATATATTTCCATCTTATATCATCAGACTGACTACTCTGAAAACCTATCATCATCATGCCCTATAGTGTTGATCATATTTCCAGGTCCGAGACGGGTATGTGCACTACGGAGCCACGGTCAAGCTGGTCTGTTCCGTGACGGGGATGGCCCTGCCACGGCTAGTCATACGCAAGGTGGACAAACAGATGGCACTGCTCGAGGCGGACGATCCAGTGTCACAGCTCCACAAATGTGCATTCCACATGAAAGACACCGAACGGATGTACCTCTGTCTGTCCCAGGAGAAAATCATCCAATTCCAGGCGACACCCTGCCCGAAGGAACCAAACAAGGAGATGATCAACGATGGCGCCTGTTGGACGATCATCTCCACCGATAAGGCTGAGTACCAATTCTACGAGGGTATGGGGCCGGTGAGGACGCCGGTCACACCAGTGCCAATAGTCAATTCGCTGCACCTCAACGGAGGCGCCGATGTGGCGATGCTGGAAATTACGGGTGACAACTTTACGCCATCGTTGCAGGCGTGGTTTGGAGACGTCGAAGCGGAAACAATGTATCGGTGCGCAGAATCGCTGCTCTGCGTCGTACCGGACATCTCACAGTTTCGCGGGGAGTGGTCATGGGTAAGTGTTCTTTGCTAAAATAATTTAATCATTGATTGATTGATTGACTGAGAACTGTTTTATTCGAGGTCCTAATTTTGGTAACACTACAATTTGTCTTCATTTATTTCGTTTTGGCTGGACTCTTGCTTCTAGAGGACTTCTTGCTTTTCTTCTTCCCACCAACTGCAGGTCCACCACTGCTCTGATTTCCATCATCCTCCTCGGTGGATTTAGATTTCGTTTTCGACTTCCGGCGAACCAATCGACGGCTTTTCTTCGAACTACCACTACCGCTGTCGATGCTCTTCTGGTTGAGCTCGCTCAGCACCTTCGTTGTTGCGATTTGTTGCTGTGAATTAGTCTTTTGAATGGGAGCTTTCGGCATAACACGAGTATACAGATCGTAGTTGAAATCCAAGCACACCTTTCCATTGCAAAACTCTTCCATGCACTCGCTGCAGCTGTAAATGCGTGACTCGATGATGCCGGATTTATTCTTCACCTTTCGCACCGACGAAGAGAGCTGATTCTCACGCTTATCACGTTGCTCAGTTTTGATTTGCAACTTGCCCAGTTCAACCAGCCTGGGATCCAGCAAGACGTGCACGTTTGCAATTATGATAAACAGATGGATAACATATTATTAGGAGACAGTATGTTGATACAGTACGACAATGAAATTTTATAATAACTGTAACTTACTTGCTAAAATATTCTTCCTCGATTTTGGTTTTCGGCCGTTGGGGCGTTAGCATTTTCCAATCGATCGAAACACTGCACAGCTCCAGAATAACCAAATTTCTCATCTCCACCGGAATCGGATCCATGTACGTGTACAACTTGTCCCTCTCGCCTCCGTTCTTAATCAACATCTTTACCTCCTTCTTGGGCATTTTGTAGCTAGAGTCCTTGTCCTTGAAGCGGATTTCCTCTGGCCGCACTTTGATTGGGCGCATCTTATAATCCGGCACCTTCTCGAACATTTTTTTGAATTCCTCCCTAGTGGTGGCCGTTGACAGGGAGAGGTCAAGTATTGGAACCACTTCTTTCTTCTTACCGAAAATATCGTCCATTGTGTTCTGGGTTGCTCACCGGAGAATGATAAAGCATAAGCAAATACTACGATGCGTGGAATGTTCTGTTGTTGTTGTAAAAAATGGATTTTCCAGCAGCTATCCTGGAGTGAATTTTCTTTTCGCATATTTACCCGACAGTGAGAAGAACAAACAAACACAATCACAATCGACAGCGTGGCCTCAGGGAAATTGAATATTCATAAGCGAAACCGATGCAGGTAGCTAGTGTTCCTGCTATTACTGCAGTGGAGACGACACGCGGATTTCTGATACTAAACCTTCTTCTCCTCCGAGAAAATTCGTTCTCTTATTAACATAGGTGCCATTGTGTGTTGTTGATGCGCTAAACCGCTACCGCTATTCTGATTTTATCGATTTAATAATGGGAAAACCTGTTGCTATAGTGAGTGTGTGTAGTTCTCAAAACAGAGAGGTGTGCTACCAATAAAGGGTGGTGGGAGTTCGGCCGGTATGACCAGGTGGCTCGGTTCCTTTAGCTTTTCCTCGCAACTTCGCTGTAAGCTTCATAGTGATGGGGAAACACTAGTGCTTTAATTGTAAAGTAATTGATATTTTGTGTTGACATTAGGATAATCGAGTATTGTTACGGATTAAAGTGGGTGTTGTATTTGTTTAGGTGATTGACGTTTGGCGGTCGGTAATGTTGAACATCTTGGGGTCATTCGAGTGATCAGACGCAATGGCTGCAACGCTGAAACCAATTGGTTTAAAAAAATCGAGCCTGCGGTATAATTACAAAACATCTTCCGTTGTGACTACAGCCGCGACTGAATATAGGAAAAGGTTTTGAGGGTGTGTTTTTATGGATTACTAGCAAATCCGGCGAAATTTTTCCTGCCCAAAATTGATTTTCTGATATGAATACTTTCAAACATTTACGTTTTCCTACTACGCGATCGTTCGTGGGTTCAATCGCAGAACTTTTCATTGCTTACCCTTTGACTCGTTTTTGTTTTTTCACTTGATTATAATATAAAACTATTTTCAGACACAATTCTCGTTCAAGATCCTTCAATAATTTGCAAATAACATGTTTCTTCGTTACATGGAATACATGTTTGATACAGGAAAAAAAAACAAAATAAAGAAAGCTCAAATCGGACAACTCCTTCCTCAAGTTTTGCGCTTATTAACACATTCGGCAATCAATTTTTATTTATATAGGTAGAATATATATTTTATCACCTGAAAATCCATTTCCACTTTCGAACAAAGATTAATTTCGTTAGCGCAAACATCAAATGGACTAACAACGTTGGTTCCCATATTTGGTTCCATTTGTTTGATTAGTTCTCGAGTTAATCAAACCCAACACCTCCCCCAACACATGTTAAGATGTTAAGAAGAGCTTCAATTGTATCTTGGGAAGCTCATTTTTCAAAAAACATGAATGCAGTTACTTACAGTTCAATATACTGTTTTTCGGAATAATCGACCAAATACTTTTCAAATATGTGTTTTCCAATGTGTTTTACTGTTGATATAACCATTAGCGAATTGAATTTTGAAATTAAACCACTCAAAATGCTTACTAACGAAGCCGTAAAAATTACATTCACGCACGGAATCATACATGATTTTCACTTTTTGTTTCCCTTTTCCACTTTTGATCAGTATTCATTGTTATTGTCATATTGAAACCATCAATGTTATAGTATAACTTGTAGAATGGGTTCTCATTACCAAAACTTTGAATTTCATAATGTCACTATACAAATCAACGTGTCCATATTACCCCCACCGTCCGTCTTACCCGCACCTCCCCTACACTCATTCCATCCTATACCGATATAGTTCTCAGATTTTTGTTTAAATTGGTAGTTTCATTCCTTATCGTAAAGTATTAGACTCGTATTTTTTTAAAATTTTATTCATAAGAGTGCCTATAGGGTGGTCCGAAAAATATTTTTTTCCCTTTTTTCCGCTCTGCAAATACACGCAAGTAGGGGAGGGGGATTTTTGTTTCCATCGAAGTATGTTCCCTAATACAGCAATCAAAACCAAGGTACCTGAGGAAATTGGCATTGCAAATACATACAAGTTTGAGGGATTTTCGTTCCCATCGAAATGTTTTCCCTAACATAGCCGTCAAAACCAAGGTGCCTTACATTACATGGCGTTTGTTAAAAGAATTCAAAAATTATTTCATTAAATCAATTTTAATCTTTGTATTTGTAAATGATTACAAAACCAACGGTAGTCCAACGTCTACCTTGCGGTTATATCATAGATATAACCCACCCTTTTTTTGCTTGAGCAGTGGTCTTAATGTTTTGTTCGACACTGTATATTGGAATCCCTGTCAAAGTTTTCCTGGATGGACACTAAAACTAGCCTCCATGAAAAAAAGCACTTCGGTCTATACTTTTTTAATGTTCACTGTTTGATGAGTTTATCATTTATCTATTTCGAAGTGATTTTCGGAGATACATTGTCGACATTCATTTAAGATTGGCAGTAAAGAAAGCAGTTTGCAATTGTTTTCACGAATCGATTTTGTAAGCGGTGTGGGGATCGATTCACTGATTAAATCGAAGCCAAAGAATTAATCTTTGAAAAATCGAAAGCCGTTTTTCCAATTTATCTACTTATTCTATATGGCGGTTCGCACACCGGAGCAATAAGCAACTAGCAAACTGCAATACGCAATATGCAACAGGCAACATTTTTTGTTGTGCTTCGCATACTAAAGCAATGAAAACGCCTGATATTATGCAAACAATTTGCTTTGAACTTGCCAAATCATGGTCGTTGTTCTTCAACCGACACGTCGTGTTTCTAACGATATGTGTTGCTCTACATAGGCGATTGCGATATCCGATTGCGTCGGTGTACGAGATCAACAAAACATGCTTATTGCATGTTGACATTTGCTTATTGCTCCGGTGTGCGAGCCGCATATAAATGTCGTTTTTTCTTAAAAAAGAAATAAACATTTCACATTTCTATTCAAACATCAAAGGCATTTTATTTTGATTCACAGCATGAAGGTCACAAACAAAACTTGAAAGCCCAGAGAAATTGTATTTTTCAGGGAATTTATCTTGTACCGTCATGTAATCATTTAATAAAATAAATTAATTGAAAATTATTATTCAACAACTGATATTCGCCCAGAACTCTGCTGACGATAATTCCATAAAATCAAATCGTTCCATACGTCTAACATTTAGTCAAAATCTTAGTAGTATTCCCAGTTCTAGAAAAGAACGCTCCAGCTGGACCTAATGTCATCATCCAATTTCGTCGCAATTTTCACTGTCGCCTAGTGAATGCCATGTTGTGAATATAATACTTTACGAGCACTAATTTGACAACTTTGAAAAGGATTCAATGGGCCTGATCACGAACGTTACTTCAAGGTGAAAACGAAATGAATTGTATGCAATTTGTATGCACTTCATTCCGTTTTCACCGTGAAGTGACCTTCGTGATCAGGCCCAATGTTTATGTAATTTGTTAGGTGATTCTCGATGAGATTAAAGTCAATGTTCATAGAAAAACAAATTTATATAAAATTTTCATAGATCAAAAGATCAATAGATCAAAAGAAAGATTGAAACGAAGAGACCGATTTTCGCGATTTTTTGAAGTACAAAGAATCGGAAATCGGAGAGGAAAAGATCGATCTTCTAAATATTGATCCAAGTTCGCCCAATCCTAGTTGGTAAGCGCAAAATTCGATAAAGAAATGGTCCGAACATCGAAAAATTTTCGGAAAACTCTGAAGAAAGGCAGGAAAATTCGGAAAATTCGGAAACTTTAATCCCGATATGTTCTACAATTACATCATGATAAGCGTTGTTAGTCCGTTTTATGTTTGCGGTAACGAAATTGATCTTTGTTCGAAACCGAAAATGGGTTTTCAGGCGAAATAACGCATCCAGATGTTTTGGTAGCCGCAAAACCCGATGAAGGAATGGTCCGATTTGAACTGTCTTTATTTTGTAATATTCTCTGTTTCAAACATGTATTCCATGCAACGGACAACATGTTATTTACAGATGAATACTAGCAAATTTATAGCAAAAAGGAAATTTTAAAGGGTCAAATGGTAATCTATCAATGAAGAGTTCTACGATTGGACCCACGAACGTTCGCTTAGCAACAAAACGTGGATGTTTGAAAGTTTTCATATCAATAGATCAATTTTGGACGGGACGAAGTTCGCTAGTTGTGAATAAAATAATTATCAAATATAGTTTTTGTTCAATACTTTTTGCAATCCATGCCTTTACCCTAGAATACCCTCTTAACCGAGTCACTGAAATATATCTAAAATCATCGTTTATGAGCACCTTATAAAGCTTACAAATCTGATGTGCGGGTTCTGCACAATTTCATCGAAAAATGGATTGCATTTGCATCCGCCACTCGCTTCATAAACGTAACGAAAATGTCGTTGCGAATTGCAATTGATGGAACTGGGAATGGATTTAACAATGTTGAGTGGTTAAAAAACATGAGGTAGGCGAAATAAATCACCAATAGATAACTCCGAAGCAGGTCTTAACCCGAAGAAAGTCATACTCTGTGTTTTTTGGGATTGGAAAGGATTTATGTATTATGAGCTTCTACCAAGCAACCAGTCGATTAATTCTCGCAAGTACTGCTCGCAACTGGACAAATTTAAGGCAGCTATTCAGGAAAAACTTTCAGAATTAGTCAATGTGATTGGCGTCGTGTTCCATCAGGATAACACTGAATTTCATGTCTCTTTAACAATACGACAAATCATTTTGAAGTATGACTGAGAGGTGTTAGCCCACTAGCTAAACTAATCGGATAATTCAGATTATTACAGTTCCAGGTCCCTGCTAAATTGTGTCAAGGGCAAGAACATTGACTCCATGGACAGCATAACATGTTATTGGAGTATATAATTTTAAGCTGCGTGAAAAATAGATTGATGAGATTGGATAAATGTATGTCTCCCTAAAAAAATTATGTCTTCGTTTTCCCAAAAATCGGCACGATCTTTCCGGACAACCCGATGTGAGCTAACCTGATTTTTATTGCCATTCTTCCTGATTTTTGAAAATTAGCTTTTTATTAGGTTTTTAGCAACCCTAATCATGATCATGAGGAAGTATTGAACCTGCTAACTATCGAGGAAGAAAGAGCCACTCAACATTCAACTCGGTTGAAAGCACTGCGTTCTGGAACACTTGTAGCAACGAATATTGCATCAAGACTCAATAGATTGAAATGATAAATCGAAAATATCTATGATCTTTTTAAAGCGAGGGTTCTCATATGGTCCTCCACCACATTAATTTACGGGCTTGTTACTGGCTTGATTATGCCGAGTAATCCGAATAATTCCGAATCCAGACAGGTCGCACACCATTTTAAAATCGAGCCCATGAGCCAATGCGTTCGAAGAACAGTGCCTTCCTGAACGAACTCCAACGTATGTTGGACCACTGTACCCAACTGCTTCAGCATGACCATGACCATTATCTTGCATCCTTCGATAACAGATGGAATAAGCTTATGTTTAGCAACCATGACAAAGTCATGATCCGGTAGATCAGATTCTCAAAGTGGTCGATATCGATCCTGAAAAGGAATCTCTTGTCCGAAATATTTAAAGAATCCCTGCGGTAGATTAATGCGATATTCGAGATGCATTAATCGGTACCTGCTTACTGCCTGCTGTGAAGTACATTAATACACGATTGTGTCACATTTACCCGAAACCCACTCACCCGAAAGACATATACTAGAAAGACACTCACCCGAATTCCACTAACCCGAATGAGACAGCTACCCGGATGTAACATCTACCCGAACTGACACTTACCCGAATGCGACACTTACCCGAATGCGACACTTACCCGATCGAGTTAGGAAGTATTTGTTTATTTATTTTTGATCAGTGTTATATAAAGATCATATTTGTATCGTACGTTCTTTCCCATTCAAAAAGTATTTTTCGTGGGTAGTGCAATTTGAGAAATAGTGGCGTTGAATAGAATCTTTTTCAAAATAAAGAAAAGTGAAATAGTGCAGTTTTATAACGTATTACGAAGTTCATTCATTCATATGGATGACGCAGCCCGTTTACTTAACACGTTGAGTGCCACGCGGTTTTATAACGACTTTCCTGACAGGCCACGCGCTGATATCGTAGTACAGCAATGCGAAGCGCAATACACCATGTTTTTTAAGCGTTTTTAAGAGGTTTTTTACGAGGTTTTTATTACGCGGATTTTCCAACTAGCGCGGCTTTTTTTACGCGGATTTTCCATTTAACGCGGCGGGTACCGCGTAAAAAAGACCAGAGCAATATTACATCGCTCACTCCGCTCACATTTCGTCTTCATGCTTCATCAGAGCATATGACGGTAATCAGTGCTTGCGACGGAACTTAGCGCTTATGACGGAAATTATTGCCGCACTCTATCACGATGCTTACGTAGATTTTAGGTGATCGGTTTTTTTACGCGCATTTTCCAATTAACACCGCATAAAAAAAACCTGGGTGTACTGGAAAATTAGAATTTACTCGATGGAAATTTTTGAACGTATTAGGGCCATCGTTTCTTATCGTAAGAAGGTATTTCTGCTCGAAAGCAGTGAAATTTCTGCGAAACCTACCTTTTCCATCATAGTTTATACTGTTAGTCACCGGTGACTGACGCGGCCTGAACGTGTTAAATGAAAGCTAACAATTTTGGATACGTATGACACGTACGGCAATTTTTATTATGAATTTTTATTTCACAATAAAATTTATTGTGAGATCAAAATACATCTTCTTCTTCTTCAATGGCACTAACGTTCCTAAAGGAACTTCGCCGTCTCAACGTAGTATTACTTGCGTCATTTTTATTAGTACTTAGTTGAGATTTCTATGCCAAGTAACACGCCTTGAATGCATTCTGAGTGGCAAGCTCTAGAATACGCGTGATCACAGTGCAAGTCGGAGGAAATTTCTTTGACGAAAAATTCCCCCGACCAGAACGGGAATCGAACTCGAACACCCGGCATGTTAGTTGTGACGCTAACCACTCGGCCAAGGGAGCACAGATCAAAATACATGACATGCATAATTAACCGGGCAAACGTAATGCACCAGGTAAACGTATGCCGTCCGACCAGACTAAAGGTACCTTTCCTATGTTTCAAACAAACCAGGCAATCTGTGGTTTGCTTGCGAGAGGCCGCCGCGTCCGACGGCGGGTCGGCGGCCGACTTGGATTGCGTCGTCTCGGCGGCTTGGTGCTTGGGCCACCTCGGTTCCTTATCCTCGTTAAATGGGGACTTCGCCCCCATTACATTGATTTCATAATAAATTTCATCACGAAATAATTCATGATCAAAACTGTGCTGCGGTGGTAAAATACGTAAGTACAATGTTTTTCTTATTTGTTCCTTTTCACATTTTCATTTAAATTTTTTATGGTAAAGTTACCTGCTTAATTTTCGGTACATTCCATACCCCATGCTCATTTCTGAATGATCTCTTGGCCTTAAAAGAGCAATATGAAATTCGGAATACGGAGCAATACGGTAAGGGAAGAAGACGGCATGTCAATTGTGACTACACTAATTTCTAAAAATTGCATGACTTCAACATCTTTATCGAATTTCCTCATTACAATTTCTCATTTTACTTCGTAACAGGAGATTCGACAAAACTCATAATATGATTTGTCGGAATTTTTCCTTCTTCATTCGGGTAATCATTCCATTCGGGTGAATGTTACATTCGGGTAAATGTTCATTCGGGTATATGTTGCATTCGTGTATTTGTTACATTCGGGTGAATGTCATTCTTGTATGTGTTACATTCGGGTAAACGTGTTTCGGGTGACACCGGGACACAACCTAATACACGTACTTTATCATCTTGGCTCAGGAAACACACCTTATTCGGTCCCAGAATCGAATGTAGCTCCTCAAGCATATAGGGGCGCGTGAATTTATCTAGGAATAAATTCACTTTTATTTTGTTACGTAACGTTTACGAAACATGTTGGAGAACAGAGATAAATAAATCTTCGGCTTGAAATACGTTATGCTGGGAATGTTCCTGAACATTTTTCCGGATACATACTTGCAGATGGAATCCAAAAGATTGCAGCACGATTCAAAAATACGTGTGATTCATACTAGTCAAAAACTCTATTTTAATTTGATCAAGCAACGCAATTCCCAGAATTGAGAAAACAAGATACTATTTGTGCGTGGTTCATGAAGCAATTGTTCTATCATGAAACGGGTTAAATCAACATCTAGAAACAAGACAACAGAAAATCATTCGGAACGCTATTCTTTTATAGTAATTATAATATTTGATATATATGATAGTAGTCGTAGTAGTATTTCCGCGTTTCCAAATATTGTAAATATTTTATGATATAAAGATTTCCTATCCACTTACAGGTCCGTCAGCCAACGCAAGTGCCTATTTCGCTGGTACGCAACGACGGTATCATCTACGCGACGGGACTGACGTTCACCTACACGCCAGAACCTGGTCCTCGTCAGCCATGTGCGGCCTCGGACGATGTTCTCCGGCGGAACAACAACGCAAATAGCAATAGCAGTAATAACAACAACAACAGTAGCAACAGTAACAGCAACATCAGCACAACGACGCCGGGCGGCGGAGTTGGTTCCGGTGGCTCATTGCCACCGATCTCGGACGTGGCCTGGAGCGCACATGCCGGTGGAATTCCGTAAGATAATCGCTTACTAATTTTTCGGAGGGTAACATATTTATTGTTTTTTTGTTCGTTGGTTCCACTCGGATGAGGAATTACCTAACTATACATATATTTGCTAATTTATATACAGTATTTTTTACGTAACGGGCAATCATACCGATTGAGAAACAGTGAGTAATCTCAACATTTTATTCCTACTACGAAAATCAAGCAAACGAAGAAAGAAAAACAGAACATAGGCCAATGAACACATTTCTATATATTGCGGGCAGGAAAAAGAACACGTTCAAGTATATTTTTCCTAAGATTTTTTTCTCTCCTATAGCAGAGAAAAATGTAGACTATCATTTCCTACTCTATTTTTAAGGAAAGCCGTATTTTGACAGATTTTTTGTAATAGAAACACTATTTTTAAGATGAGAGATTACGTGATCAATCACACAGACATTGAGAAAAAAGTGATATATGCAGGTTTTAAAGAATAAAAACAAAGTATTTAAAATTAAAACGTGAAAACAAAGTGACTATTACTTTTTTTTGTTGCGAAGGAAAAATCTGACAACGAAACGTTTTTTAGAGGGTAGCTAAGAATCACACCGTTTATCGTTCTGATAACTGTTCTTTTAAGAGATGAAGAAACACAGCAACAGACAAACAAACAAACAGAGAAAAAAGCCGAAGCATTTTAAACTGGGAATAAAATTGCCAAAGAAGTAGAAATCAATCTTTTATAAACCTACCGAAAGAATAATTCTGTTCCACGTTTCCACCATCGTCAGGTTGTGTTAATAGCGGCGAGATGTCATGTGTCAAGTGTATGTTAGTTCTCCATCGGAAGTTGTGCAGGGGGGTTTTTGTTAGTGTTTTGCGTGATCGTGAGCTGACAAACGAGATAGTTCTGAGTAGTGTCGTCTAAAGTTCAGACCATCAATCTACTTCAAGCATCTGCCCTTCGGCGTCAGCGAAGTGTGCACGGGAAGAAAACGATGTCTGTATAATGTGTGGTATCACAGGCGTTGTGTTGTCGATCAAGATTCGGAAGAGAGATGTTTAATTATGGGTGGAATTACATGCGGTGTTACTCAAGTGAGTTACTTGTTCGTAAATAATGGCAAAAGTGTGATAAAAAGTATTAATCATTACCAGGTTTTATCTGACGAAGAGACAATCGTCTCAAGTGGTATAGTATAAGGCAAGTATTCAAAATAACACTAAAGCTGACCAATTTCTGTTTCCACGATTTAATATAGGCACTGAATTTTCTCTCAATTATCAATGGAATTTTTCTCGAGCTACTTGGCGACTCTAGTGAACTACCATTTTTCACCGTGAACACGCAATGTCCGCACTGTTCGCAGATCATTTCGATCACCGGGGGGTCACGGGGGTCATATTGCTTCCTAAGTATTCTCACTCCGAGCAATCTTGCCTGCAGTGATTTTCTCATCATTGTAATGATGATTGCATTTCCCATTGTTTTCGCTGCCAATAACTACGCCACCCGACCCCATCAGTGTGCAAATTGCTTGTATACAACGCATCGTGCGCTCGTTTTCAACGTTTTGCCTGCATTCAAGTGGCTTTCGAATGCGTCGTCCCCGAGTAATAGCGCTGCGCTGATAGTACGAGAAAGGTTAGAAAAGTGCGAGAAGGTGATTCCGGTACAGTTGGTTCTGCAACAACATTAGGTTGATGAATGTGACTGCGTCCTTTCCGATAGGTTTGTCGATGTCATTTTTTATTCAAATGAACAACCTTCTCATTTATAGATTAGACTTATGATCCCAAAAGAATTTCGCCTTCTGAACGATGTATTTTCTCAAATTCCTATTACGGGTGCAGTAAAGCAATGAGGAAGTGCCGACGAGATCTTAAATCGACCCCTCCCCATTACAAATGTGACGCTAAATACTCGTCCATGAGACAATAAACGATCTAAGATGTCATATAATGTGTATAATCTGTCTTTTAATATAACGGGTGGCAACTAAAATTTTGGAATTTCTTTCTCAAGCTGTAGAAAAAAGATAAGCACACATAAAGAAGATCTGATTTATGGATAAACATTGTCCAGCGTTGAAAAAAGTGAACATTTGAAAACGGTCCGTTATTGACTTTTCGGCAAAACTTCCGATTCTACCAATCAACTGTTTGCAATTCGTGGCTCTCCAGCTATGTTTATACACCAAGGAGCTCAAAATTCAGAAAAATTTGCCGATTGGGCGACACAGAGACAGATTTGTTCGGTTGCGGTTTTTGGGTACAAATGGGATCGGAAAGGTATTTGGGAACGATTGTGTTTTTTTGGCGTAATGCAATGACGCTTTATCCGACCAAAATACGTATTGTCCATCTGCATTATTTTTTTTTTGAAACGGTGATTGGGTGACTGTTAGCCATATCTTAGGAATACAGTCATACTTCGATATGAGACAACCTTGATATAAAGAGACCTCGATATAACGATATTTTTTGAGATGTAAAAATAAACAATACAGAAATAGTTTCTGGAGTATAAATTATTTCTCATAAATGTTTCTAGTCAATTTTCAAACAAATGAGTACCGTAAAATGAGATAGCATTGGTAATTTTAATTTTGGATCTCAATTCTATTTTTTGATAAAAGGAGCTTGTGGAAAAGCAATGTACGGATTGTTTTGTATTACAGTCTACGACAATTTCCCTTATGAAATACGCATGCCTTTAACCTGATATGCTTGGGCGGTGTTTCCACTTGGTATTATTATGACATTTTTTGAGCTTTTAGCATAACTTTGAGTTATTTATTTGTCAAAAGTTATTTGACGTGACTCATATTTTCATTTGCCACTTCGTTGAAACAGTCCTAAAAGGTGTTTCGTGTATAAGCTTTGATTCAGTTTAGTCCATTTGTTTTATTTACAGGTCTTGAAGGCGATGATGCGCTGTTACTCTCGCAAGATTCGTCGCAAGATATTTTATGTTCTCCAATAAACAGAACTCCTAAATAGTCTGACTTGATCCTCGGGTCTAAAAAGGTTGCAATTAAATAATTCTGATCTTCTCCTAAGTAGTTGAATCCCTATCAGACAAAAACCCTGTTAAAAATTTCTTGCAGAAAACTCGAATCTCTATTGAAGGATATCCACGGAAACGAGAAATTTATTCATAGTTCATTATTTTCATGTAAAAATGTGTTTATTTCTTCTAAAATGTAATCCTTTATTCGCTTCATGCACAAATGCAGTGTCATCCAGTTTCGTATTCGTGAATAAAAAGCCGAATATCCGACTGCCGGATATCCGACTATCAGGCATTAAAGCTATCCGGTATCCGGCCAAACGTTTCATGAATGTTTCATGAATCCGTTTCATCACTAATTGATACCAACTTCACTTCAATTTTTTCAGACCTTTTCCTCTACTTAAAACTGATCATGTTTATCTACGAAAATTATTTTAAATGGGCATAAGAAAGGTTCATAAATACTGCTGGGTGATAGAATATTAGTTTTTGCGAGTTTTTGAGTAATCATGGACAATTTTGCATTAATAAAAGATTTTTTTTTGTTTCGATACAACGTAACGAGAAAAAAAAAGTCTTATATCGAGGTATAACTGTACCTCTTTTTTAACAAGGCTTACTACTCTCGTTTCCATAGTGAAGTGTATACGGTAAGGCCCATAATCTCTTTATAAATACACCCAGGTTTTTTTACGCGGGGGATACGTACCTCGTAAAAAAACCGCTTTCATTGGAAAATCCGCGTAAAAAAACGGCGTTAATTGGAAAATCCGCGTAACAAAAACCTCGTAATAAAACCTGGGAATAAAATGAACTGTATATTTAATTCATGCTCCTGCTATCAAATTTACGTTTTCAAGTTTTCTTTATCTCTCTACATTTGTTTAATAGCAGGAAAATACTAATTGTTTAAAATATATGACATTGGGTTGAATAATCAATACAAAAAACGGTACAAC